>NC_092509.1:81818932-82158099 GCF_047511675.1 Marmota flaviventris | reverse complement strand
CAGGCCTGATCCTTCAGGTTTGCGGGTCTTTTAGACTTGTACAAATATGAGGAGAACACGACAACTTCCTGTATTAAAGAAGGGTGTGAAAAAATCCAGCCACTTGTTCAACGTATAGCACTTGCTTGTTGATTTAGTTGGAATTTCGTAATTACCCTTAGGATATGAAACCACATAACAAAGGACATTCTAACAGATATGAAATAATAAATAATGCAGATTGAGGCTACAGCAAAACGGGTTGGGAAGAGCCAGTTATTCATGATATACTGTGTTTCTTTCTATTTTAGGCAGTTATTGTACAGTGAAACCTTGTTGCTAGTAATGAAGAATAATGAGTCTTTAAAACCTCAAATTCACAAACAATCATGAAGAACAGGTGATTGCTTGTTATTGATGAAAGGCACTAAAGAATGAAACTATTATTTAAAAATTGAAAAAAAAAAAAGAAATACCTGCTTGTATTTTTCGACCAATTGTCCAGATTCTTTCATATTAAGCATCTTTGTATTCATAACAACACAAAGTATTCTTGCCCTATATTTCCAAAAGTAGTGTCTAAATCCTATCATGGTACCATTTTTTTCCCCACAGATAAAACAATCATGTCCCTTCTCAGGTCATAAGTCCACACATTCACATATGTAAATTGAGTGGCCTGAGTACTTGGATGTTAAAGAAATAACATCCAAGTACACCTGGTAGTAGAGTAGTGCTTCCTGGTACAATTCAAACATGGAAGTTAAGCACATAAACAACGTAATTATTTATTTTGAAGGATTAATGTTGTCTTCTTGGCATGAAAATATTACAAGAAACCTACACATGTTAAAAAACTAGAAGAACTGTTCCTGCCTCCAGCCACATTCCACTTATGCCAGCTGCCAAGGGAACCACAGTAGACTATTTGGTGCTTTTAGTAAATTCATAGACTCAGAAGTTGTAGAGGGGAAGAAATCGTAAAGTAACCAAAGAAAACTGACCCCTGGAGACTGGTTGTCACACAAACTCGTCTACTCTGCCTTCATCAAAGAATCCTTCTTCTCACGGTGGCTAATTCCACTAATTAAAGATCTATTTTGAGGAATCAACCCGGTTAACTTGTAAATGCCATTCCTAAACTGTGGCTGAGATTACCTACCTAAGGAGGGAAATGTGGCTTCCAAATGAGGAGGTAAAGCAGGCAATCTGGAGAAGTTGAAAACAAGGGGACCTGAGGACCGCATGGGGACAGGGGTTGCATGGGAGTAAAGAAGAGGCAAGTGAGAGAAGAGCAGGAAGGAAGGTGGAAGAAGGCTAGAGACAAACCTGGCTGCTTTCAAACTTTGCAGTCTGCCAGTTCTAAGTCTAAATGAATTTTAAAAGTATAAATAAATAAACTTTCCTACTCCTCTGCAGCCCTTTTTGGGATCCAGAACTGATGAATTGATGTTTATTCGTTCTCTTTGGTGGCTTTAGTTAAATGTGGGTGTTTTGTAGGTTTTGAAGACTCAACTAAGAACTTAAACTCAATTAGGAGGGAGATGTATTTCCAATTCCAAAAGAAGGAATGTGTTAAATTAGGGGCTGCAATCCATTAGCAATTGGAAGATGTCTGCATATGCACATTAAAGCCATTTGCAGAACGTGCATATGTGTATATTCAGCCGAAATGCAGAGTCTCACTGCAAAGGGGCAAAATTTCATATCATTGAACTGATGACCCCAGGTATCCTCACTGAGATAACCAAACAAGCTCTGGAATAGGGGATAGCTCATGTTTCTTTTTTGCTTTTCCCATGATGACTACCATAGCACTAGTCACAT
The DNA here is from genome assembly GCF_047511675.1 of Marmota flaviventris. NCBI lineage: Eukaryota > Metazoa > Chordata > Mammalia > Rodentia > Sciuridae > Marmota > Marmota flaviventris. Next base: position 82,156,293 of record NC_092509.1, on the reverse strand, counting down.
TGCAGTTCAGGATGTGATGTCTCGGGGAAGATTATAATGTACATTAAGCGCTTTGAAGCCTGACAAGGAAAAATCTTAACTGAGCACAATGTGAATCTTCTATAACACTAGATTCTATACTTATTATCTCATCAATTATTAGAAAATAAGGGAATTATTTCAGTATAATGTACCAATACTGTGTATTGGGTCCAAACCAATTTGATATTTTTCTGGTAAGGGAATTTACCCAGTGAAAGTAGAAGTATAACCTTCAGCCAGAAAGAACTCTGAGCTCAGCTACTGAATAGGCAGGAGCCCATTGTTTCTATTTTAAGAAAATTAAAACTGAGCACCTGCACACAGAGATCCTTCCCTAGAGAGGTGCACTCATGCAAGGTTCTCAGCAGGTGCCAGGCCCCACTTCCTCCTGTGTCAACCTTAACACAGTCTTTTATATGCAGAGTTTCATTTTAGTCTTCATGTTATCTGCATCACCAAGATAGCATCCCTCTCTGCTGCTCTAATATATTTTCAATATTGCCTAAAGCAACTCTCAGCTAAAAAGCTTGGTCTCCCTGTGCTGTCCAAGCTACTTCCTGGGACTCCAAATATTTTTTAATTTGTAGTCTGATTACAAAGCTGCATAGGTTTCCAGTTGTCTGCCCCTAAGATTCATGTTTCCCACAAGCCCACATGCTTTTAGCACAGTTTTGCAGAATGCATATATTGTGATACAGCAGTTATGCCTGATGCTCCTGCTCTGCCTTAGCTTCAGTAATCATATTTATGTGGGTTGTCTAACTACTGCCCTTGCGTGATAGGATCAAGTGACAGTGCTGATGGCCCTTCTGATTGCAGGTGTCCCCGATGGGAGGAGACTAATCAGCACCATTCCTGCAGACACAGCCTTCACTCCAGCAGTCACCCGCACACCTGCATACAACAGCTCTGCTGTCTTACCTGCACACACCACCAACATCAGCACCACAGAGAACTCCTCAGGTTTGCCTATGATGTTGCAGGTGCTTTAGGCTACGGATAATGAAATAGAAACTGGAATACATCTCTTGTATCACTCCAAATATTATTTGCAGGCTTCCTGATTTATAGAATTTTACATCTTGATACTAAATTAAGCACAAGAAACTTACCAGTAAGCTTTCTCTGGACATGTTTTTATTACTAATATTATAAAGGTTTGTGGTGAAAAAGAATAGATAACGAATGGGCTTTTATGTCATCTAGCCCTGGGATCAAATTCAGCTTCTTCATTTTTCTAGCTGATTTTTTGGACCAGTTGCTAGTATTTTCTGAATATTGATTCTCTCTTCTGTAAAAATGGATATAATAATACTCATTTCATGAGATTGATATGAAAAACTGAATGTGCAAAAAAGTCTGATATGCAATGGATATTACAAAAGGGTAACCAATCCCCTTAATATGGAAAATAAGGAGAGTTGTAATTGAAAGGAGAAAGAATCGTTTAAAGAGGATTACACATCAGATAAGAATAAAACTAGAAGATGCATAATTTGCTATCAACTTATATGATGTTTAGTTCAAATTACTTGAAATATTAATTATCTAAAAGGGTTTGTCATAGGAAATCTTTGGTTCATTTGATTATTTCAAAAATAAGCAAGTATTTGTTCAACAAGGATTCCTAGAGCAAACATTTGATCAGGACATTATCTTTGCTAAAGATTTTTCCACCTCACCCTTTAATAGGACAAACTCATTAACTTTTATTCTTTTGTTCATGTCCTTATAGGTTCTGGCAATACAACTCCAGGAGCCACTCCATTGAGCACTGCCCCTCCAACCACAACAAAAGGTGACAATCGTACTCTCAGTCATGCAGTTGTACTCTCACCACTACTGTGGATGTACTCACAGCCTGGTCTTCCTTCTCTTTTTCCTGGGGCTGCTTTCTTTGAGATGTTCAACTTAGCATTCCACTCCTGAGAACCATGGGATAGCAGTTTAGTCCTGTATCCATTTGGCAGTGCAAGAACTGATGAGATCAGCATATAATCTTACAGTAATAGCTACCATACTGCAGTAATGCTCCCCACAAATTGTATGCTTTATGAAAACATATGAGAAATAACCATATCTATTAGAAATTCTTTCTCTAAGAGTGGGTTTAGGTATTAGTGTGGAAATGAATAATGCTGTCAATGGAGCTCTCCTTTCTAAGTGTTGGATAGGTAGTAGAGGATGGGTGGCAGATTTGGTCAAGCAACTTGCAGGCATGGAGGTCAGTGGTAAGGCTTCTGGGGAATGCCCACAGCAATGGTGACATCTGGATTGGCAAAAGCAGAGTCTGCAAGTCTACCATTCTCCCCCAAATTCTTCCAACTCTGAGAGAAGACCAGCAGAGATCTCTTACCATCCATGTATTGCATTTCTTCCCAACTCTTCAGTCAAATCATATGCTCACACAATATACTACTCAATTTGTTGAAAGATAAATTTATTGTTCTCTTTGCAAAACCTTTTTTTTAAAAAAAGGAGCTTACAGAAGTTAAACTAAATAAAAACACAGTCTTTAAGTATAATATGATTTTTAAAATCAAAGAATAAACTTCTCTCAATAAGCATTATAGCCATGAAAGTTAAGGTTTAGATTAGCAAAGGGGAAGAGGACCTTTAAAATATTTTTGGCAGTGTGATTATTTGACCATGTCATCATAATGCATTCAGATGTGTACCAAAGAGTCTTGATATTTTTAAAAATACTTTTAGGTATAGATGGACACAATGCCTTCATTTTATTTACTTATTTTCATGTGTGGAGGATAGAACCCGGTGCTCACTCATGCTAAGCAAGTGTTCCACTGCTGAGTCAGCCTTTAATATTGTTTTTGTTGCAATTGTGTTTGGTGAATATTTTATAGAACTAGCTCATTACTTTCTAACATTTGGGGTTTGATATCAGAACATGGTACTAGGCACACTCTCCATTGTATTAACCTAACTAGATAGACTTTATAGTTCATGAAGTTAAAAAAACAAAAATATGAACTACCTTCCCCCCAAATGACTAGAGAAGCTAAAAAAATTAAATTAAAAAAATTAATAATATCTTTTGCTTTCCTTTTTTATTACAGCTGCTACTACAACTGAACTACCACCATGTGGTAAGTTTGTTTATTTAGAGGTAACCTACATCAGTGTGGAATAGCACTTTAATTATTTTCTTCTTCATTCCAAGATTTCAAGAAGAACCCCCGGCTCTAATTTCACATGAATTGACTAGCCCCAGATCTTGAGAGCCAGGATTCCTCAGGGGCAAGATGGTTAGATTTCACATTCAGCCCTGGTTTTGAGATCCAGGATTGTAAAGTTGATAGACAACTTTGATGAAGCCTCTTAATTATAGTTAGTTATTTGTAAAGTGGAATGATAGCAAGTTAACTTTGAAATGGGGCAAAGATAATAATATGTGATTAATACTTTCAAAACATATTAAGAAGGAAAGAAGAAAAACAAGTCCATTTCTGATCCCCTCATCTCTGCCTTGCCAGGCCAGGGGATAGCTCAGTACACACATATGGAAACAGTATGTCCATTCTTCTCTCATTTTCTTCCTCTTGTCCCAGCAGAAGCAAAGTCGTCACAGTCAGGTTCATCCTTACATTTATTTCTAAATCTCACCACTGAAGCCACTACCTTCAGTAGCTTTCTATAGGCTGATCTTTATACTAAGTGTATACATTTGTTTCATGCATTTGTTTAGGTAATGCAACCTTTTATGTTCAGGTTTCTGTGCAACTCTACCCTGGTATCATCCTCTACTTACACTCTTCTCTTCAGTAAGACAAAACTACTTTTGCAAACACACATGCTCCTGCCTTTGTGTCTCCTTCCTGCTCTTTCTCTATACATCCAGTCCCGCTCCATCCATATTCTCTGGCCCCTGTATTTGGTATTCTATCTTCCATTCATATTTTAAAACAAACAGAGTCATCTTTTCTGGAAATCCTCCACTATCCCTCCAATATGAACAGTTGTCTCTCTCTTTGCTCACAGATTATTCTTGCATAATCTTATTACAGACCTTTGCTTATCTCCTGTAATTAAATCTGTGTTTATCTTCACATTCAACTCTACATTTCTAAAAGTTGATTATGTCTGACTTGCTTTTGTATTTGTAGAGTTTGTGACAGTATTCTAAGCATAACAAGGTCTTAAGAATTTTTGTGAAATAAAAATGAGTGAATAGATTGATATTGTTAAAAAGATAGTTTTTACCAGTCAATAGGAATTGTTGACATTAAATTAAATAAAAGTGTTTAGGAGGTGTTTGTTATTATAAAAAAAATTCAGTTAAGGATTGAATGAGGGCCTATGGTCTATAAATAATTAACATTCCACATATTTGGAGAAACAGATAATTTATAACCACATTTTAGAAAACAAGGGAAATTATAAATTAGAGGAAATTTGTCAGATTTGTGCCTCAATTCAATAAGTAATTATTGAGCTTTTACTAATGACAGATATTATATATTGACCTGAATTTATGTCAATGTTCAAAATAAACTAGTTATGGTTTTCATGGAATTAATAGCCCCAATAGGAAGATAGAGATTAACACAATAACCATCCAAATATAAATTTATAAGTCCTTGAAAAATAAAGTAAAGGGAATTATTAAAGAGTGGTGTGGAGGACCCTGATGTATTTCTTCTGTTTTTTTAATGTTTGTGGGGATATTTTGTTAGTAATTTGACATTTTTAAAAATAAATATTAAGGAATTTGTATTTAATGTAGTTTTATTTATTTTATAAATGATAATGCATACTTTTATTTTCTTTCAGAGGAAATATTCAAGAACATCTCTGTGAATTATAGATATGACAAAAATAATAAATCATTTACAGCAGAGCTGAATGTTACAGATGATGTGTTGTGTGACCTTAAAGATTGTAAATCAAAGTTGCAAGGTCTACGGGGATGTCACAATGATATTTTTAATCTATCACATACTTCATGTACTACTCCTTTTAAAGTGATAAAATTAGATGTACCACCAGGTAAATATCAATTTATTTCTATTTGTATATTTATAAACACAGCATAGTTCGCATGTGTGTTCTAGTGGTCCCAGGAACTAGTCTGATGAGAGAACAGGGCTGAGGGAATTCAAGTAGACAGTGAATGAATTGTATGTTCCCCTAATCCAGGAAAAATGATGAAGTCATACAAGCCTTCTCTTCATGTCCTGGACCACCTCTTCTACTTCTTTTACAAAGAGGTCATGTAACTTAAATATGATTTATTCCACTGCCTGATTTTATACGTTTTCTCTTCTCTTATTTAATTCAAGTTATTATATATGTTTATATTGTATATGCACATATATTTTATACATATTTAAGTTAAGGATTTGATGTGTATGGAAAGAACCAAAATAATTTCACAGTAGAGTTTCATTATGTTAGGACATCAAGCTGATTTTGTGAACTACACCACTGCTGGGAAAGAGAAATGACCTCAGGTGTCAAGCAGACTCCAGTGAAGTATTTCTTAGCACAATACATATGGAAGAGTGATTGAAAGCCCAGACAGTTACCTAAAAATTCTCATGTCATTTAGTAAAGTGAAGATTATTGAGCAATTTATTAACATTTGAATATGTTATAATCTGATGTTTTTAAAAAATCCACTTAATTCATTCGTTTTCCCCAAACTACTGAAATAAAAAAATCAGTTGAATGCAGAAAATGACAATATTTAAAAATGCCTTCCTCAAGATGGAAAACTTCAATATTTTGTGCAATAATAGTCCTAGTAAAAGTCAAAGAGTTCACAGAAAAATGAACATACAAATAAGAAAGCAAATGTAATATTTTAAAATATGCAAAACTGCAATTTTATCTCGACATTTTCAAGCTTTATTTTTAAACACAGCATAAATTCTAAATAAAACCCTACTGAAGTGTATGGTGTTCAAAAAATAATAAATACTATTTTTCATAAAGAATGATAAAAGTTTGAAGTGATAGATATAACTACCCTTACATTATCATTACACAACACATACACGTATCAAAGCATCACATTGTACATCACAAATTAGTACAATTATGTGTTAATTAAAAATAAAGGAAAAAAAATAATAATAATAATAATAAACAACTAAATAATCAGGAAGCACCAAACCGTGAAGGTCATCAGGCTTTTTCAAAAGCCATACATATGCTTATCAAATATTGACATGAATATAATTTTAGAGACTTTAGTTGGGAAATAATACTGATTGTGAAGTGTTAATCAGGTCTATTTTTGTATCTTCTTGGTAGATCTTGAAATGTTTAAGTTATATGATTGTACACCAGAAGAAGCAGCAAATACTTCGATTTGTTTAAAATGGAGAGGAAAACATGCTTGTGGTGAAGAGAAATTTAGATACGAATATCAATGTGGTAAGACTATAACATTGATCAGATAATTTTTTTAATGCTACAAAGTTTTTCTAGATACTGGTTAATTCTTTTTCTCCCCCTCTCCTGCCTATCTGTTGCCTTTTATTTATTTATTTACTTATTTACTTGGTTTATGAGATGTTTGAAGTCAAACAACTGTATTATTTATACTGCTCAATTTCACAAAATGGAGACTCACCCTGTAAGATCCAAACTGACAAACTAAAAGTTTATTAATTTAAATATTTTTTCTTGGCAGTTGCTATATACAAGGCATTGTTGACAAGATTATACCCTGATAGAAAGGAAAAACTGATAGGGGATTGTAAGATTCAAGAGTTTACTGTGTCAAATTCCATCAAGAAAGTTCACACAGAAGGTCAAGAATACTTAATGATAATAATAGTTGTTATTATTATTGGAAAATAATTATAATGGCAAAACAGCAACTGCTTCTAGGCCCTTGGCATAAAGACCCCTGGCATAAAGACCCCTGGCAAGCCATATTTGGTAAGACGGACAGATATGCACACACACACACACACACACACACATGTGCACACAGAGGATGGAATGCAGCATCTGCTGTCATCATCATGTTAAGGGAAAGGTGCCTGCCACAGTGTAAGCAGTGTGAGCACAGCCAGAGCAAACGTGTGACAGATGGACAATTAAAAAACCGTCTGTCCAGGCAAAGGCTAACTAAGGTGCAATCTCAGTTCTGAACAGAGAATGCTGAGGCAAGGCCTCCTTCCATCATTAAATGAGGGATACTCTCAAATAAAGTTACTCTTGCTAAGTATTTCCTTAAAAATTGAGTGTAGAAAAACCATTTTCAGGACCTTTGACTTACTATTTCAATCATTTGCATTGGTTTCCTAGCTAATTAATATATTATAGTACCATAAATATGGATTAAAAAAGAAAGTTAGATGTGATATATTTATGTACTCATATGCAATAATTATTTCTTTCAGGTAATTTGACATCTTCTGAGAAAGAAGCAAAATTTGTAGACCTTTCTCCGAAAAAAAACTATAGTTGTATATCAAAAGTGTTCTATAATGGCCAATCATATACTAATGACAGTAGATTTATTGAAACAGATTTTGGAAGTGAGTATGTTACTTACATTTATATGTAAAATTGCTTTCCCTTTTATATTCTTATACAGAAAATATGGAATTTTAGAGAACAAATTTTTATCAATTTTTAAAGTTGAACTTGAAAATAAATTACACAAGGCCCTAACTTCTGTCAGTTTATTTACTTGTTTATTTTTTCTGTTTAAAGCTGTAATAAGATCATATTGGAAACAGAACTGAAATAAGTAAAATGTTTTGTTTTCTCACTTGTCATTTCATTTTCCCTTCTTTTAATAGCACAATTCTCTGTTTTGTATATTTCTGTACCATCTGCCCCTCTGTCAAAGCCTGCCTCTATGACAGAAGTAAAATGAGCAAAGAAACTCACAAAGCACAGTAGTATATCTAAGTATCGATTGCAAAACAGTTATTATTGTTATCAAAGAACTGGCAATATAAGTCATAAGAAGATAATAATTCTTAATTAACAACTGAAGCGTGAGATTATGAAAATTAATAGCATTTAGGAGAATGGGTGAAAAAGTGTTAAAATTTACACATTTATTTAGAACTATAAAGAGTCCAATTAAATTCAGAATTTTCTAGGAAAATGCATTTATTATTTGTCTGACAATTTATGAGTAACCACCATAAGGAAAGTAAAAGAGATGGGACTGCCAACAAGCAGTAGAAGAGAATTATGGAATGAAGAGTTCTATGTGTCACAGAAGGAAGGGTGATATGGAGCAGCAAGAGGAGGAGGGGGAGGAAGAGCAAAAGAGGAGAAGGAAGAGCAGAAAGAGGCAGAGAACACAAGTAGAAAACCACAGGGAAGATAAATGTCACAATAGATCAAAAGTTACAATAAAAAAATGAGTGCTTTGCACAGATACTCAGATTTGAGTAAAGACCAATTTGGGGGAAATTCTGTATCATTAAAAATGTTAAAGTGATTTTATTGGAATTTTTTAACTTTGGTATATGTTGAATGAAAGTCAATAAAAAGTGCCTATGAAACAAATGCAAAGATAACAAGGTTTAGAGTACATATTATTGAACAAGGGAACAAACAAAAATAGTAGGAATTCAGTAATAAGTGTGAGTCCTGGCTTTTGAAAAGAATAATGAAATAGCTAATGTCCAGCAGAACAATCCTTCCTCCATGAATTGAATAAAACAATAAGAGTAAAAAGTATCGTAGAAATTATTTTTTTTAATGTAAGAAATTCTGTAAGTTAGAAAACAACCTTGTATCCAATTTGAAAAGTTAGATAAAATGTATAATTTTCTAAAGGCTCTGATACATGAACATTTACTAGGAAGAATTAGGAAATTAGAATTAAAAACTATACCAACTTATCTCTCTACTCACCTGTTTTCTTATTGGTCTGTTTAAAAAAAGAAAGAAAAGAAATGGTTGCTTTATAGGGGATGAGTGTGTAGCTCAGTAGTATGTTTAGCATGTACATGTTTAGCATGTACAAAGTTCTATATTTAATTCACAACATCTGGAAAAATAAATAAAAATAAAAAGGTAGCTTTACCAGCAAGATCATCAAATATTCAAAAAACAGATAAATTTTATTCAAATACTCCACTGTATAGGGGAGGCATGGGAACGTCTCAACACCCTTTGATTATTCTTAGGATTTGGAATAGGCTTAGGATTAATGTAATGTGGGTATGAAACCTGGCCAGAGCTTAGACAACTGCAGGTCTGAATTTCCTTATTTCCTATGAAATTAGGAACTAAATAGTAAGTGGACAATTAGCAAAATGGATTAAAAATAATATGACATTGTTAAGAGTTATCCCAGTAATACAGAAATATATATATATATATATATATATATATATATATATATATATATATATATATAGAGAGAGAGAGAGAGAGAGAGAGAGAGAGATACACACACATACATATATGTTTGTACTTATAGAATATATATTATAGAATATATATTACAATAATATGTATGATGTTATATAATATGTAATATATAATATATTATATATATTCTATAAGTATATGTAAAATATATATATTTCTGTATTACTGATATATGTGTGTGTGTGTGTGTGTGTGTGTGTGTGTGTACATGGTTTGTGGTGAGTGTTCAACTTCATTCTTTTTGCATGTGACCATCTAGTTGCCCTATCTGGTTGCCCAATTGCTGAAATATGTTCTTTCTCCCATTGGATAGTCTTGCTATCTTTGTTAAAACTTTGGTGAACATAATGACAAGTGTATTTCTTGACTCTTAGTTCTATTCATTGGTTTATATATCTATCTTTATACCAGTACTAGACACTTACTATTGCTTTGTGATAAGTTTTTGAAACCAGAAAGTAGGAGTCATTCAAATTCATTCTTCTTCCCCAAGATTGTTTGGAATATATGGCAGCCCTTGAAATTCCAGATGAATTTTAGGATCAACTAACAGTTTTTACAAATGATCTTCCTGAAATTCTGACAAGGATTGTGCTGAATCTAGACCAATTTGGGCCATATGGATACATGACATGTTAATCTTCTAGTCCATAAACTGATGTAGAGTGTCTTTCCATTCATTTAGGTCTTTTAAAATTTATATCCAAAATGTTTTGCAGTATGCAGATTTTGTATTTTTGTTGAATTTATTCCTAATTTAAGTCTATTCCTGTTTATAATAGTATTGTTTTTTAAAATTTCATTTCTGGGTATTCATTGATAATATATAGAAATAAAATAGATTTTACTCTATTAATTTTGCAATATGCCACTTTGCTAAACTTATTTATTAATTGTAATATTTTCAAGATTTTTGATGGAACCTACTAAAGTGATTCTAAATTCTGTATGGAAGCCATGGCTGAGGAATGCCTAAATCCAGCTCTCCGTATAATCTCCCAAAATAATATAAACTACAGGAAGAGCAAGTAAAACTACATAAAAACTATACCCTTAGCATTCTAGAAAAATGTAATACTTTTACATATTAAGAACTAAAATCATTAGTCTTTATAAATCATTGTATTAAAATAGGAATCTTAGAAAACTATATTTACATTTAAGAAAAGGGCATAAGTATTTCTGTTGTGGAAAGGGTATCATTATAGAAAAAAAAGAACATTAACCTTTATCTTTGAACAAACACAAAAATTCACTCAAAATGGTCTGTAGATCTAAAAGCTTAAACTATAAAAAATCCAACTAAAGACATAGGAGTATATCTTTGTGTCTTTAGTCTAGGCAAAGCTTTCCAAGGCTTAAAAAAATCAAGAATCATTAAAAAAAATTGATAAACTGAGCTTCATCAAAATTGAACATTTCTCCCCTTTGAATGAAGAGATTAAAGGAAATAAAAAATCAAGCCATACATTGTAAGGGAGTATCTACAATTGATGTTTTTCAACAAAGGAAGATTTTTTTTCAGAATGTATAGAGAGTTCTTTGAGCTATGAAATATGACATCAAATAGGACAGTTAAAAATGGGCAAACAGCCAGGCACCATGGCACATGCCTGTAATCCCAGAGGCTTGGGAGGCTGAGAAAAGAGGATTGTGAGTTCAAAGCCCAACTCAGCAACTTAGGGAGGCCCTAAGCAATTCAGTGAAACCCTGTCTCTAAACAAAATATAAAAAGGGCTGAGGGTGTGTCTCAGTGGTTTAGTGTCCCTGAGTTCAATCCTGGTACCAAAAAAGAAAAGAAAAGAAAAAGAAAAAAGAAAAGCAAATGTTTTAAACATACACTTGGCAAAAAAAAAAAAAAAAAAAAATTGCCTAATACACACGTAAAACAATGATCAAAATCATTAACCATTTGCAAAATGCAAATTGAAGCAATAAGGTGAATATGATAGTTTACATCCACTAAAATTAAAAATACTGGCAATAGTAACTATTGGTGAGGATGTGAAGTAATAATGACCCTTCAACATCACTTTAGATATTTACCAAAGAGGGAAAAATATATCCGCAAAACAAAGCAGATTCATTCAGAGTAGCCCAAAATCTAGAAATAACTCAAATATCATCTACTGCTGAATTATAGATAAATGTGACATACCTTTACAATGATATAAATACTGCTTGTATTAGTCACCTTTTCATCCTATAAGGAAATATTAATGTATAAATAGAAAAGGTTTATTTAGATCATGATTCTGGAAGTTTTTTTCCAAGATTGGGTGACCCCAGGCTTTGGGCCTCTAGTGAGGACACTGGATGGCAATCATGTGTGAGCAAACTGCTCACCTTGTGCGCCATGAAGCAAAAAGAGAAGAGGAAGAGACTGGGGTTCCTCAATTCCATTCAAGGGTATGCCTTCAATGACTTAAGAACCTCCTATTAGATTCTATCTCCTAAAGGTTCCACCACTTCCCAGTAGCACACTTTAGGAACCAACCCTTAACGCATGGTCATGGAGGACATTCAATATCTGAACCACAGCATGACCAATGAGTAAAAAAGAAATCAGTAGCCACTGACATATGCACCAAGAAGAATAAACCTCCAGAACGTTATGTTACATGAAATATGTGGGACGTAAAATATTACTTACTGTTTAATTTTATTTGTATGAAATTGATAATAAGACACATTTAATATATAGTAACAAAAAGCAGATCAGAAGGTGTGTAGACTGGGCAGTGGAGCTGGGTTGACTGAGAAGAGGCACAAAAGAACTTTTTGAGATGATAGAAGTACTATACATCTTGATGATGGTGTGGGTGATGTGGATGTATACATTCATTGTAATTTGTCAAGCTGTACCTCAAGTGGATGCATTTCAACATAAATTATGCCTCAGAAATTTCATTTAAACATCTATAACATTCTTTATCTCAGGATTTAATAACTAGTTACTGGAAGCAATGAGTGCTACTCAAATACTTACTGTTAAATTTATCAGTGCTAAAAAGTTGATATTCTTGACACAGCAAGTTCTAGAAATTTCAAGGTATCTTGACAATGACATGTATGAGAGGAAAAGGGCATTCTTGGGTATCTTCAGGTCAATGGAATGCTTAAGCTTCACAAGGCCACCCTGAAGAGACACTTAGCCTGTTCATTAATTCTAAAGCAAATTTAATAAACTCCAATTTTGTTCTTTAAATTTCATTGCTAATTCACAATTAAATATGGCTATTAATATTGCACAGTGGTTATATAAAGAATGATTGTTCTGTGTCTTATTTTTCATATTACCTATTTTTATTCTTTAAACAGCTCCAGGAATGCCTCAGAATCTTTCTTGCCGTGGTGAAAGTGATGAAAAAGGAGTAATTAGCTGGAAATCCCCAGAAAGTGGGTTCACTCCCAGTGGATTTGTTCTTTGTCATGAGCTCAATTCAGGTAATTTATATAGAATTTAATTCTATATCAAGAAAGAGAAATAAAGAATTTAAAAGTATTAGACGTATGAAGAGAGCCAGTGAACCATAGAGCTTCAAGCATAGAGACTGTGAGAGTATCCTATTTGCCTTGATTTTAGAATTGCTTCCATTCTGAACACAGAACATCTCCAATATTGGCTTATTTTTCATGATGTGTCTTTGTGCCAATCTTTGCACTCCAAAGCTTGGATGAAGAAAATCTCTAACAGACATTACTTATATCTGTCTTGTAAATGTTATGTAATTGACTCATACTGTTTCAAAATCATTATTCAAGTCCCTAAACAAGCCAACCAAAAGCAAACACCTTCCAAAACTTACTCCAGTGGCTATACACAAAATATTGTCTGTCCATCTATAAAGCTGGTGTGGGATTGGAAGGGATAGAAGAGGAAGTTGGACAAGATCATGTGTGCCCTTTTCTCCAAAACTATATGCTAGTAGCTAAATCCAGCCTTCACTCTAGAACATGCACTACCTTTGCCTAAAGCGCCTTTGGATTCAGGACACAGTCTGTTTTCTCCATAGCAAAACCCACCATCCTCCTCACAGGTGTGCTCTGCTTTGTTTTCTCATTTATCTCAAAACCGTGCCATAATGAGATCCTCTCTCACTGTATCCAAGAGAAAGAGAGCTGGTAGGATCATAATATTTTGGAAGTAGTTGTTAACCACTCTTGTTATTTCAAATAAAATCACTGTTAAAATCCACAGGAATAAAGTCTTTCAGATTTATAGTTCATATTACTTTTTAATCATAGATTATATTTTATTGTTTCATAATTTGTTTCAGGGACTCTGAAAGCCAGGAATTAAAACGTGAGGAAAAATGTATTTGTTATTTAGTTAGTTTCCTTAGTTTATCGGGTATTTTTATAATGTTCTACTTAAACCATTTTGTCCCATCATTCCAGATGTGGAATACCAGTAAAAACTTAAATATAGCATATAATCTATAATATAATTATATTATAATGTCAAGACTCTAATTACAATTATATTAATTAATATAATAATATATAAACTCTAGGTTATAATTTCCAGTCTATTTTAATGTACCAGTGTGAGTTTTGTTGAAGTATTGAAGTATTCACAGAATTGGAAACATTGGACTTAATGGGTTAACGATTTCATCAAGTATCCTAATAATGACTCTGAGAAGGAAGTCATATATATATATATATATATATATATATATATATATATATACACACACACACACACACACATACATATACATATATATATATGCATATACATATATATGCGTATATGTATATATATTACATATATGCATATATATATATATTTTTTTTTTCATGGTTCATATGATGAAACTGAGGCCAACAGAACTTGAGATAAATGTTCAACAGCTTAGGCTGTGCTCTTTCTGCCATTGCGTTATTCATGATTTCAAACATTTTAGGGAACTACACTATTGTGTCATTAGCTTAATGATGCCAACTGAATAAAAATTCCTCAGTAGTGGGAAAGAGTACTTCTAAATTTACTGCATTCGGGGGAGTATTTTTAAACCTTATTGAAATCAATGTGAACTCTACAAAATACCAATAATATTGCTGGGCATTATTTTATGGATTGCTTTTTATTAATGGAAAAAATACAGCTTTTTTTTTTTGACAGTACAAAATCCATTGAGTAGCAGCATGGTGACATGATTTGAAACAGTATTTAAGAAGATGCTTTAAAGTAGTCCAAGTCAGGAAATTGATAGCACATTTCCTGAGATCTTTCTGAAAAAGAAAGCACAAGCAGAGAACTTAGTATATCTGTGAATTTTCAGTGCAACACACATGACTCTGAGACAGGACTTGTCTCAGTTGCCTCACTTTTTAAAAAATTTGTTCTACTTAATTACACGATAGTAGAATGCATTTTGACACATCATATATAAATGGGAGTATAGTTTCTCATTCTTCTGGTTGTACATGATGTAGAGTTTTACTAATTGTGTAATCATATACGCATACAGGGTCATATGTTCAATTCATTCTATTATCCTTCCTCGCCCCATATCACTTTCCCTCCCTTCACGCCCCCTGTCTAATCCAAAGTACCTCTATTCTTCCCTAGCACCCTTTATTGTGACTTAGTTTAGCATATCAGAGAAAACATTTGGCCTTTGTTTCTTTGGGATTGACTTATTTTGCTTAGCGTGATATTCTCTAGCTACATCCATTTATGGCAAATGCCATAATTTCATTCTTCTTTAAGGCTGAATAATATTCTATTGAGTATGCATACCACATTTTCTTTATCTATTCATGTGTTGAAGGGCACATAGTTTGGTTCCATCATTTAGCTATTGTGAATTGAGTTGCTATAAACATTGGTGTACCTGCATCACTATAGTATGCTGATTTTAAGTCCTTTGGGTATGTGCCAAGGAGTGGGATAGTTGGATCAAATGGTGGTTCCATTCCAAGTTTTCTGAGGAATCTCCATATTGCTTTCAAGATTGGTTGCACCAACTTGCAGTCCCACCAGCAATGTAATCATTCTAGAATAGCTACTATATCTCACTATTGGGAATCCCATGGTGTTGTCTAGATATTACAACTTCCACTTTACAAATAAGTGACTAAGATAAGACATAAGCATATACTGCATCTTTTAAACACACATTGCTTCTACAAGCCCAATGGCACATCCAGAGAAGGGAGGCATTCAAGAAAAAGGTCAAGCTTTGTCCTGCTATGGTTACTTGTCCCCTCTTCTACCCCAGTTGGCATGTGAAATGGCAAAGAATGGAGAATGGGCTCTGAGATCTCAAGCTTGATTTCACGTTGACTTCGTTCTTCCTTTCCACTGGAGTCATGGACAGATTGTTGGATCTCTCTGTAGCTCGGTTTTCTCATCTGTAAAATCAGATGATACTACATATAGGGTCAAAGAGATGATTAAACTAATTGATTCATGTATATTGTCTAAAAATCATGTGCCGGACATCTTGGCACATGGAACAAGTACTTGCTTTGTTTTTTTTATCGTTATAAGTTTTATTATTATCATTTTAGCTGCTATTCAATAACATGCCAATTCTCCTATCTTCATTTAACCCATCCTTTCTTATGTCATTTGTCTAATAAAAAAATGTCAGTGCCTTTCGGGGAGGATGACGGCCAACGTGTCATGAAGGGGTTTTTCTTCCTGTCCAGGAGAATCCAAGCCACCCTAAAACTTACAATCTTGAGCAATTAGTAAATAACAAAGCACAAATACTCAGAAATATATTTAGGAAGCAAAGCCCCTGATAGATCTAGTCCACGTGGGTTCTGGAACTAGACAAAAGACAAAATGGCTTTGGTAGTTTACTTAAGGGGGTCCATCAAAGCAGAGATAAGGTTTCAAGGGCAAAGTCTTGCTTCCTGATGTCTTGCATTCAGCAGGTTGATTGACATTTTGGCAGGTCACACCCATCTCAGATGCTGTGTGGGATCTTTGGCAGAGCTTGAGGGGAAAGTTCACCTACATCAGGTCGTCAATCCCTGCGGGGGTGGGGGGGTGCTTCCAAAAGTTCCCAATGCCAGACTTACGCCCTCGCAAGGCTACTATGTGCAACAGTCCACACACAGCCCATGGACAGCTAATGACAAAGGTCTAGTGATGTTTTTCACTTGACAAATGCTAACTCTTCTGCCTAAATGTTAAGATACTTCAATGAGACCCAATCTCTCAGATGTGTCCCTGACTTAGTCAGGCTTGTCCCTAAACTGAAAACATTCCTTCTTTGACTTATAGCATCTTCTTTTCTCCCTTAAGCCACTCAGTTTCACTCATCTTTGAATGAAGAGCTCAGATTCCAATACTAGAGTGAAGCTTTCCCTCAGTCTCATGGATCCCATGGACTCCTGTAGTGCTTAATGTAGTATGATAGAGCAGACCTAGTTATTGATGATCAAATGGTGTCTGCAGTGGAGGTTCATAAAGGTAGCTCAGGTTAATGTTCAACATTTGGAGGCTAAGAATTGGAAAAGGTTTGATGAAAAACTATTCCAATTTACAACTTTTATAGTTGTCTTAGGAATAAAAGAGAATACCTTCACAAATGTATCTGGGATTTTAAATATATCATGTACTAAAATCAATCATATGAAACCATCATTTTTGAATATTTGAGTTTATTTATAAAAATTGAATTGTTCAATAATATTTTCTGAGCATTATATGTACATCTGAGCATTAAGGATATACTTATTTCTCATTAATTTGGAGTCTGCTTGGAATTACGTGGAGACCAAATGAAAAATATGGTGATCGTGACTTTTAAGAACTTTGCTAAATTTTTCTTTTCTTTTCTTTTCCTAAGGAGAAAAATGTGTCACTCTGGAGATGAACCAAAGCAAATATGATTTGAGAAATTTGAAACCCTTTCAAAAATATAGTGTATCATTATACGCCTTTGTCATTGCAAAAATACAACGTAATGGAAATGCTACTCGGTGTGAATTTCAAACCCAAGCAGGATGTAAGTTCCAGGATTTTTTAAATTTTTGATAATATCATTTTATTTTCAAAAATATGTGTGTTATTCATATGTTTATATATATATTATTTGTTTTTATTAGTTATACATGACAGTAGAATGCATTTATGTACTTTGATATGTCATACATAGTTGGGATATCATTTCTCATTTTTCTGAATGTACATGTTGCAGAATCATATTGGTCATGTAGTCACATAAGTACATACAGTAATAATGTCTGTTTCATTCTACTATCTTCCCTATCCCCATATCCCCTCCTCTCCCCTCCCATCACTTCTCTCTACCTAATCTAAGATAATGCTATTCTTCCCTAGTGCCCCCACTCTGCCTTATTGTGAATTAGCATCTGCATATTAGAGAAAACATTTGGCTTTTAGTCTTATTGGATTGGCTTATTTCACTTAACATTATATTCTCCAACTCCAACCATTTACTGACAAATTCCATAATTTTACTCTTCTTTAAAGCTGAGTAATATTCCATTGAGCATATATACCACATTTTCTTTATCCATTCATCTATTGAGGGACACCTAGGCTAGTTCCATAGTCTAGGTATTGTGAATTGAGCTGCTATAAATATTAATGTGGCTGTGTCACTATAGTATGCTGATTTTAAGTCCTTTGGGTATAAACCAAGGAGTGGGATTAAATGGTGGTTCCATTCCCAATTTTCTGAGGAATCTCCATAGTGCTTTCCATAGTTGTTGCACCAATTTACAGTCTCACCAGCAATGTACCAGTGTACTTTTTTCAAAATCCCAATGATATTCTTCATAGAATTAGAAAAAGCAATCATGAAATTTATTTGGATAAATAAGAGACCCAGAATAGCTAAAGCAATCCTTAGCAAGGAAAGTATGGTATTGTTTAAGGTCTGGAGGAGGCATCCTGCATCACAATGGTACCTTAAACTATACTACAGAGCTATAGCAATAAAAACGACATGGTATTGGCATCAAAATAGACTTGTAGACCAGTGGTGCAGAATAGAGGACACAGAGACAAATCCACATAAATATGGTTATGTCATACTAGACAAAGGCACCAAAAACATTCACTGGAGAAAAGATAGTCTGTTTAACAAATGGTGCTAGCAAAACTAGAAATCCATATGTAGAAAAATGAAATTAAACCGTTATCTCTCACCCTGAATAAAAATCAACTCAAAGTGAATCAAAGACTTAGGCACTAGAACAGAGACTCTGTGCCTAATAGAAGAAAAACTAGGACCAAATCTTCACCACGTTGGCCTAGGATCTGTCTTCCTTAACAAGACTCCTAAAGCACAAAAGTAAAATCAAGAATTAATAAATTGGATGGATTCAAATTAAAAAGCTTTTTCTCAGCAAAGGGAACAATTAATAAAATCAGGAGAGAGTCTACAGATTGGGAGAAAATCTTTACCACATCCACCTCTCATAAGGCATTAATCTCTAGGATATATAAAGGACTCAACAAACACCAAAAACCCCCCCAAATAACCCAATCAATAAATGGGCTCAGGAACTGAACAGACACTTCACAGAAGAAGAAATACAATTGATCAACAAATACATGAAAAAGTGTTCAACATCTCTAGCAATTAGAGAAATGCAAATCAAAACTACTCTAAGATTTCATCTCACTCCTGTCTGAATGGCAATCATCAAGAATACAGGCAACAATAAATGTTGGCGAGATCCATGCTTTAGTAGTTCTTTCCATGAATGAACGGCAAAGAGCATTTTGTTCTACTATGCGTCCACCTTTATGCTTTATTTGGGAAACACATTGATCTAGCACATTTGTTAACATCTAGAGTTTATTACAATTTTAAACAAAAATAATTTAAAATAATTTAAAAAAAACTGCTCTCCTGAGTTCTCTCTTCTCTTTAGACATAGTCATAGAATAGCAGGAATAATGCGTCAGTGAGATTTGTAATATTTTAGGCAACTGAACACCTAACCAACTGCAATAAAAATGTATTCTTTTTTGTCGTCTTTACTATCTAGACTATTAACTGCAATCAGAGACCAAGCAATGTTTTACAAAGCATTATATCAACCTCTGTTCACCTGATAAAACACATGAAACACAATGTTTTTTAGCAGTTTTTTTCTTTATGTCACACTGATCTACATACTATTTTATTTTATATCATATTTTCCATTTGAGATTTTGGGGGACATTCGACTATTGCCATCTGTATAATTTCTCCATCATTTCCAGGCCCCAAGATAGATCCGCCCCTAAAGTAATCACTAACTTCCATGAGTGACAGGAAGAAGAAATGACCCGGAGTGAGGCAGTGTTGGTAGCTTCAGAGAGTTTATTGGATGCCACGTTGGTGAAAAAAATTTCCCTGTTTAGGGTTTATTCTCCCTGTCATTGAGGTTCTGACTTTAAAAGGCCAAATTTATGCCTCTGTTGTCTCCCGGAGTTTCTGTGATATCACAGAAAGCAAGCACAATGTGTGGCTTGCTCTTGAAGAACCAAGCCACTGTTCAGCAGGATAATTCAAGCATTTTGGGAAAGGATGGTTGGAAGGAAAAGTTGGCCTTGGAGGTTTCTGGATCACCATCTTTTCTCCTCCCTCCGCCTTCCCTCACCCTCTGCTTTTTTCCTATTCTCTCATTCCACATACTTTCCTTCAGGGACTGCATGCATCTCACGATTTGAAATACAACCTTCATGTTCATACTCACTGAATGAACAGGTGATTTGTTTTTAAATGTCTGGCTCCAGCTTTTTAAATTTATGTACTATTATAATCCCAAGATAACATTTAAGCTCTTTTATACTATATACAATGTCCAGTAATTTAAACATGTACTTATTGAATGATTAAAATAACAAATCTCTTTTTGTCTTTGATAGATCCAACCGAGGTCCAGAGATTGAGTGTCACCCAGATGGGAGACAACAGTTTATCTGTCAAATGTTCACAACCTAAAGAGATTAATGGCCCCAACAATGGAAGCTACTACTTGGAAGTCAAAACTGGAGGTAGTCTCATGGAAAAGAAAGACAAAAAATGTGAATTCTATTTACATGATCTTTACTATTCAACAGAATATGAGTTGAAGGTAAGATCATGCTTTCTATAATAATAATAGTACCAATATATATTTTAGCAATTACTATCTAGTACTTGAACAGCATTAAAATCAGTGATCATGTAAACTCTCATGTCTAATGGAATCACACTTGAAGGAGTTTCAAAAATTTGACTCCAATCTTTTTATCCCTGGAACTGTTAACTATGGCTTAAAGGAAATGTTTTGTTAGAGTATTTTACAACTTCAAAATGATTTGATTATATGGAAATTAGTGCTCATGTGTCAAGAAGTGCTGTCCTTTATGTGCAACACATTATTACTTAGCCAATTTTCTTCTTGACCCTTTTCTTTTTCTTAATGTGAATTTTTCAACTGCAAAATTTTATATGCACATGGAGGTTAGAAAATACTAAAAACAAAATTTCAGACGATATTAGTGAGCATCAAAAACTTTTAAATATTCATAATCTCAATGTGTGGATCATAGTTTATGAATATACTTTGAAAATGTACAATGCACATTTCTTTTTTTTTTCTTTCTTTTTTGTTTGTGTGTGTGTGCATGTGTTACTGGGGACTGAATCTGGGGATGCTCTACTGAGCAACTACATCCCCATCCCTTTTTACTTTTTATTTTGAGACAGGATCTAAATTGCCTGGGCTGGCCTTTCAATTCTTCTGCCTTGCCCTCCTGAGCAGCTGAGATTACAGGTGTGGTCCACCATGCCCCACTCCTGTAATGTACATTTTTAATCATTTAACAAGTATAATGTCAACATTCTGAATACAGTTTAGTGAACCATATTTTTCTATTTTATTTAGAGACAAGGTTTCACTGAGTTCTTAGTGACTTGCTGAGACTGGCTTTGAACTCATGATTCTCCTGTCTCAGCGTCTCACGCCCAGCAAACCATATTTTTCATATGTCATTATATCATGCTCATCTTTCCATGTTAAGTATTTTACTACTATGTAATTTTTAATATATGCTTAAATTATATTACATGATTTATCCTATTCCACTAACTGTATGTTGATCTCTAATATAGACACATCCTGTAAACACACTTATTGGTAATAGCAAAACCTTTGAATGTCTTTAATAATTTCTGTTTGATAAACTTCATGAAATAGATTGGTTGAGCCCAAAGAAATTTACATATATTTTAAGATTTGTTTGGACACATATCACCATTTTTTATATTAATGTATGAAATGGCTGTCTCTTGAGAGTCTCGCCTACACTTTTGCATTTAGCATGTAGAATAAGGTATTTGTATCTCTTTCTGTTTTAATGAGGATTTTAACTTTCTGTTAAGATTACATATAGTTTTGTTATTGTCCTTATGATAACATATCTTCACCCCATTTGTCTACTTTTTGGGGTAAATTCTTTGTATATTAAATGATATTAAACTCTATGTCATATGTGCTGTTAATTTTGTTTTCAGTTTATAATTTACATTTTAATTTTCTTCACAGCCCTTAGTGTCTTATGCAATTTTATGTTTAAACAGATACATCACTTTTATTCCTGTTAAATGGAAATTTCTACAATTAACTAATAAGAAGTTGATCATTGGCTTCATAACTTTTGTCATTTGAAGTATATTTTTATATTGATAATATTTTTTTTGGTTATTTTTATCCAGAAACATAAATTGGAGTTTTATCAAAGTAATTTTTAAGGCACGAAATGTTCTTTGCCATTCATTCCTGGAAAGAAGTATTAAAGCATGGAACTTATCTCCTGCTTGGGTTTGAAATTCACACTTTGTAGCACTTCCATTATGTTGTGATACCATGGTGTGATTTCTTTACATGGTGAATTACAGTGGGAGATATAATGCTACACCATCGTCATATTCCAAGGGAGGTGGGAATCTCTCCTTTGTCATTGTATATTCTTCTTCTAAAATATTACAAATCAATTGCTTAATATTTTATAGTTTTTATGAATGGATTTTCCTAAAGTGAATCCCATTCAGTAAGCAAAGAAAGAGAGTATTGGCACAGCTGCGGGGATGCACTGTGCTTGTTGCAGCTATATATAAAAGTTATGCTAAGGGATAAAACGCCCTTGAGATATTTTCCCTTTTTCTGTTTTATGATTTTTTATAGTATAGGAATAATTTTTTCTCTGAAAAATTTATTTACATATATTTACTAAGAAAAAAATTCTTTGAGAACCACTTATGGATTCTTTTAATATGATTATTCTTTTCTGATTTTTTTAACCTTTTCGAGTGAGTGTATGTATATTTTTTTCAAGAATCGTCCATCTAAAAGTAACATGTTGTTGTTACCATAATAACATGGTACATTCACGGGCATTTTCCATTGCCTCATTAGTGCCCAGCAAACTCCTGGCATGCTGGTCTTAGTTTCTCAAATGCACCCAAGTTTTATTCTCTGTAAGCTCCTTACGCCATGCTCTTCTCTCTTCTTAGAATTATCTTCTCCTACTCTTCAAGTATTATAAATTATTCTGGATATAGGTGAACATCATATTAACATATAATCTTACTATCCAAATCCCTTTCTGCACTCTGCAAAAGGCTACCTTTTGTTTTCTTCATTGCACTTACCTTAACTTGTTTTCATGTTTATTTCTGTCTCTACTACCACATTTAGACCTCTGTGAGGGAGCAATTATATTATCTTTATTTAGCTTTGTTAACAAATTAATAGCATTGTTTTTATTATTCTTAATTTTTATTTTCATTGTTCATATATTCATTTGGGGGTTCTTCTGGTAGGTTTTGGATCAAAAGTGTTTATTCCCCCACCATTATATATCTTTTCTTTTCTGTTATTTTAAAAGAGATTAAGGCTATAAATTGTCCCTTGGTAAGTTTTTGACTGTGTTCAAAACTTATGTCTATATTGTTTGTCACTAATTTCTGATGTCTGCATAGAAAATATAATGAATGAATGCTTAAATTAGAGTATTCTGATTTCTACTAATTTCTAAAAATCTGTGATTGCAAGTTTTTAATTAAGAGACTGTTTCTACATTTTTGGTGCTTGCATTTTTTTATTATTGGTAATTATCAGTTATGATAGATAATTGAATTTTATGCTCCCTGCCTTTGGAATTGATAGAATTTTTTTTACAGCTCAATATAGGATAAATGTGAATGTACTATGAATACTCGGAAATCATCTAACTTTCTATAGAATCAAAGGCTGGTTATATATTTGCCATATTAAACATTTACCATTAATCCCTTTTGAGGCATTATTCCAATCTATTTTACGTGAGATTTTATTGTGCCAAGATTATCATTGCTTCTTTACTCTTTCAGTTTCCCTGTACATCTTCATTGTTTTTCTTTATTTGTACTGAATATTATGAGATATAGGTGTTTGTGTTAGTTATGTCTCTACTCTATATTCTATACTGTATTCATTTACCCTTAAAAAGTAAGTACATTTTATGTACAACTCTTATTAATAGCATATGGTTAAATTTCCCTTTTTAAAATAAAATATGAAGATATTAGCATTCTGATGGTAATTTTAATGCTAATGGTAATTTTAATGTATTAGATTTTATTTATTCAACCATTTTTATTTATTTTCACCGATTATAAGTTATTATCATTGCTAAAAATAAGCTAAGATTTCTTTCTATCTTTTTGACTGCCTTTTCAAAAATGTTTGACAACAAAATATTGGCATGATCTTCAAGTTTCAACTTTAAAGCATATTAGCATATTTTAAACAAAAATAAACAGCTTTATACATTTACATGAAAAACTAAATTATTATTTTTTTTATTACTGACATTTAGGTCTACTTCAACAATGGAATACTTTCTGGAAAGCCTATTATTAAGCATCATTCAACATCTTGTAAGTTATTACTAGTTTATTCTATCTTACAAAAGTATATTGCTTTGCAATCAAACTTACATTTAATTTTTGAATGATTAAATTAGACATTTAAATAAATATAATATCTTAAGTTGTCAGGGTAAATACATATAGGTAAACATCATATTCAAATGCAATATCATAAATTCAAACTAGAAAATACAATTAAAGGATTATTGCTTTCTTAAAATAATCTGTAAGATGAATTATCGACTAAGAATATTAAATTATGATAATGTTTGTGACATTTATGCATGCTAATAACTTTGTCCTGTGTACAGTTTTAGAGATTGTGCCTCTTTTGTTTTTTCTTCTGTTCTTTATTCTGTCCCTTAAACATGGCTTTTCAGAAGTGGGCCTTAGATGCACATCTCTCCTGATTTGCCTAATTGAAGATAAGCATTCCCTAATAACAATATCTCTGTTTAAATATTTATCATAAATATTTTAATCATAGTAAAGGTGCACATGGAACAAATACCTCAAATAAATTTCATTATATAATAATAATAATAATAATAATAATAATAATAATAATAATAATAATAGTAACAGCTGTATGTCACATTATCTGCCTGGTGTTTACCTCTCCAGAATAACCACTTTGACTATATGTCTATTTGCAGTTTTCCTTATAATTTCCTTCATATATCAGCAAACAATATTGTGCACTCTCTATCTAGAGTGACTAACTCAATAGACATTTGCCTGTTTTCTGTCCTGTGGTTACCTTCCACAGCGTGTGTTCTCTTCACCCTTGAGACTCAGATATTCTGAGTGATTGGTCTCTATCCTGTTCATCAGGTTAGCTGGTGGCTTCCTCTGCTTTCTTTTCTAATTTCCAAATGTAAAATTTCTTTGCCTTTTATTTCCCTTTGTCTGTCATCCTCTCTACCGTTATGGATGGATGCATTTCGCAGAGTTCCTGGAAAGAAGGTAGAAAATGTGTGTTTAGACCCCACAGAATATATCTGAAGATTTGGCTTTTTTTTAAATAAATAAGTTTATCAAAGCCAGTCTGATGCTACTTAATATTCTTGTAGAACCCATTATAATTAACTATAATGGATCAGGATACTAATTATACTCATTTGATGCAATTTCTTGCAAAATTTTCACCTTGAGGTTTCTACTTTGCTAGTAACATAGTTTCAAATTAATAATTTACTTGAGGAAGATGAGATTTGATTGTATTCTGAATACATGTTATCCACAACTGGCAACAATATTGATATTCATGTATGTGGCATATACATACACATATGTATATACATATGTTATGCACACATGTATGTACATATGTTATGTGTGTATGTATGTGTGGATGTATGCATGCCACTAACCACTGGTAAGGATGGACATTTTTAGGGAAAGGAATTTGAGATATAGACAGGACAAGGAACATTTTGGGTCACTTTAAAAGTCTATTCTAATAAGAACTTCCTTAAAAACATTCAATATAATCCACTCATATTTATATTCATCTATCTAACCATTTTTAGATGTGTAGCTAGTATAAATAACCTTTTAAAGCGAATAAAAATAACTCCTATTTTACTGACAAGGAAACTTAAGACCTCCACTAACTATATACTACATAGGATCCATCTCCTTCCTACCACCCCACTGACTTTTTGTCCAGTGTCTATTTTCCCCTGTGAGAATGCAGACATTTTTGGAACTGGTACTTTACCTGCCTTATGTTGTAGTATTTTCATCTTGACAGACTTTATCATTTTTACACTCTTTTCTATTTGCTTATTGATTTTGTTTATTATTTAATTATCTTTTTCCTCACTAGAAAGAATTGTCCATGAGAACAGGTAGCTTTGTTTTGTCTTCTGAAATATCTCTTTAGAATTTTAAGTTTTAAGTTAAATTTATTTTAGTAGGTGCATTAAAACATAAAAATTATATATAATTGGGTACCGTTCATATATGTACACATTGGATAATGTAAAATCATGTGAAACATCTACTTGTAACACATTTGTCATATATTTATACTTGAAAACTTTAAAAATCTTTTCTCCTAGCTCTTTGAAATGTGCAGTTATTATGATCTCTAGCCACGCTACTATGCAATATAGCACACAGAATTCTTGTTCCTGTGTAACTGTAACCTAGTACCCATTGATAAACCATTCCTCAGCTCACCCTCCCTCCTGTTCCCTAACCTCTGGTCATTACCAATCTGCTCTCAACTTTCATGAGACTAGTTTTTTTATTAGATTCTATGTATGAATGAAATTATGTACGTCTTGTCTTTCTGGGCCTGTTTTATTTCATTTAACATAATGACCTCCTGTTCCATCCATGCTGTCACAAATGATGAGGTTTCACTCTTCTTATGGATGATCATACACCATTGTGCCAAGATACCACACCTTATCCACTCATCAATTGATGGAGGCTCTGATTCTTTCCATTTCTTGGCTGTTGTGAATAGCACTACTATAAACAAGGGAGTGCAAATGTCTCCTAGACACACTGTTTTTATTTCCTTTGGATATATATACCCAGTAATGGGTTTGCAGTATCATATAGTAGTTCCAATTTTAATTTTTTGAGGAACCTGCATCTCATTTTCCATGAATCTTCTAATTCACATTCCCATTGACAGAGTGCAAGGGTTTTCTGTCCTCCACATCCTCCCAGACTGTCATCTTTAGTATTTTTAACAATATCCATTACCATTGGAGTGAGGTGATATCTCATTGTGCTTTTCATCACATTTCCCTCATAATTGGTTTTTTTTAAACTTTTTTTCATACACACATTAATCATTTATATGTCTTCTTTTGAGAAATATCCATATGTTGCCCATTTTAAATAAGATTATTCATTTCTAATTTTTTTAAATTTTTGCTACTGAGTTTTTGGAGTTTCTTATACATTCTAGATATCAACCACGTGTCATTCATATAGTTTGCAAATAT
This sequence comes from Marmota flaviventris, assembly GCF_047511675.1. Taxonomy (NCBI): domain Eukaryota; kingdom Metazoa; phylum Chordata; class Mammalia; order Rodentia; family Sciuridae; genus Marmota; species Marmota flaviventris. The sequence goes on along the minus strand of NC_092509.1, from coordinate 82,129,037 downwards.
TTTCCCCCAACTCTGTAGGTTCTTCACTTTACTGATTGTCTCCTTTGCTGTACAGAAGCCTTTTATGTTGATATGGTCCTACTTGCCCACTGTTTCTTTTGTTTCCTCTACTTTGGGGATCTTGTCCCCCAAACAGTCCCTACCCCTTCCAATGTCCTGAGTGTTTCCTTTTGTTTTCTTCTAGTAGTTTAATAGTTTCATTTCTTTTATTTAGGTATGTAATCTATTTTCAGTTGATTAGTGTAAATGGTGAGAGATATAGGTCTAGTTTCATTCTTCTGCCTGCTGATATCCAATTTTATCAGCACTATTTATTGAAAAGATTGTCCTTTATCCAATGTGAGTTGTAATTACTAAGCACCTTTGTCAAAAAAGCAGCTTGGTGTAGGTTTACATCCAGGCTGTCTATTTTGGTCTAGAGGTCTGCATTTATGCCAACACTATGCAGACTATTATAGCTTTGTATTTATTTTGAAGTCAAAGAAGGTAGTGTCTCCAGCTTTGTTCTTCTGGGTCAAAAAATGACTTTGTCTATTTGGGGATTTTTGCGGTTCCACAAAATTCTAGAATTATTTTTTCCAGTTCTGTGAAGAATGTCATTGGTATTTGAACAGGAACTACCTTGAATTTGTTCATTGCTTTTGGTAGTAAGGACATTTTTAACAGTGTTCATTCTTCTCATATACAAACAAGGGCTGTTTTTGTTTTGTTTTGTTTTGTTTTTTTTCTAATTTCTTTCATCAATGTTTAATAACTTTTATTGTAGTTATTCTTAGCAGTATTTACTCCTAGGTATTTTGTTTTATAGTTTACTTTTTACATTTACTTATTTATATATTTGAGATGGGCTTTCTCTGTGTTGTCCAGGCTGGTTTCAAACTTACTATTGTCCTTGCCTCAGCCTCCTGAGTAGCTGGAATTACAGGTGCATGCCACCATATCTCACCTGTAGCAATTTTAAGTGGGATTGGTCTCTTAATTTTTATTTCAGAAAATCTACTATTAGCATGTAGCAGTGCTACTGATTTTTTGTCAATTTTATATTCTGTGTTGTGACATATCTTAAGTATCTAGAAAAGTGTTCATAGAACATTATAGTACGCTGTTTTTAAGTCCTTTGGGTATGTTATTTCCTTTTAAATATAAATGCTTTTATTGACTTTAAATAATATAGCAAAAATCACAAGATCAGACATCTACTTATTGTATCTGGTCATATTTGAGAATTTTTAGTTTATAAAGCTTCATGACAATGAAAAATATATACATTCTCTGAAGATTGTTATTCAGGTAATCAGGCAAAATATTTGACATAATAACCTCTCCTCGTGTTATTTCTTATTTCTAGATAATTCTAAAGCACTGATTGCCTTTCTGGCATTTCTGATTATTGTGACATCAATAGCCCTGCTTGTTGTCCTCTATAAAATCTATGATCTGCATAAGAAAAGATCTAGGTAAGAACTGATGTATGAATTAAAAATAATCATGGTAGAAATAGCCATGCAAGCTCATGTCCATAAGGCAGTCATGGACCCAACTAAATAAATATGTGAATGGAAGAAAACAGCATGGAGTACAGATCATGACTGACACTGGATCGAAGTCATTGTTATGGGTGTTATTGGTTTATATTAAGTATTCATATTTTTTACATTTGCAAATAATGTTATGGGTTTGCTTGAATTACAGCCAGTGGAAAGAATATGTGTCTGTTCTTTTAGGACAAAGTGGATCAGAGAGAATGAAGAGTGGCAAAGGCAAAAGAAAGGAGGGAAATAGTTGGGGACATGTACTTATTTCTTTGGCCAGGAAAAATGATATTTTATGAAAAACAGGAGCATTAAAATCAACTCTTTTGGTCACATTCCATAGTTTAGCAGATATTTCTTGGTTGTTTTATCATCCCTCATTTTTTTCTTTACTCCTCTCTCCCAATTACTTTCTCACCTCTCTTTTCATCTTCTCTGTCCTCCCTCCATTCCCATCTCCTCTCTTCCTTCCTCCCCTCCTCTTTTTCCCTCTCTTTTCCATCTTTCTTGTATTCATTTCTTTCTTACTTCAATGCATTCATTAAATAAAATTCACTCAGTTGAATTGAATGCCAACTGAATTCAGTATTTCTTAAAATCATAGACATTCGTATTTCTTATTTTCACAGCAATTTAGATGAAGCACAGGAACTTGTTGAGAGGGGTAAGTATGCTTATTTTTTACTTATGAATATGCTTGCTCTTTCATTTGAGTCCATTTATTTTTTAAATAAGAACTAGGAAATTTTTAGTTTAACCTGGACTTCTTCTGTTGATACAATGATGAAACTTAAATCCAATTGTTCTATAAGCAAGCCTCTATGAAGTTCCTAGTGTATGCCAAATGCAAGGCACTGAGAATTCCACAGGGATGGGCCACAGACTGCTCTTGAAGGGTTTCGAATCTAATATATGAAGACAGGTGTATTGACAAATAGGACAGTGATTTGATAAATGCTATAGTTACTGAATATATATGGGTCTACACAAAGAAGACAGAAACCTGCTTGTGGGGAAGGCAGGGATCTGGTCTGTAAAGATCCTGAAAAGCACTAGATGAACAGATGAGGAAGGAGGAGGGGTGGGAGAGCAGAAGGCAGGTCACAGAGACAAGGAGGAGATGAGTGTCCTGAGGTCCTTGGCAGAGTGGGATGATGGCTGTTCCCACTAAAGGCACAGTTAGGGACAAGGACACAGAAGAGCAATTTGATTTAGGAGAGGAAAAAAAAATTCCTTTTTTTGTCAACTTTTAAATTACTTCTTTAGTTAAAAAAAATCATGATCCTGTAAAAAGAGATGGAATTTAAAAAATTGAAGCTATGCTTACAGTAATGAGTGCTTTTTTTTTTTTTTTTTTTTTTTCTCTTTCTTACTCAAGACAGGCAGACCTTAGAATACCTCTCTTGAGTTACATTTGAAGGGCTTCTTCCTTGTAACAGCAGGTATCAAGGCTATGTGCAGAAGCATGAGGGCTGCTTCTCTGGAGGTCCCTTGTTGTTAACTTTGTTTTCTTTTGCAGAATATGTTAATATCTGACTGTGTGTGTTATTAATTCATTCGTTTGTTTATTATCTCCTCTCACTAGAATGTAAGCTTTGGAAACACAGGGAGGTTTTTCTTTCTCTTCACTGCTCTATCCCAGCACCTGGAATTCAACACATACTAATGAATAAATGAATCAACAGGATAGCATGTCCTGAGAGTTAGTTTTGATAGACTGAGGAAGAATTAAGAGCACAGGAGCAACAGCATCTGAGCAGAGGAGGAAAATTCATTTTAAGGAGTTAAGGCAGATTGGAAAGGGAAATTTATCTCAAAATTAATAGTGATTGCACCATAGAGTGTACTAGAACTTATACACCTGAACTTCATAATCCCCTGAGAGTGGTCTTCAGTTCAGAATGAGTGAATATACTCGTGATCCCAGCAACCCAAAGAAGCAACAGCATGTGGTCATTTTGATACTGTGATGGATAGAAGGTTTCTATGGACCATAAAAATAATGTGACACTCTCATGGACAACTTTTCTTCATCTTTAAATGGAGAAAATTAACATGAGTACTAAAATAAGGATACCTAACAGGACATGGAAAAGTAGTAGAAACATAGTTTTTATATTATGTTAAAACATAGTATGACCATGTTTCATGTTCTAGAGGCACAATAAATGAATATAACTTGTTTCACAGTCTAGTGTAAATAGACAATAAAACTAAACTGAGTAGTGGGTAGAAGGGTATTAATCAAATTTTCTTGTTTAATTTGCATAATTACAATATTTTAGAATAAGTTAAAATGAAAAGAAAAAGAAAAAATAGTTAAAATGTAATCATCTTAATTACTATAAAATATATGTAATTACATGGATATATGGGTGTCCTAACAATGGTGATATTTAGTTTGAGATCTTTTCTGTAGGAATAGAAAGTATTCTAGTAGAATACTAGAAAAGCTGTTCTAGTAGAGAGAACAATATGAAGCCCAAAGGAAGACTGAAACACAAGATTTGAAAGATATTGATTTATTGGTGAATGTTTATATGTGAGTGAGGTTTTCCAGGCAGCCTGTTTGTGAGAAGGAAAGACACTAAGAGTAAAGTCTTAGATGCAAATTTGTGAATGTGTATGCACATTTAAAAGACAGACATAACATTAGACTTGAATCTTTAATATGTTTATAGATGATGAAAAACAGCTGATGAATGTTGAACCAATTCATGCAGACAATTTGTTGGAAACTTATAAGAGAAAAATTGCTGATGAAGGACGACTTTTTCTCGCTGAATTTCAGGTATGGGTTACCCTTGACACAGGATAATAAAATTTTGAATGTATTTATCTAAACATTTGTTTTAATAATGTATCCCGCATACTACTCCAATATGATCAAGGCAGATATTATTAGTAGATATTTATAGACCAGATGAAATGTTAACAAGATTATAATATGAAGTGAGTAAATATTTTGGTATAATCCTTTATTGTATTATTATCAAATATGAAGTCATGTCACAAAACATATTTGGCTGATTTATACTTGTACTGTAGCTATTTATTCAAGCATCTGTTTTTAAGTGAATTTCAAAGTGGTGCATCAACTAATTCTGAATTTTGTCTTACTCATGAAGTTTGTTCTGAAAATAATTCATCATTCATTTTTAATGTTTTGCATAACTCCTAATAATGTTAGTCTTAATAATCATATCTGACATACTTATCAGTATAAAGAAAATAATTGACAAGATGTCACATTAACTCAATACAGTAACTGGTGAAGGGAAATTTCTTTTCCCAAATCTTCTCTAACCCAAAGAACATTTGTGTCTTTCAGAGCATTCCACGGGTATTCAGCAAGTTTTCTATCAAGGATGCTCGAAAGCCTTTCAACCAAAATAAAAACCGTTATGTTGACATCCTGCCTTGTGAGTCCTCATTGAGAAATGAATTTTTATATATTTAAGCTGTTCAATTGCTCATTATTTCACTTGTTTCTTTTCTTTCCTTTAAACAGATGATTATAACCGTGTTGAACTCTCTGAAATAAATGGAGATGCAGGGTCAAACTATATTAATGCCAGTTATATTGATGTGAGTAAGAATATGAAATTGTTTTATATTGTTGTCATCATTGACAGTTCAAATTTTTCGTATGTTTATGCATTCTGTTCAGTTTCTTCTTTGTCTTTGTAAAGTTTTATAAAATTTATTAGAAATATTTTGAAGTAAGCCAGGTCACAAATGTGAACAGTCTCACTCTCACTAATATTTATAAGAGTAGTTCTTGATCATATTCCTGTTGGTGTCAGATGTAACATAAGATTTTCCTCTTTGTGAAACAAAATTATACTACAAATTAATATACTATGATGCCTATTATGTGCTGGATAGTAAAATAAATGACCTAGCATATATTCATCATAAGAACCCCACATTTGCCCAGCCATCTGCACTATGCTAGGTGTGTAAATGAGGACCAAGAAGCTGACATTAGTTACCTTGTGCTTGTTCACACAATCACAAAGACTTGAGATTCAGCTTCAGTTAGCCTGACTCCACATTGCTTCTGTTATGTACACTACATTGTACCTGCAACATTCTTAATTGACATCCATACTCTGTCCACTGAATTTATCCAAAAATGAAAATATCTATACATGGTAAATTTCTGAAAAATATTTTAATATTTCCATTAATCATATCATTGTAAATAAGTAATGCTTTACATGAGTTAAATAATTTTAAACACTACAAAAACATTATAAACTGAAAAAACTCTTCTTACCCAATCTACCATTTGCTGAATATCTCCATCCACCAGAAGAAATAACTTCTATATTGGCTTTTTATTTATCCATCCAGAGTTTTTTATATATATAATTACAGCACCAACATATATTACCATCCATTTATGTGAAAATGTAAACACAATAGTCACACTGTTCTGTATCTTGCTACCTATATAACTCTCTATCTGGGATTTATATGATATCATTGTAAATAACAGGGTCAGCAACTTTTCCTATGAGGGAGCCAGACCAAAAATAGTTTTGACTTTGTGGAGCATTTTTACATCTAGCTATTTTTATAGTGATTTGCAGTATAACTGCATTGAGGTTTATTTTATCAGTTCCTAATTATCAGGCATTAAATGTGGTTTCTTAACTTCTACTACTAATAACAATGGTATAATGAATCATATGAACTCTTATTTTTCCAAAAGAGTTTCAGTGTATCTGTAGGATAAATTTCTGTTAGAATTGCAGGGACAAAAAAAAACACCATAGAGAATTGCAATTAAAAAGAAAATTCTAAATGGCTCTCTAGAGGGGTTTTACAATTTATAATCCAGCAGCAACATATGAACATGCTCAGCTCCATATAGCCTTGACAAAAGAACGTGCTATAGAAAGGTTTGACAACTCAATAATTTACCAAATATATTTTATGCTGTTATGTATGCTGATTTATAAGGTAATTCCCCAGATTCTTAAAAAGAAAAAAATAATTCAGCTGTTTGTTGTTGTTGTTGTTTATATTGCTATTGCTGTTGGACCACTTGAATATATAAATGTTTAGTAAAGACTCAAATTTCAAATTATGCTTATATATTTTGGCAGTGCATTAGGCAGTTTGTACAGCAAATTAGATGGCTTAAAACAACAGAAACTTATTCTCACACAGTTGTGGAGGTCAGATACCTGAAAATAAGGTGTCCATAGAATCATACTCCCTCTGAAGTCTCTGAAAGAGCCTTCCTTGCCTCTTCCTAGCTTCTGGGGGCTGCTGACAATCCTTGGCATTCCTTGGCTTATGGTTGTATCACTCCAAACTCTGCCTCTATCCCAAGGCCTTCTTCCCTGTGTCTCTAGTCACTGTATGGATGTCCTTCTTCTTTCTCTTATAAGAATGCCTATCATTGAACTTAGAACACAACCTTGTTCAGTATGACATCATTTTAACTCTTACATTCATAAAGATACCATTTCCAAATAAGGGCACATTCTGAAGAGCTGGTGACATAAGTTTTGGAGAAACACAGTCCCGTCCACTGTTTTGTAATCATGTATAATTATAGAATAACTTGGAAATGTTTTCTAGACACATCACTCATCTTCAACCTCTGAGCCTTGGTCACTAATCAAGTTACTTTTTGATATATCTAGTGATTTTCCAGGGCTAAATTATTCACATCAGTGATGATGATGACTATTATGATTATAATAATATGATTTATACAAATTTTCTATTTATCAGTTATTATATAAGTGCTTTATGTGTATTAATTCAGTTAAATATCACAACTCCAAAAGATGTTCTCTACTTTGCTAGTAGAATCATCTGGGATTCTCCCCTTAGCCCCAAGCATTCTGTCCCTAGAGAGAGCACCCTAACCTTTGTTTCCCTCCATTTTGTTTGATATACAACAGCTTTAATATCCTTGTTTGCTATTGTCCCTGGAAATCCATCTTAGTCTACAAATAACTCTTCCCTTAACCTGTCCTCATGATATCCACAATGAAATCTCTTATTCTGTCTTTTTAATATAATCCTTAAAATATTTATTTTTAATAGCAACCAACACTTTTTGCAAATGTTAAGTCATAGTCCAAAGAATAACTATTAGTTCTATGTCATATGTTTCTTACCTGTATTTGAACTGATTCTGTAAGATGAGCTCCACAGACCTTCCCAGTTAGCACTAATCAAATTTATTTTACATATGGTGTTTTTTTACAAATAATAATTTGTTATTCAAAGTAAAATACTTGAGAGCAGACCTGCTAAGACTTCACAAGAGCTTAGATGATCTCTAGGAAAAAACAAAAACCCCCAAAACACCTGGCACTTTCTGTTCAAATATATATGGCCACTATGGTATCAGATTGTATTTACATTTCCTCAACACAGCTAGGAGCTCCCAGAAGCATGCTTCTTCAGCTTTTAGATTGGTACTTGACATATAGTAGCCATTCAATATTTGTTGAATAAATGAACATGACTAATACTGTACTATGAGAAGCTAGTAAAATTGACATGAATTCTTATAGTTTTTGTGCAAAAGTTCATTCAGTAGCAAACTTCATCTCTTTCTATGAAGCTTTTCTCATTGAGGTAAATGAGATAAAGATAAAACTAAAGAGTCTGAGATAATTTTGAAAGAAAGTATCATGTTTTATCTACTTCTGTGCTCCCCTTTTTGTCTTAGGAACAGGAGCAGAGAAAGCAGACATTGTAGGTAATGAAATGAAAGTGATTGCATCACTTATCTGGAATTGCATAAAAAGACTCCAGGGAATAAGCAGCATATTTCAACAATAGTTAAGAGGTAGAAGTGTAGAGGGCAATTCCAGAGGGATTTAGACAAAGAATTGGAGTACAAATCTGAAAAGTAACTACATGGCTGGTGAGAAGGCTGTAAAGGTTCACAGGATTTAAACTATAATAACTGAATTATGCTCACAAATTGTTGTATTATCCTAGGTAAGAATGAAGTCAAGTTTTAAAAAGTGTTTGCTGTATACAGCAAAATACATGAAAGTCATGAGTAGTATTTGCAAATGCTAACTAATCCACTTGGCACAGTTAAATGACTGATCACATATTAATAAAATTTCCTTAATAATTTGAAAATGCCCTGGGAAATCTTTAACCAACAAATGGCAAATCTAAAGCAATTTTTTCTAATTCAGAATATTGCATGGTGGCACATGCCTGTAAACTCAGCAAGTAGGGAAGCCAGCCGAGGCAGGAAGATCTCAGGTTTGAAGCCAGCCTCAACAATTTAGTGAGATTCTAGGCAACTTAATGAGACTCTGTCTCATAATAAAAAATAAAAAGGTCTGGGAATATGGTTCAGTTGGTTAAGTGTCATTGGATTCAATCCCTGTTAACAAAACAAAATAAAAAAAGAAATAAAAAAGGAATTTTGCATGTTAATGAATAATGGAGTATTTAGTAAATGACATATTTTGTGTGTTTTTTGAACAGGGTTTCAAAGAGCCCAGGAAATATATTGCTGCACAAGGTAATTTATTTGATAGTCCTATATTATTTTTGGAAATTTATTTTATAACGCTTTAAAAAGTATCTCTCTTAACTTGTATTTTTTTTTTTTTAATCTCCTAGGCCCCAGGGATGAAACTGTGGATGATTTCTGGAGGATGATCTGGGAACAAAAAGCCACTGTTATTGTCATGGTCACTCGATGTGAAGAAGGAAACAGGGTAAGAACCTACAAGTTTCACAGGATGGTGGTTGGAATTGCATTTTAAAAAGCCATATTTTTGTGCTGCTGACTAAAATAGAATTCTTTCTATTTTAGTAGTGCTAACATTTGATTTGAATTCTCATACATGCAGAAAAATAAAATTTGTACATATGTAAATGTATTCCTAAATTTATGACATTTAGATGTTTTGATTTAATTACTGGACTTTTATTTGGTTCCTGTTTTTTTTTTTTTCTTTTTCTTTTTTTTTCCTTAGCATTGTTCAGAACCTTGAAAAGTGTTAACTTCCCAAGTACTAGTGAATACTCAAACTGACTTTGAGTAGATAGGTGTTAAATCATATAATATGACTTCAGAGGAATAAAAGCCTTTTGGTTTCCCAGCCAATAACTGACCACAATGAATCACATCTTTTTGCTGACCACTGAGCATGCCCTCTTTTTAAGGGCAGCTAAGACTCAGAATATCGACCTTCTGCTATGTAGTCTAAAGTCCTTCTGAACACCTGGATGGGAAACAGTGCATTTCAGACACCACAATTTTAGGTGTATATGTGCTTAACAAAGAATTTGTAAATATTGTGAGAATTTTGGATAAATAATTTTGGGGTTTTGGTTTTATTAAGAGTGTATAGTAAAATTTTGTTTAAGTGAAAAACTGGAATCACTAATGATTTTTTAAATATAGAACAAGTGTGCAGAATACTGGCCGTCAATGGAAGAAGGCACACGGGCTTTTGGAGATGTTATTGTAAAAATATATGAGCACAAAAAATGTCCAGATTATATCATTCAGAAACTGAGCATTACAAATGTGAGTATGTTTTAGTAAATGATTTTTGGTTTGATATTGCTTTTATAAAATTTAATTATGAGCTATTAAATGTGAGAAATTGAAATATATCTGGGAAAGTTGTCTTTTACTGACATCTAGGAGGAAGGGTTAGGTTAGAACAAGAATACAAGTTGATAGGTCAAATTTTAGCCATGGGTCAAAGACAGGTTTGCCCATGTCAAATCAAAAGTATCTAATATGATGGACTCCTGAAGTACTTTAGAAAAAGAAGGTTCCATTAAGTATGTTAAATAAATGATTATATTATTAAATTAATAAATAATCCTGAATGGATTGTTACCATTATGGAAAGAATACTTAGACAAACTGCATAATTAGAGAGCAGTACATGGAGTATAAATTCTAAATATATAGTAGAGAGAGAGGTTTAGTTTGGTAATAGATAAAATGGAGGTCAACATACATATTATATAATTGTATTTACATATAAATTCCAGATAGGTGTGCAGATAAAATTAGAAAGTAGATTAGCAGTTGCCTCCAGCTGAGAGGGTTGGAATGGGGAACAGCAGCTAATGGGTGTAGGCTTTCATTTTGTGCTGACAAAAATGTCCTATAATTAGATACGGGTGATGTACCAATCTGGAAATATAATAAAAACCCTTCAAATGAATGGTGTTTATGATGGATGGAATATACTTTAATAGTGCTATTTTAAAAATGTAGATCTTTCATGAGAGGTTGAAATTTTCTCTGAATTCCATTTGTTGGAGGTCTTTCAGTAATCTATTTTTTATTTCTATATAGTCCAAATACATTTTTCTTCTACAGGAAAAAGAAAACTTATTATGTATTTCTCCCAAGGCCCTCTTGGCTCCTTTTGCATTACTGACTGCTTTGCATTTGAAGGCTGTGAAACAATTCTGCCAATGATTCATGGCTAAATACATGATTGACAGAGCCACATAGGCCCTCAATCCATAAACATAGGCATTTACATACACATTGATGGCATTTATGTAGACATCAAGGCCCATCTGGTTATCGTGATTACTCTGGGATTACTATTCTTAATCAGCTCAGTTATGTCCTATTGAAAAATTACAAACAGCATAATTTTTCTTTTTCTTTAAGTTGATGATTCTACTTTTGGAGGGCTTAAGGAATACAGTCAGATTTTCTACATGTGAGAAATAGTCCTGTTTGCTGCTCTACCAAGCAGAAGAATTTTAAACACCTGTGAGAGTGACTTTTAGTAGATTTTTTTTCACACAAATCCCCACCTTGACTCCTAGCCACCCCCACCCCTTGATTTTTTGGTGTGTGTTTATTTTTGCTTTTTTGGCTTTGTAGCATGAAAGTGCCTAGGAGTTTCAGCTCTGTTTACCTTACCTCACTTCACTGGTAAGTTTCTGCTTACTGGGTAGTGCATGAACATCCTGCATGAGCTTTCAACTACTAGTTATTAATTGGAAAGGGAAAAGCATTCATGGCTGAAAAAGCTTACTGTTCACCTGAGGAAAAGTCTCTGGAGCAGTTTACATTTGCATGAGGAATTTTTCCTATGGGTCCTTCCTCCCACTTATTTATGTTATATGGTTTACTGTGAAAACAAAATCACCTTAAGAGAAAAATTTTACCTTTTGACTAGAAAAAGGAGAAAACCACTGGACGAGAGGTGACACACATTCAGTTTACCAGTTGGCCAGACCACGGGGTGCCTGAAGATCCCCACCTGCTCCTCAAACTGAGAAGGAGAGTGAATGCTTTCAGCAACTTCTTCAGTGGCCCCATTGTGGTGCACTGCAGGTAAACAGAGACTCCTGTAGCAGCCAGGGGTCTGTGGGTCTGTTGAAGTCCTGAGTTAAAGATGTCCTCTCCTTGGGTAATTCCTGTTTGGGGAAAGAATCTTTGCTGCATGTAACTTATATTCTTTTTTGAAAAAAAAATTTTGTATATTGCCAAGTTATAATTGTAAAAATTCAGGGGTATGAAGTATGATATTGTGATTTCTGAACACAGTAGCAAGGGCCCTGAATAGACCTTTTTCAACAGAAGCTTAGGTTCTTATCTCTGCTTCATGCTTGATGGTTCTCCACTCATTTCCTCATCATGATCCTGTCTCCACTTTTTTTAATGGTTTTGTCAGTGCTGGTGTTGGGCGCACAGGCACCTACATTGGAATTGATGCCATGCTAGAAGGGCTGGAAGCAGAGGGCAAGGTGGATGTTTATGGTTATGTCGTCAAGCTCAGGCGACAGAGGTGTCTCATGGTTCAAGTGGAGGTACGTTCTAACATATGCTCACTTTTGTTTTTGAACTTAAATTATTTTAGGGAAACAGAATGGTATAAAAAGAAATCTAAATTTGTCATACCTTCAAATAAATTAAAATTTTTTGAAAATTAAATCAAGTGGCAACCATTTTGTTATGCTTAAGAGTTCTGTGGAAGAAAGATGACCATAGAATATGTGTATTTTTTAAAATAATGAAATACTACGTACAAATATCAGACCAGGGAAGAAATAAAAGCATTGAAAACAGATTGGTGACAAGTCATAGAATTAAAAACAAGGAGACAGTATTAGTGATTAAGAGCCTGGTTTATTAAACTAGACTTCCAAAGTTCAATTCCTACCTCTAATTTTTAATCCCATACACCTCTGGACAAGTGTTTAATGTTTCTGTGCGTCACTTAAGTCATCCATAAAATGAAGATCAAGGTGGTACTTACGGCACAGATTTATAAAGAAAAAGGAAATACAAGTGAAGCACTTAGACAAGTTTGTGGCATATGCTATGCATTCGGTGATTTGGATCATAAGTTGTTACTGAAAAATGTCTGTAGTTGACCTGGCAATTGCATCTGTATTGTGTATACCAAAGTGCAGCAATTGCAAATGTGCATAACTAAAAACAGGTGCAGGACTGTTCCTTGCATTCAACATTGGTAGAAAAGCACAACAATAGAAACACTTGAACTAGATATTAGCAGGGTAGAGGGAAAGCAGTAGTGGACTTTGTATAGCAAATGCCAGGCTGCAGTTAGAAGAAATCTAGATCTGTATCTATCTATGTGAATGGATGCTTAGATGGAAATAGGGAGTGAATAAAGTCACCAAATGAAGCACAGAATATGATTTTTGTGATCTTAAAATCATAAAAATATATACAAGGTCTATGTGTTCATAGATAGATAGATATCAAGAAGAAGTATAAAAATAGATTGTTAACCAGAAAATGAGAAATTAAGTTTTATGGAATAAATGAAACAAAGAAGAAAGACATAAGAAAACTCAGGGAAGTGGTGGTGGTAGTTAAAAAAAAATGTTATTTCTCTTTAAATCAGAAATATGTAATTTCCTTCAAAATACTGAATTTAGATAAAAAGTTAGGAGTTGTCAAATTTGGGTTTGGCATATTTGATCTTCTTAAATAATTTTCTCAATTTTAAGAAGTTCTAGAAAATTTTAATGATGCATTATACAGTATATCAACTTGCCTTTTCTGATATCCTGTGTATTTATTACAATTTCAAGTGTTATTAATTTCACTTATTAACTCAGTAATAGTTACTGAAGAAACTAACAGACTATTTTTAATGTTGAGGAATAAAATAAGAGATATGAAATTATACAATGAATACTCTATTTGGCAAACAATGTATTTTTTCTGAAAAAATAGTCTGAAATGAAATTTGCAGAGTGGGGAGAGCTAAGTTCAGAACGTTTGCATGTTACCCATATCAATTATTTTATCACACATTGTCCCAATATGAACCAAATTGTATGAATGCATATTTTATTTACATATGACACATAGGACACTGCTTTACCTAATTATTTTCATTTTTCTTTGATACTGTAGGCACAGTACATCTTGATCCATCAGGCCTTAGTGGAATATAATCAGTTTGGAGAAACAGAAGTAAATTTGTCTGAATTACATCTGTGTCTGCATAACATGAAGAAAAGAGATCCTCCCAGTGAGCCATCTCCACTGGAAGCTGAATTCCAGGTAATTTAAGTAGAGATAACAGTAATAATTACAGGCAAATTTTATGGCTTTATATTTTCCAATTGTTTGCTATGCACTTCAACTGCATCTGATCCTCACCATAAGCAATGGAGCACAGATGAGGAAACTGACACAGAGAATTTAAAAGAAATGCCTCTGTCTACACAACTATTATGTAGAAGACTAGTTTAAACCCAGAAGTCTGATTCAATCTCTAATGCTTCCCACACTCACTCCTTAAACTGGTATAACATAAAGTGTCAAAATAATAGTATATAGCAACAAAATTGGCCTGCCCTAGTCGATACAGCATCTCACCTTTAAAAACTGCATCTGGTTTTGGTTTGTGAGAGGAAATAATTAGAGGGGTTTGTGACTGCTTAGGAAGTTGAACTGGCTGGAGCTGGTAGACAGAAAGGAAAGGATAAGTATGTGTGTCCTAACCTATTTATTAGGCAATTATTCTGACAGCTAACCGAGAATATGGTTCCCTGTGATTTCAGAGAGTTGACACAGCTATCTTCGAATTGCTTAGTTGTCAAAAAAATGTTTTTTAACTTTTCTCTTCCACCAATGATTTTCAGTTTACAGAGTTTTTCTATAAAATACCAACCTAGTCAATTCAAAGAGTTTCACAAGGCCAGGAATGTGCTTTTAATCAGATGCAGAATCATTTAATGTTGAGGATCAAAGTGGGGCTAAGGTGGGGGGAGGAGGTGGAGCTTATAATAACCACCAAGCAACTTGGTCCTGCAGAAGATCCACATTTTTGTGGAAGAATTGACAGGCATGGAGTATTCTTAAAGAGAGAAGTATTTCATTGTTGTTTTGTTGTTCTTTTAGCTGAAAATTTTACCATAATCAATGCACTAACCCCACTAACCCACATATGCACATGGTATTAGGAATTTCAGGTTGCTAGGCTGAAAGGAGTAGAATTAATGTTATAGAAGAAGAGGGATAATTTTCAAGAACATGGATGCTTGAAATCATGATTTTAGAGATGCTGTAATGTTTGGAATAAAACCTACAAAGGTATAATGGTAAAAGAGAATGGTTGAGGAATGAAGGGGAAAGTCATGGGAGGTGAAAAAACAGATGAAATCAATGAGAGTGTTAGCTAGATTGTCCTTGTGAATGTCGAAGTAATTAAGGACGAGGACGGACCGACCCGAGAGAAAGAGTGCACCATTAGCCAAGTCTAAAACTATGAGGAGGAGTGATCCAGAAATCAGAGCCCCCATACCCTCACATGAAGGGCAGTAGATTAAAGGTGGTGTAGTATAACGGAAGGAAAATCAAAAGTCATTGGGTTTCTTTGAAGCAAAATATGGAGAAGTGGTTTGCAAGTAGCAGCAGTATCAAAGAGATCACACGACTGAAATGGAATGGGAGGGGAAGAGGATTCAGATGGATGGGGATTTGCTGATGACAGACCATGGACATGAAAAACTCAGAGGAGAGCATTGGTTGATATAAGAGACTGGGTTTTATTTGAGAATACAGGTAACCATCAAGGAATAAAAATGTGGGGAATGTGGATGGATGCACAGAGAGGCTTAGACTATTGGTGGCAACTGAAATAAACCAGGATTGAAGATGGAAAAATCCTTTGGGTCTTATAGGAAGGTGAGCCATTAGTTCCACTTATAATCCTGAGCATTGGCTACTAGAAGGAAGTGGCTATTGGGTGACCTTTTACAGAGCAAATGGTCTTGTGGTGCTTTCCAAGGCAGCTGGTTTTACATGCACCTCATGGTAGTATTCATGTTGTTGGTATATAGTGGGATTTAGTGATGATGTTCTCTTTCATTCAATTACACAGTACTAAGTGGAGTTCAAAACTGGATGCCATAGTTAGTTTAAAAAGGGCTTCATCTATACTATATAATAATATATGCAAATAATATTATATGTAAATAATATTATATATAGTATATATAACATATTTTATATAATGTATATAATTTTATATGTAATCATATACATTTAATATATAATAAATAATATACAATTATATACAATTTTAAATATAATAAATTATGTATATATTATATAATTTATATGATTTTATATATAATTAGATATAAAATAAGTATTATTTTATATAGTATTATTTATACATAATACTACATATATTCACATACATTTATATGCATTGTCTGTATAAAAATCTTAATGAATGGTACATGAGGAACTTTCTCAGTTTAGGTTATTCAAATATTAAATATTATTATTCTGAAATATTATATACTCAATCAATATTTACTTAGGGACTAGTGGGAAGAGAAAAGGATTGACAAAGAGGAAAAAGAAAACAAAATGTATGTTTGTCTGTGTCTTAGCCTCATATCATTATAGTGAAATACCTCAAACAGGACACTTAGGAAGAAAAGCTTTGTTTAGCTTACAGTTTTGGAGGTTCAAATCCCAAACTCGGTGTTCTTATGGCATTGAGGCTCATACAAGAGTGGCACATCATGCAGGATCATACGTTGGTTGGAGAAAAATGCACACATCACAAGCCAAGAAGTAGTGATTTTGAGAAATATGGTCTCACAATCCTTTGGTTTCCTTTTGAGGGCAAGCCTCCAATGACTGAAGGACCTCTCACTAGACCCAACCTCCTAAATGTCCATAAGCATTCTCAATAACACCACTCTGGACACCAGGCCTTTACACATGAACCCTTGGGATACATTCAAACCACTGTGTCCTGCCAATAGTGAAAGAATAACATGGCTGTCTTAGAATCTGAGAGCTGCCAGGAATGGAGGAATTTGGTTTGGTTGAAGTAGGGAGGGACCTAGTGGGGGACAAGGCTGGAGAGATAGTCAAGGGCATATCCCTAAAGGCTTTTTTTATGCTCTACTGAGGAGGTTTACTGCTTCCTGATATTGGAAGGAAGTTGCTATGGAGCCTAAGAGGGACATCTTCTGTTTTGTGTTTTAGAAGGTTTAGAGCAAGCAAGATTGGACATGAAGAGGACAATCATGAAATTGTTGATAATTTCCAAGTGAAAAAAAAAAAGATGGACTGGACTAAGTTGGAAGAGAGAAAAGTAACAGTAGAAATTTTACCAGTAGAAATTATAGATTTTGCTAACTTGATTAGCTACTGTGCGTGAGAGGGACAGCACCCTGGCAGGTGTGAAAAATTGAGGTCTCAGTGTTTGAAACATCAAGTCTTCTGTGAAACTTGTGTCTGCTAAGTTTAGTTCTCATAATTTAAAATATTTGCCATTGATTTTGCAATATGGGTAATAATGAACATTGGTATAGTGTTTTCAACTTATATCATAATGAAGTACACTACTTTGTTGTCAAGCAGTTCTTAAGTGAGAAGGTTACTCTATTAGAGAAGTGTATATTTTTAGTTCCAACTCACCATGTCGAATGTTCTAAATGCATAAACAATAAAATTGGAAAATTCACAGGGAAACTTAAAAGCTTTGGCCTCTAGGGAGTGTATGCAAATTTCACAAAAATTGATCAGGTGCCTTTCTATAAGAAGCATTCTATATCCCAATAATAAATTAATCTAATAATTAGGTTTTAAAGGAGTTTTCTATTCTATTTTTTTTCAGAGACTTCCTTCATACAGGAGCTGGAGGACACAGCACATTGGAAACCAAGAGGAAAATAAAAAGAAAAACCGGAATTCGAATGTCATTCCGTGTATGTAGTTTACTATTATTACTTTTTGTATTAGATAAAGTGAAACTCTTTTTGGATTTGTTGAATGTGAGACACACATGCAAGTTATCTCTGAGCAAATTTTCAACATTTGGTTTACAATGAAGAAGTTAATAGGCTATCTGAATTTTAGTTACAGCAAATTATTTGAACCCTACATGTTTTGAATGGTCTTTGGAGAATAGACTGCATTCAGCGTTATCTTTCTGCCAGTTATTTCAGAAAGAGGTTGTAAGATGAAACCTCTGAAGCAAGGAGAAAAAGGTCAAGTACTCTGTACTTGTTTTAATATTATTTCAGGGTATTTGTCAAATAGCAATCATTGTATCCATTTGTTCTCTTTCTGCTTTTTTCTCTTTATCTCTTATATCTGGGAGGTTGAAATTAGATAGAAAATACTCTATAAAGTGCCAATCATCAAATTTGATAAATAAAAATAGGCAGTTTTCAGGACTGGAATTCTACCATTTAAGCACATCCATAGGATCACATCTGGTACTACTGTAATTTTATTCAACAGCATACACGAAAATTAGCATAAACAAAATATAAGCCAAGGTAATAAACTAGACAACCAGATAAATCAAATCAGTGCATGGCTGACCTAATTTCTGCAGAAGTCTTTATGAATATAGTTAAAATACAGAGTTGATAGTAATGTAAACAGATCATTTGACCAGATTATTACAAATTTAAATTATTGGTTGGCAAGGAAAAATTTATACTAAATAATAATTAATATGAAATACCCATTTAAATAAGACTGTTAATTTAATGTTAATAGAATATTATTGAGAAAAAACTCTAGGCTTTGTATTTTTTTTTAATTTATAGCAAGCAGAATTATGGCATTCATGGAAAACTGAAGAACATGTATCAAAGATTGAATGATCATTTAGAGCATTATGATATCTATTTGTTATGTTTCTTCCTATAACCTTTTTAGGTCTTCCTTTTTTTAAGGCTTTTAAAAAATAATTTGTTAATCCATTAGTACTGAATTTTATGTAGGGTATCATTGCATTTATATTAACATACTTAATTCTGAATTTTTTTAACTTAGACATGTTAACCAAACATAGAATTATTTTTTTATTTGTTTCTCTTTTGGTGGGGATGGGGATTGAATCCAGGAATTAGCAAACACTAAGCCTGTGCTCAATCAGTGAGCTACATCCCCAGCCCTGATTGTTTCTAAAGGAAGACTTACTGCTAATTTATTTTACATAGATGATTTTAACAGAGTGCCACTGAAACATGAACTGGAAATGAGCAAAGAGAGTGAGCATGATTCAGAGGAATCCTCTGATGAAGAAAGTGACTCAGAAGAAACGAGCAGATATATCAATGCATCTTTCATTATGGTAAGTGCTTATATTTCCCAAACCCAGTATCTGACACTTTTAAAAATTATGTCCACATGATTAGAAGCCATTTATTACACAGCTTCATAAACGAGTGATGAGCTTGGTCATAACTATGTATCTATTGATAAAAGTTTCAACTCTATTTTAACTTAGCAAACAATTTAAAAATGTTAAAAACTAATGAATAGATTCAGAATAAGGCAATGCTATTGCTTATATTCCATGCAAAATAAGACTATTGCCGTATTAATTTTAAAAATAAAGTTTGAAGAGCTAGGGTTGTGACTCAGTGGTAGAGCGCTTGCCGACCATGTGTGAAGAACTGGGTTTGATTCTCAGCACCACACATACATAAATAAAATAAAGGTCATTGATAATGAAAAATATTAAAGAAATAAATAAAATAAAATTTGAGCAAATAATATTATTTGAAAATATTTCTTCTTACAAATAATATTATTTCAAATTTTTATATTTGCATAGTTCAAAACTTAGATTAACTGGATTGTCAGGTGAGTCTGTGTTACATACATTTTATTAAAAAATAAAATGAGAATTCAAACAAAGAAATTTCAGTCATTCAGTAAATACTTATTACATATATGCTAAGTTAGATTTCTTTCCACAGATTTCCTAAAACACACATTCAATATTCAATGAACATTATTTAAATTATGCTACATCATAAAAATGTATAGACTCCAACTAAAGTAGTGTCATGATAAAGATAGTTTAAGTGCTATGGAATTCTTTTTACCTTAGTAATAACAAATATAGTGAATAAAAGGTTTGGGGGGTATTTTTGAAAGGAAAATCTTTGTTTTTCAAGATAATATGTCTTAATCTTGATATAACATTATTTGCTAATTTATTATTTGAGTACATATTTTATATATAATTATATCTACTGTATATAATTATATATAATAAGGTTATTAAATTTCTTTTTGAACCTAAGGATTAATATTTTAATGTACCAGCATTGATATCAAGCTGACTATTTTTCTCTCTTCAGAGAGCAGTAGTAACAAAGTCCCCACCTTTGTTTTTTTTTTTTTTTTTTTTTTTTTGAAGGGTTACTGGAAACCAGAAATGATGATTGCTACTCAAGGACCATTGAAAGAGACCATTGGTGACTTCTGGCAGATGATATTCCAAAGGAAAGTCAAGGTTATTGTCATGTTGACGGAACTGAATCATGGAAACCAGGTTTGTCCTTTTGGGAATATATATATTTGTTTCAAGTTGTTCTATTATAAAATGTCACTCTCCATTCTTGGGTTACTTGCTTGATCTTTGTGCTCCTGTCTTCTTGGTCCCTCTGTCACACAGGTCCATTTGTTTAGTTTTAAGACAACTTCCACCCCCATGTTGGCTCCCATCATTTTGGGTTTGGATTCTGACAATTTCGTGATTGCCTGTCCAGTCTTGCTACTCACAGATGTCCAGAACACTGCAATTTTAGCATCACAACAAACAATGCTACGTTTTATATTTTTTTAAAGATAAAAATTATTCATTTCTATGTGGTGCTGAGAATTGAACCCAGTGCCTCACACATGCTAGGCAAGCACTCTTCCACTGAGCTCCTTTCACTCCCATAACTCCTGAACCCAAGAGAGTGTAGGTAAGAAGCCGTTAGCCCACCATACTCATGAACATCTCCCACAAAAGTGTTGAAAAGGGGCTATAAAGAGAACTAGAAGTGTTGTATTTTGTTGTATAAAATTAGGTACTGTCTCACACACCTTCTAAAAAATTAAAAAGATGTTACATCTTTCTAATGATTTATTCTGAGCATGGAGAATACTTTATGTGTTTGATATTTGAAAATCATGTAGCTATTTGTGTGTTCCTTCCAAATCATAGCTATAAAACATGTGTACGAATTTTCTAAACATAAATAGATTTCAGGGTATGCTTACCTGTTTACTATTTGTTTTTTTCTTCAGGTATAGATACTTTGTGGTACTACTGAAAACACCTTTAATAATATTATTTTGACCAAAATTTGTAATACATAATTCACTTTGAGGTGATGAATAAAATTTTTCTAATATCTTGGGGAAAAAAGATAAAAATTAAACTCCTTATCTGATGTTTAAGAACTTCATAAATCAGACTCTATATATCTTTTCATTTCCCTCCTGTTTTTTTATGTTTTACTTACTCTTTACTTTAGAAAAGTAGGTTTATGGATTGAGTCTTTATGAACCAATTATATTATCATTCCTGTGTCATAGTATTAGTATTTACTAACACTCCTTATACATAAATGTGCCTTCCCTTCCCTCTTGACTCTATTTTTCTAGAAAATCAAAACTCCTGAAAAATTTATCTATATCCTTCCCTCTTCATTCCCATGCAGTATTTATTGCCATAAAATTCTAATTGAAGGTGAACCTAAGATATTTAACACCTAACAAATTACCTAACATATGTTAATGCTTATTTAATAAAAGCCCTCGTAGACATACACTAAGAATCATGACTTTCTTTCCTTTCCCCTTATGCTCTACTCATATACAGAAAGTTCTTTTTTAAATTTATTTCTTCTGGTTTATGAAATAAATATATGTTCAGATTTCCAGCGTGGAATTCCAGTAATTTTTTTCACTTATCTAAATTGTGCAAGTCAAGAAATAGAATGAGAATACAAGCACGAATGGCCATCATTGTCAGCAATGGCAGATTTGTAGCACTGGAAAGCAATCTGCAAAGGAGGAAATATTTTGTGATTCACCTGCACTCCAGTATGACCCTTTATTTTGATATTCTGCCAATTTAGTAACTCATGGTGCTGGTCATCAGGATGCAGAGACAAATCCCTAAATGATGCAGGCTCCTTCCTCGGGGACTGGTGGATAGACAGCAGGGCATGAATTATTGGAGGTGTCAATCTCCAGATTTTGAAGAAGTGCTAATCAGAATATGGAAGGCAGGAACAAATCTCGAAGACCAACATCAGCAAAGATAGAGCTCTTCCTGGCTACATTGATTATTCCCGGATTTCCTTTACTTGCACAATATTTGTTGAATGGATCTTCACCATATCTTCAAGTGGATTTTAGATTTTTGTGGGCAGGTTTCAATTTTAGAATGCAGTGATTTCCATTTATTAGAAAATAATGAAGGAAAGATGAGAGAGAGAGAGAAAAAAGAGAGAAAGATTGATTCTCTGAATACTTCAAGTAGTAAATTCAACATTTGTGTAGATGTCATTGAATCATACTCTTACTTATCTAGGAAATCTGTGCTCAGTACTGGGGAGAAGAAAAGAAAACATTTGGAGATTTAGAAGTTGATCTGAAGGACACAACCAAACATTCAACTTATACTCTCCGTGTATTTGAATTGAGACATTCCAAGGTAAATAAACAATTTAGATGGTATATACCTTTGATATAATTAACTCTGGTAGGAATGCTAATATAAATTATTTTATTTGAGAAACGCTACCATCTGTGTAATGGTTAAGAATAAAAATATTAAATTATTTACATGAAAGCAATTGTAAAGAAAATGTGACTGTAAACTATATGGATGGAGCATCACTTCAGCTAATGTCCCCTTCCCTTCTGATATTAGAGGAAAGAGCCTAGAACCGTGTACCAGTACCAGTACACCAACTGGAGTATGGAACAACTTCCTGCAGATCCCAAAGACTTAATTTCCATGATTCAGATTCTCAAACAAAAACTATCCAAGAAGAATTCCACTGAAGGGAATAAGTACACCAAGAGTGTGCCTATCCTAATTCACTGCAGGTGGGTGGAATTTGATAGGATGTGCTCTAAAAATCCAAATACTTGACTTCTTTGTTGGCACTTTTTTTCTATTTGTCCTGATATATAAAACATATGACTCCAGAGAAAATCTCTGTTGGAGACAGTCACTCTCTGTGTTATATTTCTTCAGAGTAATGGTTATATAAATATGATAGAAATGGTTATATTTGAGTTTAATAAATCCAGGCAATAAATTTAGATCAATAAATACCAAATATCATGTCATCTTGGATTCCTCAGTACCTGAACCTAGAATGTCATAATGGCTGAATGAGCAAATGAATGGAGAGAAGGGTGAATGAACAGACAGATGGATGGATTGCAGTGGATATATGCTCATCTGCATTGATTCCCTCTACTTGATGTTTCAGAAGCCAGAGGACTGAAAGCTTCATCTTCCATAAACAGATTTAAATATTAAATGATACCTCAGTGCTTAGCAATTTTGATTTTAAATCCATTATTTGATTTTCTTAACTGACCTCAGAGGCAAATATTTTAGTAATACCAAATCTAATACTTGATTTTATTAGTTTCTGTTATGCTGGCTTTCCAATTTCACCTGTGGTGAATGTTTTTCTGTGCAGAATTTTACCTGTGATAAATAGCCACCTTAACTAGAAGATATTAAGATAAAGATTCATAATATAGAAGGTTTACGTGAAAGTGAATATGAAAATAAATGAGAACTGAAAAAAATCATAAAGCAAAGTGAGAAATATAAACCTACGGAAATACTTTTAGAATTTTTGAAAAAGCCTCGGTGTTATTGGAATTGCAGATACTAGAATCAAGCCCTTGGAGATGTTGTACTTTTCATCACTTATTAGAATTTTCAAAAGTGAGACTTACATGGAAAGAAAGGGATTGAAAGGAAGTTTCACCTTCTATGTATTAAGAAATATGCTTAGGATATGCTTAAATATCTACTAACTGTTCTTTAGTTATGTATGGTACACAGCATCCTGATGATAATGCATGCTATAATTAAATCTATTATATAATGCTTTACACCTCTCATAGAAAATTGATCATTTGTTTTCCTTTGTTTTAATGAATAATTCTTATCAGTTCTCACTCCTCTTCTGGTATGGAAGTGGAAATGTTTGTAAAAAGTGTAGAGAGCAGAAGAGTCAAAGAAAAGCAGATGGTCTTCTACTTCTGGTTTTATCAATTTCTAACTATGCCTTTAGTGTCTTTAACTCTTGAGTTCCTCATCTATCAAGCTGACATTACTATATTGGTCCTAATAACTTCAGATGTAAATAAAATGCATTTAAAACCAATGAAGTACTAAATAGAATAAAATATATTTTAAAAGCCCAATCCAATTGTTTCTAAAAATACAGGAATATTAAAATCCTAAATTGAAAATGATCAATCACTCCCCTCTAAAAAAATTTTTAACAGAAATAACTGACGCTTATGAAATTGGAATAATACAATCTAGTAAAAAAATATATTTTATCTCTCCCTACTTCATAAGAATATCACTTTTTCCATAAAATGCACTAGTTTTCTATTTTAATTTTTTCTTCTTATAGAGATGGATCTCAGCAAACAGGAATATTTTGTGCTTTGCTAAATCTCTTGGAAAGTGCAGAAACCGAAGAGGTAGTGGATGTTTTCCAAGTAGTAAAATCTCTACGAAAATCTAGGCCAGGAATGGTTTCCACATTTGTAAGTATACCTCACCTTTGTTTTTTTTAACACTTTGTTCTTTTTTATTTTGAATTTCTTTTCTTCTCTCCTGTCCTTACCTACTATTACCTATTCTTCTTTTCTTTCTTCTATTTTTATGTTACAATTCACATGGAATTTTTATCAAAACAAATAAGAGACGTAATTAGCATTTGCGAGCAATTTGTTGTGACAGACCATTAAAAAAATCCTTAAATGATTATGGATTGCTTAATTTCTCCTCCTTTAATTCTTTATCCATTAGTGTTGTGTGAGAAACCACCCCAAAATTTAGTGGTTTAAACAGCATTGATCGTAGTTCAATAAGCCTATCTGGATTGCTCTACTGATCTCCTTGGGCTCAGATGAACAGGCTCTCTCATATGTCTGCCACCAGCTGACGAGTCTTCTGGGGTCTAGTCGCTCTCAAATGATCTCTGTCACTATTAGGCTGAAAGTTGGCTGCCATTTAGCTGTGACTGGATGACCTTCTGAGGTGCAGGCTTGAATCAAACACACCCAGTCTTCCTCTGCCTTGTTACCAGCTGAAAAAGTCACAATGCCACCTGGACTTAAGGGGTGGGGAACACAGACTCCTCCCAGTCTTTTCCTAAGTGCCTGAAGTTGCACTATGAAGAGCTGTACATACAGGAGAATAATAAATGCTACATTTTAAAAAAAAAAAATCAAGCATGTATCTTCTTTATGTTGTAGTAACTGTAGATGATTAATTGGGAATTAGTAATTCTTTACAATATAAATTTAATTATTGCTCTCTAAAATCTATGAAGCATTTTACTATGTACAATGTTGAGTTTACTATATTGATTTCATAAATGTGTTGAGTGCCTGCTACTGTACTCTTACTATTGAGAGACTCATTGTTTGATGTTGGGAAATGGCAGATGTTTAGTCAACAATGTAGTAATTTAAACCATAGAGAAATTAATAGTGACACAAATAGGGGCATTAGGCTATGGGGATCAGGGTAGACTTTTTGAAGCAGGTGATTTCTGCTCTGATTCTTAAGGGGTCTGTATGCATTAACCAAGAAGATAAGCCCCAAAATGGCATCAAGGGCAAAGGCATGGGACTGAGACATCACATGTTAGAAAGGAAATGAACTCCTATTTGGTGGTGCTTTAGGGTCCGTTTTGAAAGCAGCTCATCCTTTAGGACCACAAGGAAATAAGTCATTCAAAATTTTCCTTATGCAGACATGTCAGAGAACTTTCATCCAGACTTCCAGAAGGAAAGGATTAGTTGTTGCTAATTTTCATCTGACATATACACAAGGACATCGGTTTTCCTCATGTAATTTCTTGCTGCTTTCCTTCATTAGGAGCAATACCAGTTCCTATATGACATCATTGCCAACACCTACCCTGCCCAGAATGGACAAGTAAAGAAAAACAGCAATCAAGAAGATAAAGTTGAATTTGATAATGAAGTGGACAAAGCAAAGCAGGATGCTAATTGCGTTCATCAAGCTGGTGCCCCAGACAAGACCCACCAAGGAAGCAAAGAGGTGGAAGGTGCTGAACCCACAAGTGGCACCGAGGGGCCAGAACATTCTGCCAATGGTCCTGCGAGTCCAGCTTTAACTCAAAGCTCATAGGAAAAGACGTACATGGGGCAACTCAAAGCCTGTGCTAGCTGTTTTCTGTTTTTCTAGAAGTGGGAGGGAAAAATAGGAAGACATTGGACTGATGATCAAAGTGCACTGGACCAATGTTTGGGGGAAGATGCTATTTTACCACTGTGGAAAAAATATTTAAGCCAGTTTTGCTAAGATGTTTTGTACAGTGTTATGCTTATTTTAAAATATTACCTGTCGTTCAGCAAAAACAACTTCTTAGTAGTCTTCATGTGTGTGTGTTTGAATACCTGATGGTGGACAGGTAGAGCTTTCAAATGAATTTAAATGCTCTTGAGAAACTTTGCATAAAACTTTTTTTTTTCTGAAGAAGAAAAAAAAAACACACTTTTTATTGGAACTGTTAACTTAGCTTGAAAGATCTATTTTTAAGACATAAATTGCATGTGTACTCTGTATAAGATTAGCAACATGTACATTTCTAGAATGACCTCAAGATGTCCTCCTTGTTCTACTCTGATATATCTTATAGTTTACTATTTTACTTAGAGTACATAAAAGTAGCATGTGTGTGTATAGGTACTACAAGAAAGTTAACCAAATTAAAATTTGGAAATCTTATACTCCATCTGTTATCATTTAGTCTAATACCTTTTTAGGTATATTTAATTTAAAATTTTCAACTGAGCCTATATTGCTTTTTTCACATGGGTTTTACACTCTGTACAATATATGGAATTTATTGCTTTCGACTTTGACCAAATTTATGTTTGCTATAATTGAATTTAAATAAACATCTTTAAAATAAATAAATGTAGTATATATTAAAAACCCATAGGGATATGAACAGAGCAAGAAAATGTATTTGTGTCCTATTTACATCTGACACTTAACGTAGCTATTTAATGAAATTTAAGATTGATGTGAGAAATACAATATTGCATGTCTATACTTCCCATGTTAAGGTTCATCTTTGACTTTCATTAGTGATTACTTTGAATATCTCAAATTCTTAGACTGCTACCACTAGGAATTCATATGGATAGCCACAATAAAGTTCAATCATTAACTTCCTTGTTTATAATACATTAAATGTTACATGTTCCTATATGGAATATGTACGCACCTATTAAAATGTGGCTTAAGTACTATTAATAACAGTTTACAACAATTTTACAGGTTCCAACTCTCGAAAGAAAGACACATAATCTAATAATAATAATAATAATATAGAATTTATTTTTTAAAATCCTCAAGAATAATGGTACTTTCCAAGATGTCTTTTAATGAATTCTGCATTTCAACATGGGTCACACTATCTTTAGATTTATTTGGTTTTCTATATTTTCCTTTTTGTAGCTCATATCAAATGTCTTAACTATACAGCATCAATTGCTTTTTTATACAAGCCACATTTATTTTGTTTCTATTTCAAATTCTTTTTTATTATAACATAAAATTAGCATTAAATCCTTATGCTATTGTATATTTCATTGCCTTTATTTAACAGATAAAAAAGGGAAATTTAAAACGAAGCAAAAGTTTCCAGTTTATATTAAGGTCAGTTGCCACCTTTTTTACCTATTAGTGAGAAAAAGGCAGGTGAAAATCATCAATTATGGGCATCAGAAAGAAATACATCTTACTTTTGCTTTTCTTGATACTTTTTCAGACTTCTGCACTTTAGTTTCACTTCATGAAAGTTGACCAGAGATCATTTACTAGATAATGTTATTATAATTTGTAATTCTAATGCCCAGTAGATTCACATGGTAGATATTTATCTTTATGTAAGTGGCTTCAAAATAAACAGCAAAACCTAAATTTTAAATAATCTATAAATAGCTTCTCTTTAGAGGTTTCAACTGCACATAACATCTTCCAAAAGTGAATGTTGTGGGTTTAAAATATATATTTCCTACTTGAGACTATCCTTTCAGATAGAAAATAACTATTTAGAAAATATAGCCATGATAATTTCTATTAGTTTAAGAAACAAGCTGGGAAATTTTTCTTTTTCTTTTGCAAATATGAATGTGCAGTAAAGGGAAGGGTAAATTGTGGTTCAGAGACCAGTTACTCTATGAGAACATGGATCAACCAGAAGGTGCACTTGAATGTAGGATATGTCCATAATTTCCATCTTAAAAAGAAAATGGTATGTAGTGGCTTTGGCTATGGGTTGCATTCATAGGAAATCTGTCACAAAACACAAAAGATTGCTTTGCTAATGTTTGGTACTGACATTATTAATTCCAGGAATTAGTCAGAAAAATGAAGCAAAAGGTGTCAACTTAAAAAAGTCTCTTCCATTTTAAGGATAAAATTCTGAATCCTGGAATCTCTTTATTGGACAGAAAGAGACTATGTTTCTTTTAAAGTTTATTTTGTTTCTGGGGCCAGAATTCATGGGGGAATAAAAGATATATTTAGTAATCTTAAAATTCAGTTCTTCAGGCAATAATGTTTTACATAAGTATCAGATATTTTCAGAATGTATATGCATTAATATGTTCTTTTTTTGTTCTGAATTTTTCTTTATTTTTTAATACACGACAGCAGTGGAATGCATTACAATCCTTATTACACATATAGAGTACCATTTTTTGTATCTCTGTATATAAAGTATGTTCACGCCAATTTATGCCTTTATACATGTACTTTGTTTTGGTTTTTTTGCATTACAATTCTTAATACACATATATACCACAATTTTTCACATCTGTATATAAATAACTTTTTTGGGGGGTGCTAGGGATTGAACCCAGGGCCTCTACCAACTGAGCTATATCCCCAGCCCCAATATGTTCTTATAAATGTCAGTAGCTGAATGTCTCTGCAAGATGGCTCTAAAACGTGTAAACTTCTGGTCAGAATTCTAATATTTGGTCAGAAAAATCTGACTACTTAATGTAGCTATTTTATGAAATTTAACATTGTACCTATTTTCCTTTTTTTTCTCCTTAAAATGTTGAATGTAAAGTTTATTATTTCTTACAAGTAACTAGGGCTGATCTTAATTTTTAATTTATAGTGGAGATTTGTTATAAAACTTTTCAGAGCATCATAATAGGGCTAAACAAGTGGGTGGTAATTGCCTCTAACTCATTGCAAAATGTATTGATATGAAGGCCTTCACACACACAACTTCAAAGTAAATAAAAATCTGTAATAATTAGTAGAAAATGAAAGACTGTCCTTTCATTCTCCTGTGTATATTTTACATGGGATAATCTGAAGTTTCTTCAAAGAGACATAGTCAAAATTGGATTATTTAACTTCCTGTTTTAAATGAAGAGATTTATTCTACTATTGGTCTTTTTTATTTTGTGTTCAATCCTTTGTAATCATGAAATTTAGGTGTCAGATAAGATACAAGGTAGTCATTTGAATTTCAAAAAGTTTTTAATATGAGTATATCCCATGCTGTATTGAATATATACTAAAAAAATGTTCTTTGCCTATCAGAAATGAAAATATTACTAGGCAATATAAATATACATATTAAATTTTAAAAATAAAAATTACGTATTCATTATGTATATATTTTCAAAATCTTGCACTTCTAACTTGGAAAATTTCACAATTTCCATTTTACTTAAAAGAACATTTGTGGAATTAGCCTTGATTTTTAACTTTAATCAAAATATTTTCATCCATCATCTGAAAATATAATTCTTCCTCATAAAAGGAATTTCCTGAGATTTAAAAGGTCAAAATAATTTAGATTTGTGTGTAAACAATTTTTAAAAATCAACATTAAAATTAATACTGATCCAATTGAAGGTAAGTATGTTGTTATACCATAACTTATAAATTTAAAAATTATTATTGTAATAATTAACATTTACTGAGGCAAAATACATGCTAAATATTAGTTACTTGTTTTACCTGCATTGTTTCTCAATACAATTTTTACGCCATACATAATCTTGTTATCTTTGGTTTATAGATGAAGGACTGAGGCTTGTTAGATGAGTCAGTGCCTGGTATAATACATCTATTAAATGATAGAGCTAGAATTTGAATCAGCTTTGCTGGCACATAAGCTGCGCTCATAACCTTCTGCTCTTCTTTTGAGTATCACCTTTGTTCATATGCTTTGAAAAATTAGTGGAGAAAGCAATCTGAATTTATTTTCTGTTTTTTCCTTATTTCATGATTAAAACAAATTTAAAAAATCCCCCACAAACTATTTGTAATATCTGCTCTCAACAATGCTGCACAACATAATAAGCCTAACTGAGCCCTCTTCCAAAATCAATGTTATTACACAAAAAAATAAACATCCATGGGAAAATATGGTTCTCATAATGCGTATAAATAAAGATCATCTCATTGCTAATGTGAGTGCCAGGAAATAAGGCATTTCAATAAATCACAAACGTCATTGTTCTAATGTCCCATAATTTGGAAATAAAAACAAATTCTTACTGTTTAGATCACATTTCAGTATGGTCAGAGAATTCATCAATCAGCATTTAAAACAAGTTAACAATCCACCATAAAATGCAAACCACATTATGAAGGGTATGATTCATTCACACTACCAGGAGTGACACAAGGAGTCTTTCTGACCTTGTTTGTCCCCAAACTTGGAAAGCCAGGGAACTATAAATGGACTTTCAGTATACATGTGTTTCCTTCAAGACTCATATGCATCATATGACTGCAGTAAAAGGGGGAATCTCTGGTGAACTTAACATTTTATTTTTCAGAAAACGGAAAGTTGTTGAATTCAACAATGTCTCTCCTGTATAGGAGGCAAATCAGAACCAAAGAATCTGGTATCCTGTCCAAGATAAAAATATCATCTTAAATTGTCATAGGTTATATAACCTTAAATGATTTTCACAAACACGATATGACTTGGGAAGATATGGCACTAGAAAGGGAAAAAATCTGTTCAATATTAACACATGGGATGAAAGGTGAGACAGAATCAGGGCACCCATAGAACCTGTCCCACACCGGTTAACACAGGCTTAATGCCAAGGTTTGCTCACTGTGTGTCTAGGTTATTTTACTACCTGCTAAAATTTTTAATAGATAACTGATAACTCATATGTCTCATTAAACCAGACTATAACGTCCCTCATTAATTACATTTCCGGAATATGTTATATAAGTTAGGAAGCAGGGGAGAAAGGGATTGATACATGTTATAAATATATTTTATATATTTATAAAAAAATTTTAAAACCAACATATAGCTATTATTTTATTTATTTAGGTACTAGGGATTGAACCAAGGAGCTCTTGAACCCACTGAGCCACATCCCCAGTCTGTTTAATTTTTTATTTTGCAACAAGTTCTTGCTATGTTGCTCAAGGCCTCCTTGCTAAGTTGCTGAAGCTGGCTTTGAACTTGCCAACCTCTGCCTCAGTCTCTTGGGCCTCTGGGATTACAGATGTGCACCTCCATACTCAGCAGCAAATCCTTTTAGAATGAACTTTTCCTTTAAATGCAAGTACTTAATTTCATTGCATTGACAGCTTAACCTAAAGAGAGGGATGGAGAAAGACTATGCAGAAGATTTAAAGGTAACATTTCAGATATTTTTGTGATACTATCAGAAATAAAAAACTGAACTCTCTCAAAGACAATCTAGTATCTGTTCTGAGTTATTCTGAATTGACTTGGCAAATAAATTTCCCAGTTCTTCTTATACATTGTAGTGGATGTTAACCCTGATTATATTGACCTGCTTTTAAGTCATGCTTCTTTTTTTTTTAAATTACACTACATAATTCTTTGAGCACCTGATGTGTTCTAATTGGCTTACCAAGTCTTGAATTACTCACCAAATCTTTGTCCTAGATGCTGAGTCTTGACCTTGACCTCCACGCTATTTTGGAGCTTCTTGTAATCCTAAATGATAGCCTAAATGCATGCATCATGAAGAAACACAAGTACTATAAGAATCACACTTTAACAATCAAGAAATGATTCATGTTCAATACCTAGTCATGTGAATTATATGAGAAAATGTGTATCCATGATATAAATGCAATAGACTTTAGTTTGGATTTTTCAATGCATGTGTAAGTGTGTGGGTTTCCTCTAAGACACTCTAATGCTTCTCATCTGGGCTCACAGTCAGTTTCAGTTTTGTTCCATGACTTCTTAAATGAAACAAGTTTTTTTTTTTTTTTGTAAACAAAACATGCTTTGGCAGTTTTTCCTTTGTTTAAAGTAACATTGAATTAAATCATTGAAGTCAAATTTCCCTTTGGTTAGAGTCAGTGGGAAATAAACTCTATTTGTTCTTTCAAGAAGCAGCAAAATATTTGTTCACAATTTAAATGCAGGAAGTTAAAAAAAAGGTCAAAAGCAGTCAAATCAATGATAACTTAGTAAAATTACTAAACTCCACTGTTTCTGTCCATATAATTTTTTTAGTATGTTTCAATTCAGTGCCCTGTAGTCATTCACAGAACATATGAATTTCAGGAGCATTTATGCAATATTAATGAAAGATTAATTGTATTTATCATTAAAAGATGATGTACTTTGTAGGGTGTTCATTATTTAACATAATTCTGTGGATATTTGCTTAGAAGGGCATCTTTCTAGGAATATGTGACATCTGTGTTTTATATTTTTATGGAGTTGCTAAATTATTATGAATGCAAGACATTCTTGACATTAATTTTCACAAAAGAGAAAAGAGAACTGGATATAGTCACAAATTTTAATTATGTAAAAAAAAATCCTCAAAAACTCAAGCACTTCTTCCTTCTGGGCTCCAAACCTCAGTTTCTTACACAGAGCATCAATAGCTTCTGCCCTACTTCAGCCCACTAGCTCCCCTGTTCTGAAGACCATTGAGATTGTGTCAGTCAAATTTCTCTCCTCTCCCTCCTTCCTACTCCTGCTGGTACTCTGCTTGCAATTATTATTATTACAAGTATTTGCAGTACTGATGCTTGAACCCAGAACCTTGTACATGCAGGGCAACATTCTACCATTGAGCTACAACGCCAAACCTTTGAAAATATTATTTTAAAAAATTTAAATTATCTATTGGCACCATTAGATGTGGGTGATTTCAAACTTCATTCCAAGGACCACAATGTAGTGGATGGATCTTTTTTTCTCCTCTAAATCAATATCTTTTACTATCTCCCGAGGTGTCACAGATGTGAATAAATCCAGGACTCCTACTTCCTTCTTTCATCAAATACCACTGACTCTTTTATGCAGGAGAAGGAGGAGGAAGGGGAAAGGTGAAAGGCAGAGAAGTCCTTCTGAATTTCTTCCTGTCCTCCTAAAATACACATTCTATTTTTACTAAGCTCACTTCGTCTCTCCTATCTCAGAACAGATTTCCCTACACTTTATCGTGTCAAACTCTTCATCTGTGGTTTTTACATTTCATAGAATAAGTATTATTTTGTTAGAGACATTCTTATATAAAAGCAAGCAATACAGAAAAGAACCAAAGAGAAAGTTAAAGGCCATTCCAAATCCTATAGAAAAGTAGCCAAAGAAAATATTTCACGAACAGAAACTATGAAAGGTCCTAAAAACATAAAAGAGAGGATTGATTTTACTCACTTAAGAGAAATGCAAATGAAAACTACACTGAAAAAACAGTTCTCAAAGGCAAATCTACAAATGCTTGTCCACATACTGTTGTTTGGGTTATGGGTAAATAGGATTCTCCTGATTTCCCCCTTACAAAATACAAACCCTACAAAGAGCAAGGTACCTAATTCACAGATGCATTTCTACTTTTACCTAGAAATGCTGCATCTGGTGAATCACCCTCCAGAAATATCGACACAGTACCGGAGTGTCACATGTAAAAATTATTACATTTTTCTTTGAAATTGGAAACAACCAAAATTTCCTTCTATAAGCATCTGCTTAGATACACTAAGTTCTCCCCATTCCGTACGTACTTACCTACAGGGAGTGTGGGAGATGGTGAACTGGTAGGAACTTTTACATCTTGGCATACTGTTTTAAATTGTGAGTCTATCACCTATTTTAAAACTAAGTCCATTTTTTAAAAATTTCTGAACACTTTGAGAAACAATGTTATTGTAGCTATTTCTCCATAAATATCTATGGAAGAATGGAAAGTAAGAAGAAAGGAATGAGAAAAGAGAAGGAAGAAAGAAAGAAAAACTTAAAGAAGACATTCAGGTAAGAAAAAGTTTAAATTCAGTAAAGATATTTTTACATTTGAAAAAACAGAAAAAATTAAAATAACAAAAATTTCAAAATATACATCATGATATAGATCCTCCTTTGATTTTTTTTTTAAATGATATGCTTAATTTAGGTGAAGTTATTTAAGAAAAAGGAATTGCAATAAGTTGAAACATTTAACCTATCATCAAATTTTCTTTTTACAACACATATTAAATGACTTCAAAATTAAAATAAATGACTTCACGTTCAATTTCAGACAAACTTGATGCTTAAACCTTCAAAATGTTTCAACTTCAGTCTCTATTATTTCTCTTCTTGCTATGAAAGATAATGCGTTGTCAGATACAAACTTCCCAGCATAGTCTTTCTACACATTTTGCTGTTTTTCTCACTTATATTGCTATATCCAAAATATCAGAGTTAATAGTACTAACTTGGACCTCTGTTTAAATTGAATTCCTTTCCCAAGCTTTGCCATTCCTGAATTCCTTATTTTTGTTCACACCTAATAAACGTGATTTCTTTGTAGAGTAGGTCTTTTCAGATATTGCCCATGTTGCCAATTCACTCTGATCTTGCATAATTGAGGGTGTTTACACTTGTCGTTTCACTTGAAGGACAGCAAGGAAGGGGTATGAAATTTAGGAGTCACATTTCAGGTTTCACAGAATGTTATAGATTTTATTTTACCGAACTCTGCCATTGACTGTTGCTGTAGCATGTTGGAGCCAACTCACACTTTTCATCTTAGAAACATTAACTCTGTTTTCTTCCTGGATGATTTCATGTTTCTTTCTTGATCACTGAAATTTAGAAACGCCATCTGGCTTAATCTTGTTGAACTCTTCCTAGGATAAAATGTGTACATTCGATCTTTCTATTTGGACTTCAACCTTTTTCCATGTATTTTTTTTTAAATTATGATGTTTTGAATTTTTCATTCATTCCAGGAACACTTATTTGGTCTTCTACATCCATTTCTTGGAATTTTAAAGAATTTTCTCCTTTGTTTTCCACCATTGAGAGTCTGATACCATTAGATTGCTTATAACTGGTTTCTGACCTCTATGACTTCACGACATCTTTTGGAATCTATTCTTGGTCACCAATATTTAAAAATTTCACAATAAGTTGCCAAGGGGTGGAAAGTTTGTTGTTGTTAAATTTCTGTTTTAGTTATTTGGTGGCTCTATTTAGTATGGAAACTAATGTTATTTTTCTGAATTAGTTTTTCTGAATTAATTCCTCCAACTTTCCATCCTCCTCTTTGATGCCTATCCAGCTTTCCCCCTATCTCATCCCTCGTTGTGTTTGTGGAGGGGAGGCATAGTATTAACTTTCGAACTGAACCTCCAAATTCTCTCATATTCTTATATTTACTTTGTTATATTTTTATCTCAATGTGTAAGACTGGAAGACACCGCACCGCACTACGAATGGGAGACACCATACGACACAGATCACCGAAGAGGTCCCGCTTTATTACCACAGGCTGTGTGTTTATATAGGTCTAAGGAGAGGTTGCAGGGCTGAGGTGGATAACGGGTCGCCCATTTATTGGCAAGCTCTTCCATATGTCAGTTCCAGAGCCCAAGAAGTTAATTCTTATTGGGGCTAAGGCTTCCCACCCGCAGGGTTTGAACATTAGTGCTGGTGGGAATGTTTCGCGCCAGTGAAAGAAACAAAGAGGAGAAAGAGGGTCGTTAGGAGCCATGTTGGGGTTTTTCTCTGGGGTGCTGCTGCCGTTATATGTTTTCCCAACACCATGTCCTTTTGTTCTCCTGTCAAAGAATCTTCAACTTTATTTTCTACCTTACTCTGACTTATTATCTCTAGGATATAATTTTATTTATAAGAAATCTTACTTTATTAATTCTAAGAACCTTCATTTTTAATCATCTTCTGTAGATAATTTATCATAAAAGTAGCTCTCTGAGCATAATTTATTTTTTCCTATTCTAGCTATTATGTCTGTTTTATCTGTTTCCTTTGCCAAATTCAAGCCTTTTTTTTCCTGATGAGATAACATGGGATAATTACACTGAGTGGCAAATGTCTATGATTTTAAGACATTCAAATACCACCTACCCTGTAAATATCTCTGACCTCCTGACCTGGACTTCATTGCTCCCTTCTTATTTTCATAGGACATTAGCCATAAATTTATAAGGCATATGTCATATTCCATTGTACCAGTTTTACAAATGTCTTTCTCAGGACACAGCACCTCAAAATTAGGAAGTGTATCTGAACCTATCTGTCTAATCTTCCATACCAACTTGCAGTAGCAAGAACATTTAAATGGTCAATAAGAACTTTTAAAATGCTATCATAGAATTCCTACATCCATTTCATAGTATTTCCTAGTATTAGTCATGAAAATAGCTTTTCAAAATTTTTAATTTTTAAAAAAGTGTCTATTTTTTAGAGAAGTTTAGGGTTCCCAGGAGGGCTGAAAGAAACATACTATGACATCCCATATGCCCTGTGTCCCACACATGTGTTTACCCACCCCCAGAACTTGTTTTAAAGTATAAAATTTGCTCACTTCTCATAAAGTATCTACTAGAAACACTCATCAACTTGCTTATCATGTTTTCTCAACCAAGTCATCCACACTGAAGTTCTGTGACTTTAACTAATAGCACGCAGGGTCCCCAGCCTCTGGAATTCTTACTTGATTGACATCTGCACTAATGCTGATCATTTCCTTCATTGAATATTTAAACTCCTGTGTTTTAGTCAGCTTTTTGCTGCCATGACCAAAAAAATCTGACAAGATTAACTTCAGAAGAAAAAAACTTATCTGGTGTTCACGGTTTCAGGTCTCAGTCTATACACAGTCCAGCCCTTTCCATTCCTTGGGGCTCAAGATAAGGCAGAGCATCA
Source organism: Marmota flaviventris (assembly GCF_047511675.1). Classification (NCBI taxonomy): domain Eukaryota; kingdom Metazoa; phylum Chordata; class Mammalia; order Rodentia; family Sciuridae; genus Marmota; species Marmota flaviventris. The sequence goes on along the minus strand of NC_092509.1, from coordinate 82,091,784 downwards.
GGAAAGCTATGGTGGAGGAAAGCACTCAGGACATCACACCAGGAAGCAGAGAGGCCCACAGAACAAGGACAGCATATACAACCCAAAGAAATGCCCCTAGGGACTGACCTCCTCTAGCCACAGGCTACCTTCCTACAGTTACCATCCAGTCTATCCCTATCAATGGATTAATACACCCATTAGATTAAGGATCTCATAACACAATCATCTCACCTCTAAGCTTTCTTGCATTGTCTCCCATGAGTTTTGGAGGGACATGTCACATATAAACCATAACACACTGTGCCTGCTTTTAATCTAGGTTCACTTTAACAGCGGTCATGCCTCAGGAACTTGTCACTTGTATTTCAACACGTGACAGGCCCTGGGGACATTTTATAGGAGGTGTTTAAAATGGAAAGAAGAACGCTTATGGGGGACTTTCTGGTCTACCACAGCCCCCTTGTATATTTACTTAACTGCTCATGGGATACTGTGCCATAGGAATGGGAGACCTTCCCGTCATCAGACAGGAACTGTGCCATTCGTTAAGTGAGGGGAATTCAGAGAGGGATTTAAAGGAGTGACTAACTAAAACTAAATATATTTAGAGCTGTCATTCTGTGGCCACTCTGGGTTGAAGTATTTTGCTCTAGAAGGAAGCATTTGGTTCTAGGTCCTTTCTGTCTGGTTTTCTTACCTTACATAAAAATAATTTCACATTTAAAACAGGAAATTAAGATTGCTTTAAAGCAGCAAATAAAATATGATACCTAAGAAGTCTCCATTGGAGTATTTTTCTTATCAGGCAGGTGTAAAAATCTATTTGGAAGCACACTTAACAATCCCATGTTACCTAACTAAACAGGTATCAATATCACAGTACAACATATAGAACAAATAGTGTCTATATGAATTTTACACGAATCCAGTGAAGTGATTTTATTGTGGAATGGACATCTAAAATTTTGACAAATTTTAAAAATGAGAATCCATTTTTAAAAATAAATGAAACACTTATGATGTAATTCATTTTCAAAAAATAAGAGCCAACATAAATGAATTCTACTAAGAGAAATTATAATTTCTATGTGTCATTCAAATAAAGAAAAAGAACCATTTTATTTTCATGTTGAAAAATTCTTTAATGTTAGGTTAACCCATTATAGACAGGAGAGTAAATGTTCTATCCAATTTCAGTAAAATAATCATATTTCAATCTTTGGTTTTCATAATGATATATATTTGTTACAATTACTGACTCAAGCAACACTAATTCATTAACTTAGAAGTAAAACTGACATTTAACCCTTTAACATCATAACATCTTTTAAGAAAATGGAAAGATTATTAAGGTTATGGTTTAGTGTCCCTAATAAATGTGATGGGGAGATTTTTGGGTTTTGTTTATACAATTACTCAATAATTTTCTTCAAAAACAACAAAGAAAATCTTCAAAGAAGATTCAAATTTCATACACAGTTCTGACCCCAATAATTTATAATCTAAGATGTCAGAAGGAATAAAAAAATCTCTGACAGTAAATCTTGCCTGAGTTGGTAGCCTGATTCCTCCCTCAACTTAGATGGGTCTGTAATAAAGATTTGAAACATAATAACCAAATTGGAAATTCCAGCCCTTGATTTATGAGGAATAGACAATGATATTTTTTTAATAAAAAACAGAGAGAGCAAGACAATCATATACAACATAAATAAATTTGGTGACATTTGCATGCTAGCATGAGGTATTAGACAAATAAATCATACAATAATTTTGTATTACTTCAAATATAATATTTGTTCATTAGGGAAACAAAATATTATTATTACTAATTAAATTTTAAATTTATATTTCTAACAACGGCTCTTATAAACAAATTAAAATTTACTATTTTTTTTGTACCAGAAATTTTACCCAGGGGCACTTTACCACTGAGCCATCCTTTTTATAATTATTATTTAGAGACAGTTGTTTAAAGCTTTTTCACTATATTGCTGGGGCTGACTTTGAACTTGCAATTCTCTTGCCTCAGCCTCCAGAGTCACTGGGATTACAAGTGTGCACCACCACACCCAGCTAAATTTATTGATTTTTACACTCCAACATTTTTTTTCTTTAAGACAAAATTATTAATGTGTTAAATAATTTATAAGTTGAACTCTATGGAAATAACTCTCCAAATAGAGAAAAAACATATGAAGACTAGATTTTTAGTCCAGGAGCCTTTTTCATCTAATATATATATTTTCTTTCCAAATGAGTGTTGAATAAAGATTAATTTGGCAAAAAAAGTTCTATTTTTACTCCTTTATGTTTCTATTTATTATTAGTGGATGCCGAAAAGTAAGTTTCATGGAAACACTTTGTATTTTCTCAGGGATAATTTTGTTGTACTGAATTACTTTTACATAGATGCACTTGGTTCTTTCATCACCTTGCTGTAGAATGCAGAGTGACCACCAGGTTGTGCTGAAAGCTTTGCAATGGTTTCGTTCTGATGGGGAAGGTCAAGTGCTCTAACTCAGTGTTATTCAACACACTGAGCCTGCAGTCATATCTGCTTTCATTATAGGTTCTCATGTGAATGCTGATGTTTTCTATCACTGAGATTGTTAGCATGTGCTTAAAAATGGTACCTCAAAGATAAACCAATCTTATTATTCTGTAGATAATTATTTTTTCACATTTCATAATCTTTACCTAAAGTGGACCAGTCTGTAATTTCCACTATAGAAATCCCCTTCTGTCTAACTGCTCTGATGTTGGCATCCACAGGAAATAAGTGTTGTTTGGGATCAGAGCGTCCACACGTGAATCTTTTAATGTCGTATTTACAACCGTATCCCTTTCTCCAATTCATGTAACATGAATACTAGGTCCTTTCTACACAAGAAAAAAAGTATACATACATAATATGTATGCCAAAGTTGAATAGAAAGCCCAGGAAACTGTTAGGTAGAGAGACCGAGATGTGTGCAGGTAAAAGTGTCCAGTACAAAGTATAAAGTTAGCAAAAAAGGTCATCATTTTCCTGAGTGGAAAAGGAGACACTTGCTTCCTCCTAAAAAATGAGAAGAAATATATATGTATGTATGTATACATACATACATTATATATATTATGTATGTATGTATATATACACATACATATACTATGTATGCATATATTTATAGAGAGAGATACATATCTCAAGATTGAATCATTTAATTTTTTGCTCCAAATATAAACAATGTTACAAAAGCCTTATGCATCTAACAAATATAGAAATACATCAGTTGAATTCCATGTATGATATGTATTTTTGGCCAATCTAACTAGGTGTCCATTGGTTGGTAAGTTGAATTTAGGGAAGGTTGGCTAGTCTATTGTCTGCTCTGACAATTTTCTGAAACAAAAGAATCAATTGGGGGAGAACTAAGTAGCAAAATATAGCAGTAAATTAGATTCACATTTTAAGAAGATAATTTAAGAAATACAGATTTTAGAAAACTATGTATGCATAAATCTGTGTGCTTGTAATTATAAAAACATTAAAATTTTACAACAGCTCTACTAACAGCATTTCCTTACTGGAGTTCATTTCTGTCTTCAAGTTATCCTGGTCTTGTTTTTGTGCATTCTTTCCCTGGGCCCTAGATAATCTCTGCTCCTCTGATCATTGTTAAAAAGTTTTGCCTCTAAAATTGCTGGCTTCAGGCTCTTCCCAGACCAGTCAAGCTTTGGAGTTGGCAAACTCAAGTGTCTTCAGAGGTTAGGAAAATAACAAAAATGAATGCGAAAGGTTGATAAAATATTAAGAGTTGGCTGCTTCAAATCATGGAAAACACACATCTTACCAAAAAGTTCTCAGGTTCAATTATTTTGAAAATATAGCTCTGGCCCCAACGAAACACACCAGCAGCCTGAAGCTTTGCCATCTCTTAGTGTTCGTCACTTGTCCTGTTTGGAATGGTATAAATCGGCACTGTGGGTCTGCTGGGTCACTCTTCTCTGCCTCTTTTTCTTCTCATTTTTAGGAGGAAGCAAGTGTCTCCTTTTCCACTCAGGAAAATGATGACCTCTTTTGCTAACTTTATACTTTGTACTGGACACATCACTTTTACCTGCACCCATCTCGGTCTCTCTACCTAACAGTTTCCTGGGCTTTCTATTCAACTTTGGCATTTGCCTCTACCTATTTCTCTTACTGTGGCTGTTCCTGCCTCTATGGGTATTTATCCCAGGAGACTCATGCCGTCCCTTAAAGCAAAGCATCTCAACTAGGTGAGCTGAACACCGTGGTGTATTTTGATATGAATTCCCAGTCCTCACAGCATCTGAATTCCCAGGAACACTGAGGCTGTTCACCTGCAGGGACAAGAAACCTCAAGCAAGAACAATTTCTCCAGTTCACCTTCTATTCCAGAGTACCTTCTAACTACTCTCATTTGCTCTGTGCTCATGAGGTGAACAAATTTGAAAAGTACAACCTTATGAAAAAAATGTGGCTCCTGAGCCTCGTGGCCAGTAGTCACTTTGCTCAAGGGTTTGTGATCTGCAGAGGCTCTTAGCAAGATCGATCCGTCTGTTCCCTCTGACCTGTATTGACTTCAGACTCAGTATTGCATATCCGTGTCCTGTGATGTATAGATCCATCCCAGTGATGCAGACTCTTCTTACAGAACCTGGAGTCCCTCTTCTCCGTATGCCAAGGATATACTGCTCCCGGGCCATAGGGGGATGGAGATTGTCACCAGCACTATGCCCCAGAGAGGTGCATCATTTCCCTAAGGTCTTCTTCTTTTACCAGCTTTCTCCATTTTCCCACAGCTTCATGGCAACAGGCAAAGTGGCTTAGATTTTTACATAAATGCTTTTCCTCTTTCATACTGCTGCTATCCCAGGAGAGGACCATTCTAAGTACTTTCCGTTTTCCTTGATGTACTATTTGTGACTGGCACTTCGAATCACAGGATTTCACACTCTGGGGTTTGGACCTTTTACTATTTATGTTCATACCTTTTTGGACCCCTTAATTTAGGGGTTCATTTATTGTCCTGATGCATTGTTGTTTCCTGTACTCGACTGGCTTTCCACTGCTTTACTCTCAGCTATACTCTCCAGTGTCTTTCTGTTTAGAGACCTGACAGCCCACCACCCTTCTGCTAATCCTGGCACCCATGCTTAACTACTATCCTGTCATCTTGGATTGCCCCTTTGGCTTATTCTGATTTTTCCTTACTGATCTCTCCCCACTCTCTGGCCTCCTTTCCTCAGCATCTGCCTTGAGTGAGAATCAGGTTCCTCCCACAACTATTTCTGGGGCATTTACATGAGTGTAGAGGAGACCTGTTCTCGCTTCCATGGGAATTTGCATCAGAGAACATAATTACAGGAGTGGAACATCGTGCCCAGCAAATCCTTTTCTCTTCTACTTCTGGGCTAACACTCTCCCATTTGAAGTATCGGGGGCCAGGACTTGCCTGTCTTCTGCACACCATGTTCTCTGTCATGTGAACTCTGGAGGGCAAAGCAGTTTCTGCCTCTAGTTTTTACTGCTTAGTGAGAGACATTTATATTATTGGACCTTTTGATGGCAAAGTAAGTCTGGTGGCATGCAACGCTAAGTCATGTAGTACACAAGGAGATTCTATATTCTTTAACTTAGTTTTAAATGAGGCTACAACTTTTCAAAAAGTATTGAATTGAAATAACAGTCTTTTACAATATGGAGGCAAAACATTTTATCTATTTAATCATAGTTTCAAGGTGCATTGATTTTTTTCCCCTCTTATGTGTGCAAGTTTTCTTTTCTATCTAGGTTACAGTGACATATAGTCATTGCATCTTAGAGACATCTCGACTTTACCTCTCACCTTTGGCTAAAACATATAAATAAAGAGATGCTCACCTCTTCATGTGGATTTTTCTTTTATCTGAAAAAGAAACCAGGAAGGAACAAAAGAAACCAGGAAGTATGTGCCTGTGGGTGTGTGTTTGTGTGTATTTGTGTATGTGTGTGTGTGTGTGTGTGTGTATTTTTGTGAGTGTGGGACGGGGTGGGGGGAGCCCTACTGTTTTGTCTGCTTTTACAACTCCAACTCAGTAGATGAAATCGAGTCCTATGTTTTAACCTAACAGGACTATACACACCACTTACAGAATCATTTCTGACATCTTCCTTCCAACTAAGTTTATTTAAGGTCCTTTGGCAGGAACTGGTGCTGGAATCTGCAGCTTTTTAGATGCTTTCTACTTGCAATTTGACACCTAATGGTTTTCCTCTTGGCTGAGAAACTTCACAAACAGAAATGAGAGATTGATCAAGTGGCTCAAGCAGCACCCCAGGCACTTGGGTCTGTGGAAAGTTGGGAGAGAAGGGGTAGTGGCAGGGAGAGGGCTGGGGGCTGCTGTGTTTAGGATGCATCAAGCAACAAAACCGTCCACTCTGAAAAGGATGAGGCCATGTCCTTAGAGTTCCGGCATGACCTCCGAGAGCTGGGTGAGCTCAGCTACTCAATCCTGCTGAAAATTGCAGCTTCCAAAGTGACGCCCCTTCCCGCCCTTTCGGTATAAGGCAGGAAGCAGGGGTAGGTAAACTGTGTGGAGTTAAAATTTTTGAGCTTTGTTTTGCCTTCAGAATTACATGATTTGGGAACAATTACTTAGCTCTTTTGAGCTTCATTTTTTAAAAAAATCTCTGAAATTGGGATATACTAAAAATTATCAGCCAGGCATGGTGGCTGTTGCTTGCAATCCTAGCAGCTCTGGAGATTGAGGCAGGAGGACTGCGAGTTTAAAGCCAGCAAAAGTAAGGAGGTAAGCAACTCATTGAGACCCTGTTTCTGAATAAAATACAAAATAGGACTGGGGATGTGGCTCAGTGGCCGAGTGCTCCTGAGTCCAATCCCTGGTACCAAATAAATAAATAAATAATCATGTGTTCAAAGGTAATAGGTCACACACTGTTAAGTACTTTACATTTTCTCATTTAATCCTAAATGCAAAAGCAACCAAGCCATAGAGTATGCTCACAGACCTATTTTCTGATACCTCTAGCCCCAGTTTTCTCTTCTGTAACCTAGAAATCCAGAGTTCTTACTTCTCAGGGTTGTTGTGAAGATTACTTGAGATAATATGCAAACATGTTTATAAAAGTGATTTACCCATAATAAGAACCCAGTACATGATGATTATTAGTTACAATCCTCAGAGGCAGCTACTATCCCCAAATTAAAGATGTACAAATTGTACCAATAGCAGTTGCTATGAGACAGACCTAGGATTCAGGCTTAGGTCCATTGGCTATTTAAACTTAGCTAAAACCACCAGGCTAATAAAGACTCCCATTGCCAGAACCCTCCGGTTCCCTTTGCCTCTTTTCTCACCCACCTGGCCTCAGCTGGGCCCACTGGTCTCGGTGCATCACACAGCACTCAGTTCTACTTATCTAGTTCCCAGACCAATCCTGACTTGAGGGAGGAAGTTCCAAAGCAGACTCAGCTTCTCCATCCTTGGAGGCAGGATATTGAGTCACTCTTCCTGTTACTGTTAACTCAGGACAAAGAGTTCCAGCACTAACCACAGACTCCTGTCTTGTTCACCCAGGAATCCCCCACAGTGGCCTCACAAAGGGCTGGGGGCCTTCTGAGCTGGCCATCACTCTTCGTCCCACCCCCTCAGTTATGTCTCTGCCTCTCCTTCTGCATTTCAAAAAAAAAAAAAAAATCAGACTGCTTCCTGTTAACAGGGACAGCACTGTGACCAGCCCTTTACGTGAGTCCCTCTAGTATTTATCATATCCCCTCATGGCAACTGTTAGCACCTCCAATTGAAAATGAAGAAAGAAACTTAGAACCATTAAACAACATACCCAAGTTCACGCATCCCTTTATGTTTATAGTAATAATCATCATCTTTTGCATTTATTATTCACTGATGGATCTAAACCAACTCAAACAAGGTTTCTCAACCCCAGCACTATTCCAGCCTGTGGGAAGTGAGAAGCAGTAAGGAGTGTGCTTTCTTTCTTTGGTGGAACAACATATAAGGCGTATACTACCCACATCTCATTATCTCCACTCTCATCCTGTTGGCCAGAATGCAACTCTATGGCCACACCTAGTTGCAAGGAAGGCTAGAATATATGGCCTTTATTTTGTGCCACATAAAAATCAGGGATTCTATAAACATTGATGTGGCTGCATCACTGTGGTATGCTGATTTTAAGTCTTTTGGGTATAAACCGAGAAGTGGGATTAGCTGGGTCAAATGGTGGTTCCAAAATGTAGAAATGTGGGATATATATATATATATATATATATATATATATATATATATATATGATGGAATATTACTCAGCCTTAAAGAAGAATGAAATTGTGATATTCACTGGTATATGGATGAAGCTGGAGAATATCATGCTAAGTGAAATAAGCCAATCCTGAAAAACCAAAAGCCCAATGTTTTCTCTGATATGCAGATGCTAATTCACAATGAGTGCTGGTGTCTAGGGAATAATAGAGTTACTTTAGATTAAGAGGGAAATGAAGGGAGAGGAGGGGGTTTGGGGATAGGAAGGATAGTAGAATGAATCAAACATTATTACTCTATGTACATATATAACTATACACTGCACTTGTGTGATTCTACATCATGTACAACCAGAAGAATGAGAAATTATACTCCATTGTATATGATGTATCAAAGTGCATTCTATTGTCATGTATAACTAGTTAAATTGTTGTTGTTTTTTTTTTTTTAATCGGGGACTCTGTTACTATAGAAGAAGAAAAAAGAAACTGGGGACTACTAGCCATTTTTTGCCACAGCACTCTAGTGTTGCCGGGAACAGTAAAATGTGAGAGTGCTTGGTGAAGCCTAAATTCTGAACACGAGCTACATATCTCTACAGAAACCCTTGTACCCCAGACCTCAATCTTTGACCAACTCATGGAAACCAGCAGTGTGTAGCCACAGGCACATCAGCTTCTCCCAGGCACCCACACTTAATTCCAGCGGGGGATTGGAGCGGAGGTCTGAGTTTACACTGCTGAGTGGAATACAGATGACCACAGGAATTAGGAACTCAGAGGCTTTACCATTAGCAGTCCCATGTCATTTGATTTTCAAGTATATCATCTTTGCTAGATTAAGACTTAAAAAAAAAATCCCTTCATTTTCAGCCATTCTCCTCAAATGGGCAGCTAGACAAAAAGAGGTTGGTGATTGATTTCAAGTTTATGTCAAAAGGCCTCTGACTTGCGGATGCAGACCGTTAGGAATTGTGCTCATTGGCTTTGACCAAGTGCAATTCTGGGTCTCATCTTTACTTTTTATATGTGCAAAACTAATGGGAAGGGTGTAGTGAGCTCCAAATAAGCAGGAGCATTCTACAACTCGCACTTTCCAAAGCCACTACATAAAAGTCAGGACCAAAAGGCGGGGAAGAGCCACAGGCTCCCTTTTGGTGGTCTGAATAATCCACTGTGGATCACACAGCAGTCGTGGACGGCTGGCCCTGTGGGTTCAGCCGAGGTCCAGGCATAACAGGCCCGCCCTGCTGCCTCCAACCGAGGTGTATTAAAGAAGACGCGTGTGGGTGTTTACCCAGGGCCTGGGAGCCGGGGCCTGGCTCAAGCTGACTCTGCTTCTCACTTCTCTGAGAACTGGAATTCCCCAAATTTTCCCCCAAATTAAAAGAACCAACAAACTGTATTACAAAAACAAACAGAAGTTGTTTTTCTTTTAACAAATAAAAACTAATTTATGCTAAAGCTTTGTTGCTTTGAGTCAAGCCAAACGCGTGATCCATTGCCAACACTTTTCTGTGTTAACTTCTCAAGTTCGTCAAGCTTAGCCCTTGCTGGAAAAAGTATAGGGTTTGCAAGCCACTAATTGGCCTAAAATGCTCCTCTATTTTATATAAACACACGGCATAGTATCAAAAATAGAGTTGCATTCATTAGCTTAAAAATCCAACTTCCCATGTGAGACCTTTTTTTATATCCCTCAAGACTTAGGTCTGCTTCTAGAGTTAAAGGAAAACTTGTTTTTTAAACCCATACTCTGTAATTTCACATTAAAAAAAAGAGAGAGAGAGAGAGAGAAAGAGATGGCTTTGATTTCTATTTTTGCTTATTAACGTATTTTCTAAGTGGTAAGGCAGAAAATCAAAATCATTTCTACTGAGTGTTAATATTATTAGTAAAGTCAACCTGAAATTAAGAAAAATGGGAACAATAATAATAACAATAACAGTAATACAAATAAAAAAGGATCCGCTTTTATGGATTCTGCCACAGATTGGTGATTAAATCTTGATGGCATTTTTGCAAAGCTCTTTGTTTGCCACCTTTTGTGATTCTGTCTTGAGTCCACTCAGCCCCCTCATCACTAAGCAGATGACTCCTCCGTCTGCCTCACTGAGAGCAAGATGATTCACGGTGTTTTCTTGGCAGGCCTTTTTCTAACTCAAAATCCCTCTGTATCTGGGTTCTTTCTGGCCCCTTCTTCCTCAGAGGACAAAGGGCTGCTCATTCCTCCTTGGCTACAAGAGCCTTTTGATCTGTGTTCTGGTTTCATGGCCACGGATCTACTCCACAACGTTGTGAGCCTCTATCCGCATCTGTTTCTTCTCTCGATCTTTCTGGACCACATAGGAGTTTTTCTCCATCCGGAAAACAATGCCATTTCCTTTGTCCCCCAGCCCCTTATCTTGTTGGAGTTCCCTCCTAATTAACTCCAAATTCTCCAGGTTATAGCGTAAATCAGCAGTTTGCATTGCCTCAGTCCCCACTTGCTTCCCAAATCTTGGAAATCTGAACTCTCTCTCAAACCCTGTCCTGGATTTAGATGATACTCTCTGGATTACCCATTTAGTGCTTTCTTTTTGTCTTGGAGCCTCTTGCCTTCTGCAGTGTGACACGGTTAGCCTGCACTTCCCATCCCAGGCTGACAGAAGCCTGGGCCTAGAGACATCAGCAGCCCACTGCCCCTCCTCAATGCCATCCCTTGACATTGCACTTTCTAAGGGCTTTCGACCTAAACAAGTACACTGCTCTACCCCAAGACAGTGGGGTCTGCCAGCCTGTTCCTCATTCTAGGATGGTGACTCCAATTTTTATCACCTCCAATGACAAGGTGAATTTTTCCTTAACTTCCTCTACACTTTGGATCCAAAGTTTCATTTTTCTACTTTTCTGCCTTCTTCCCTAGCCCCTTCATTGTTACACATGCGTCTCAATACCTTATCTCCTTTGTTAATTCCAAACTACACTCACAACTACAGCTGTCAATATTAAATAGATAGATAGATGGATGATAGATAGTCTCTAAATCCAAATGTATGGCATTAACTATTAGCTGCTCCTCTGAGGAAACACACATTCATTGCCAGTTCACTATTGGGTTTTTTCACCTGATCCTGATAAAGGAATCTGTAGTTTCTCAGTATTCCAGGATTAAGGAAGCCCTCAGTGCCGTCTTGGATCTCTTCCCCTCCATCACTGCTCAGAATCACCAGTACTGGTAGATTTTTCTTTTGCAAAAGGCCTAGAAATTGCTCATTATTTTGATTTCTGCCACCAAGACCCTAGTATAAGCCCATACTACCTTCTGATACTAGCTGCCATATCATTTTGTGTTTTTCTGCAATCAGTTGCTCTGATCTTTGGTTTATCAACACATTGCTGTTAAATAATTTTCCTATAACGTATGTTTTGCAGTTATCCGATGGTTCACAAGGAAAGGTCACTGAGGTCACTTGCACTTTCTAATATAAGATACCCCACATGGGTAATCTATGCAAAGACTAAACTGATCCCCTCAAATTTGGAATCTACACTTGTGACATATATGATCAGTGTAGAATTAACATCCAATACCTGGGACACATATTTATAATTCCTGTGAAAAATTAAGTTTAGAAAAATAATTAAAGCAGAGCAGATTTATAGAATAGTGAGCAGAGTTAGAAATGACTACTATACTTGTGAGAGGGTATCTAGTCTTATTATTAAAAAAGTAAAACAAAATTTAAATGCTGGTGACGGGCAAGGAGAACTCTTATCCACTGTAGGGGTGTACCTTGCTGTAACCACCTTGACAAACAATTAGTTTTAAATTCATGAATTTAAAGACATAAATCCTTTAGAGCACACTGATTTCTTATATACTTGAGGAACTCTTGCATAATTATAAAATGAATGAATGACAATTACAGGTAATAAAAAAAATTAAAGAAAGAAACTGTAGAAACATACTTACAGAATTATTTTTATAAAGGTCAAAAGCAGGCAAAAGTAAACAGAATATAATGTATAATTATACACATCTGTTTCTTGATGTCTACAGGGGATTAATTCCAAGACCCCACATGTTATGGTTTAGATCATAATCGTTCCACAATGGCCCACATGCTAAAGGTTTGGTGGCTGGCCTGTGGCACTATTGGGAGGTGGTGAAACCTTTAGGAGTTGAGGCCTAATGAAATCAAGTTAGATCATTGGCACCCCAGTCCTTCCCCTCTCTTTGTTTCCCAGCTGCCGTGAGTGAACAGCCTTCTGTTGCCATGAGTCCAAATCAAATGGGCCAAATGATCACGGACTGAAACCTGTGAAACCGTGAGCTAAAATAAACTATTTCCTCCTTTTAAGTTTATTTTTTATTATGTTATCATAACAATGGTAAGCTGGAAAGCTGACCACCACAATTTAGATATCAAAATCTGTAGGTTCTCAAGCCCCTTAGTATTTGCATACAACTTATATATGGTCCACCTCTAGATTACCCGTAGTACCTAAAACAATGAAAAATGCTATGTCAATTTTTTGCTATACTGAAATGTATAGGGAAAAATGACAAGAAAAAGTTTGTACATGTCTTGTATAGATACAATTTTTTTCAGTTACTTTTTATTCACAACTAGTAGAATCCACAGATGCAGAATCTGTGTGGATATAGAGAGCCAACTGTATACGTATGTGTGCATGCATGTATAAACATTTACATTCAATAAATAAAAACAAATGAAGTAGAATTGCAGCCTTCAGGACATGCTGATGTGGACAGGGAGGAAGGGCATGCGACTGGTGACATCATGTATGAGCATCCGTAGTATTGTTAAAATTTTATTTCTTTAGCGGAATACTGAGTATCTAATGCACATTTGATCATTCTTGTACCTTTTTGCCCTTTATTATACAAATGCATTTGGTATTATATATAATACGTATAATAAATATTAAATAACACTATTACATACTATATAAAGAATTAAAATAATAAATACTTATAACAGTTATTATATATTATAATAAATATTATACTTTATAATAGTTATAAATGTATTTTTTTGGAAGAGCAGAAGAATTGGTTTGAATCCATTATCTAAAATAGTTAAAGAGGCAATTTGGGACTTTTATAAAGTATTGTAGTCACTGATTACAAGAGAAATGTGAAGCTCAGTACATATGGAGGTAGGATTGGTGAAAATGCTTGGAGAAGATATTCAATTCAAGTTAAAACGAAATACACACCTTTCTCAAGAGTATTGTATGTTTGGAGAGATAAAAATCACTGATGTGTTGCTTTGACAATGATATCGTAGCTTGTTTCTGTCTGTAAAGAGGCCTGAGAATACTGAGGAGACATGGGGAAGGTAGAGGAAAGATCAGGAATCACAGCTGAGTGTGCACAGAAAGGAGACTTCAGTGCAGAGAGGGGAAGAGTGCACGTTTCTAGTCTCTGGATCTAAGGGGCAGAGGGGAGAATATGGAGTTGATAAGATGCAGCTTATTAACAATCCGCTGATGTTTATCAGCTGAAAAAAAGCAAGAAGATTCAAATGCATTTTACACATAATGACATAAAATCTTGTATTAAAGAATGTTCTACTGAAGGCAAAGTAGATATTCTGATAACCTGACTCTTCTTTCAAAATATTCTTCCAAAAATTGATGGATCATTTCAATACTCAAAAAAAATAAGATCATTGGCCTGAGACTCTTTCTGTACTTTGAGTCTCTATGCAACAAACTGCTGCCTCATTTAGTACATAAATAAATGGAAAACTCATCAACACAGTGGACCCTCAGCCAGTCACAAGTAGCCAAGCTTCAGCTAATCACGGGCAGCTGACCAGTAAGACCTTATTCAATTAAAAGAAAACATAGAGCTACAACCAATCTATTTCTGAACTTTATTTTTGTGTTTTATCTCTAATTACTGCCAATGTTGCAGGGTGGAGCTCTCTAAACTCCTCTGGTTTTGAGTTCTGCCTGATCTTTGAATTGTTCTTTGCTCAAACTCAGTAAAATGTAATCTATTGAAAGTTTTTATTTTAACATAAGATGTATGCATAAATATTACTCCTCAAAAGAGGTAAGAATGGCAAAGCAAAGTGGTTGTTGAGCACAGATGTAAAAAACATCACCATCAGGACATAGATGGAGAGCATGACCTGAGATATTCCCCAACGATTCAAGGAGGTTTGTGAAAATGTCTGTAAGAGCTAATGTTTAAAATAGAGCTACAGGGGCTTCAGGAGGAAAATAAAACTTCAAATGTTGATTGACAGATGCTTGAAAATAAATGTATCTTTATGTGGTGTCACACATCTGTAATTCCAGCAGTTTGGTAGGTTGAGGCGTGAGGATGGAAAGCCAGTCTCAGCATTTTAGCAAGTCCCTAAGCAACTTAGTGAGATCTTGTCTCAAAATAATATATAAAAAAGGGCTGGGAATGTGGTTCAGTGGTTAAATGCCCCTGGGTCCATCCGTGTTACCAAAGAAGAAAAAAAAAAATAGGATGTTTAGGACTAATAGAGTTGGTTATCTATGAACTGAGAACTCTGAAACTGTAAGCCCCAAGTAAACTTTTCCTCCTCTAAGTTGTTCTTGTCAGGTATTTTGGTCACAGTGACTCAAAAGCTGACTAAAACAAGGAGTTAGGAATTAGGTAGAAGGTAAAGTGAAGGACTGTGCCTGGCAGAAGGAAGAGTATGCAAACTTAGGAGATGATGGCGATTTTGGACACTCTTGGAAAATTTCACCAAGTCCTAGATGGGTCTCCAAAGCCTCATAGTTCTCAGCACAAAGCAGACACGATCCAAATTCATTGAATGAAATTCAGAAATCACCACCTCTACTGTACCTTGATAGGTACTTTTTGAGTTTCTGAATATGTTTAGTAATAAATTATTA
This sequence comes from Marmota flaviventris, assembly GCF_047511675.1. Lineage (NCBI taxonomy): Eukaryota > Metazoa > Chordata > Mammalia > Rodentia > Sciuridae > Marmota > Marmota flaviventris. The sequence goes on along the minus strand of NC_092509.1, from coordinate 82,076,620 downwards.
TCAAAATTATTGTATTAATTCTGCCAATGTATCAGTCATTATGTCAACTAGCATTTATTGAGTACCTCCAGTTATAAATCTTGGAAGCTAAAACAATGAACCAACAGGGAGCTCTCATGAAAAGACAGTCTGTAGTGGGAGGGATAAAAATTAATCAAATGATCATAATAAATAAAATCAACACTGTAACCAAAAATCGTAAATGGTGAGAGTTGAATCGAGGGTTTTAGCCAGCAAAGGAAGACAGCTTTCCTGAAGACAGAATTAAATGGTACCGAGAAGCACAGGAAGGAATTAGCTGCTACACAAGCAAGGGAAAGGGCATGTGAGAAGACTCCTCAGTGGGCTCTCTCAGTGTCACAGAACAAGTGAGGAGACCAGTGTGGCCATATTGAGACTGGAGAAATAGGTTGAAAACAAATTGACTTCTGAAATCTAGCCTTTAGTGGGTTTGTTAGATTGTTCAATGTCTTTGTATTCTTCTCCCTCACCCATAGGAATCTTGTCTGGGTGGGGCCCAGTTCCCACCAAAGGGCTGTGCACTCAGAGCTTTTGGCTCGGTTAACTTAGGTGTGCCTTCTCCACCCTCTCTCTTTGCCTTGCAGAGCCCAGAAATAAAGGGCTCTGACTTAGTGGAGAAGCAGGACTGAACCAGCCTGGGCCTCTGGGCCTCTGCTTACAGGAGGAAGGCACTGATTTACATTTCCACTCAACCAATCCTTCTCTTTGGCTTAGGAGACCCTCCCAGGCCCTTGTTCACCAATTGTCCTCTTGCTTCCATTCATTTATCTCCCTTTGGGGACCTTGCCCTACCCGTGCCCCATGGCTATGTGGTGTCTTTGCTCTGACCCTCCTCTGATTTCTGTACCCGGGACACAAATGTTGATGATGGCAGGCAGGATTATAGACATTCATATAAAAGTCCCCTTGGTGGAGGACAAAGGTGAGGTGAAGAAGGGCACTTTGAACGCAGACTGCTGGATTTAAACCCCAGCCCTTGTCCCTGGCCTCACTTTGTCACATTCTGCCAGTAACTTAACCACTGTAGGTCTCAGGGTCCTCATTTGAAAGATATCAATAATAAAAATAGTTTTAGAGTTGGTGTGAGGATTAGGTGAATCAATATATGTAAAGTCCTGAGCATAGTATCTGGCACATCATAAACTCTCAGTAACTGTTACCACTGACGTTATTTTCCTTGTGAGTTGTTGGTGAAGAAATAAAGCAATAATAACACACCATCAAAACAAGCAAACCAAAAGCTCACTCTCATGGCTAAAGATAGTGTTTCTTTTTCTAGTCCGGTTGAGAATTGGTCTTCCTCTGACCTAAAAGATCTCAATATTTTCTAAACTAGTATTAACTTGGAGTAATGCCAGTTCCTAATTTTAAGGCTCTCTGTGGCTATGTTCTGGAATATTGCCCATTTTGACATTTTCAGCATTCATTTAAGTTCAATTTATTTACTCTTCACATATAATTGGGGTTATTTTCTTCCAGCACAGCTTCTTCTGTTAATTGTTGCCACTGGAATGGGCTTTCCCGCATTGGGCTCTGCCACTTCAGTTTGTGTCTTTTGCTGGCTCACATCTCTATGGCCTATACTTTGGTCAAAATGGGTTTTGTCCTGTCGTTGCTTTTTCAGAAAGAATCGATGATGCCCCTGGAGTTTGAGAGACAAAGGTGTGGCCACACTGGATTTATAGTACTAATCAGGAACCCCTCACCTCCACCACTGAAGCTTTAATACTCCTTTCATGCTTGAGATTTACAGGAAACTCAACAGGAGCACAAAACAGGAAGTGATTCTTCTGAGATGGCACGGGGAAGGAGTAGGGCAAACTCCAGGAAAGGGCCCACATTTGGAGTATGATTAGTTTTTTTTTTCCCAGAAAGGGAGGGGAGCACATTCCAGACAAAAGGTCAGTCGGATGCCCCTGCCCCTCTCAGGAGCCCTGTGGCTTCCCTGTGGTTGCCAGGGTAATGTATTGAAGGCAAACACTGGTCTGGCTTGCACAGTCTTCAGAAACTTTATTGACCTCATGATATACACTGGCCACATGCAAGTAAGCAGTGTAACATCTCCAGCACCACACAAAGGAGACCATTTTCACAAAAGTTTACAGGGGTTAAGGGCCCCTTCACATTGCGACAGCTGTCACGATCCCCCTCCCTGCTCAGCAGCCCACTAAAGATATCCATAGCAACCCTTGGCCCCCAGTCAGCAGCTGGCCTGTCTCCGACGGGAAGGGAAGGGCAGCCTTCCAGTCAGCCTGAGCTCCCTCTTCTGGGGGATTCATCCAGGGCTGTCATGAAAAATAATAAAATACAAGTCATCTGGGAGGTTATTAAATACTTATTATGTCTAAGGTAGTTCTTATCTCTTTTAAACCTAATAACACGTATCTGAAATGTCATTATTGTTCCATGCGTGGGAGATGGTTTAAAATGGCCAATATCCAAATGTAAATGGTGTGAAGTGCTTTGGATGTCTAGCTAGCTAGAAAAAGCTCTGAGAAAACACTGTCAACGGACCGCCCCACCCAGCCTGCCTGTATTGTTGCTTGTCGCCCTTTCTTGCTCTGCTGTTTTCCAGCGTGCTCCAAAAAGCTTTCTGAGTCTCTTTAAGTCCTCTCAAAGCTTGTGTGAGGCGGGGAGGGGGGTTGTGTGTGTCAGGGAATGCCAATGAGAAGCCAGTAAGCCGGAAATTACAAAAGTGGGTAAATTCTATGAAGACAGATGAAAATTAAATGAGCAGAGCGTACCATATAAAGAAATTATTTGAAGTTCCGTAGCTTCCTGCTCACAGCTAACCTGAATGTTCTCTGAAGAAAATAATAATAATAATAATGCTCTATGGATCATAGTTTTCAGGTATCAAATTAGATCAACACTGGAAATCTCAATCCCTTTCTATATGAATAGGACTGATTTGCACTTATCTTGAGCCTTCAGATAAAAACCTTTTCCAGTTAAGTCCTTTTGCTATCACCTTTCAAATCAGCCACCATCCTAGGTAATAGGTATGTGATAACAAGAAAAAAAGGAGATAATGTAAGAGACATTTTGAGTGTTTCATAGGAGAGTCAAAATACAAATAATACTATGAAAAACGGTTTCTCAAATAGATTCAAGAAAACAGTATTTCATTTTTAAAATAATCACCTATTAGCATAAGAATAGCATATCCTAAAGACTAGACATGCCTCTTTTAATTTCAAAAAAAAAAAAAAAAATGTAACAAATCTCTAGCTAAACAAATTGTCCCAAAAGCACAAAACCAAATCCATGAACCTGAATCCTATTGGCCTTACTTTTATTTTCCTTACTTTGTTTATATTTGCTTCTGAAATTGTTGCAAACTTTATTTTTCATGCTCTTGTAATATGTCTCAGCAACCAATTACCACGACATCACATCGTAACATGTTATTTATGCTGCCTATTGGCAAAATAGTAAAGGAACAAACCCATCCTTTTCTAGGGTGTCAGGAAAGCACTTCATGTTCTTCTGATCTCCAGATTTCTAACTTCCTGAGTGGCCAAGTTTGGCTAATTTCTCATTAAACCTGCCTTCCCTTCTTGCTGGACTCAAAAGCTAGATTGTATTATCCCACTCTGTTACAGAAGGTCCTGTCTTCTGAATAGGAACACAAGGGGCATGCCCATCTTTGGGCTGGCTATACACGGTCCTTTACTTCCTTTCCTGCGGCCAGCCTGAAGTTGATAAACCAAATGAAACATCTATCTCTGGTTTCCTTACTCCATGTGTTAGTCAATTTTTTCACTGCTGTGACTAAAAGACTGGACAAGAACAATTTTGGAGGAGAAAAAAATTTACTTTGGGGCTCACAGTTTCAGAGATCTCAGTCCATAGACAGCTGTTTCTATTCTTTGGGGCTGGAAGAGTGGTGGCATATCATGGCGGAAGAGTGTGGCAGAGGGAAGCAGCTCACATGATGATCAGAAAGCAGAGAGAGAGAGACTAAGCTGAGCTCACCAAATATATACCCTCTTTAAGGCACACCTCCCATGACCCACCTCTTCCAGCCACATCCTACCTGCCTTTAGTTACCACTTAGTGAATCCCTATCAGGGGATTAATTCACAGATTGGATTAAGGGTCTCATAACCCCATCATTTCTCCTCTAAACCTTCTTGCATTGTCTCACACATGACCTTTTGGGAGACACCTCACTCTAAAATGTTTAAATATAACTGCTAGAGATGGTGAGCATTTTTTCATGTACTTGTTGATTGATTGTATGTCCTCCTCTGAGAAGTGTCTGTTCAGGTCTTTGGCCCATTTGTTGATTGGGTTGTTTGTTCTCTTATTGTCTAATTTTTTGAGTTCTTTGTATACTCTGGATATTAGGGCTCTATCTGAAGTGTGAGGAGTAAAAATTTGTTCCCATGATGTAGGCTCCCTATTTACCTCTTTTATTGTTTCTCTTGCTGAGAGAAAACTTTTCAGTTTAAGTAAGTCCCATTTGTTGATTTTTGTTATCAACTTTTGTGCTATGGGTGTCCTATTAAGGAATTTGGAGCCCGACACCACAATATGTAGATCGGAGCCAACTTTTTCTTCTATCAGACGCAGAGTCTCTGATTTGATATCTAGCTCCTTGATCCACTTTGAGTTAACTTTTGTGCATGGCGAGAGGAGGGGATTCAGTTTCATTTTGTTGCATATGGATTTCCAGTTTTCCCAGCACCATTTGTTGAAGATGCTATCCTCCCTCCATTGCATGCTTTTAGCTCCTTTATCAAATATAAGATAGTTGTAGCTTTGTGGATTAGTCTCTGTGTCCTCTATTCTGTACCTTTGGTCCACCTTCCTGTTTTGGTACCAGTACCATGCTGTTTTTGTTACTATTGCTCTGTAATATAGTTTTAAGTCTGGTATCGCTATACCGCCTGATTCACACTTCCTGCTTAGAATTGCTTTTGCTATTCTGGGTCTTTTATTTTTCCATATGAATTTCATGATTGCTTTATCCATTTCTACAAGAAAAACCACCCTAAGATACCATCTCACTCCAGTAAGATTGGCAGCCATTATGAAGTCAAACAACAACAAGTGCTGGAGAGGATGTGGGGAAAAGGGTACTCTTGTACATTGCTGGTGGGACTGCAAACTGGTGCGGCCAATCTGGAAAGCAGTATGGAGATTCCTGGGAAAGCTGGGAATGGAACCACCATTTGACCCAGCTATTGCCCTTCTTGGACTTTTCCCTGAAGACCTTAAAAGAGCATACTACAGGGATACTGCTACATCGATGTTCATAGCAGCACAATTCACAATTGCTAGACTGTGGAACCAACCCAGATGCCCTTCAATAGATGAATGGATAAAAAAAATGTGGCATTTATACACCATGGAGTATTACGCAGCACTAAAAAATGACAAAATCATAGAATTTACAGGGAAATGGATGGCACTAGAGCAGATTATGCTTAGTGAAGCTAGCCAATCCCTAAAAAACAAATACCAAATGTCTTCTTTGATATAATGAGAGCAACTAAGAACAGAGCAGGGAGGAAGAGCAGGAAGAAAAGATTAACATTAAACAGATACATGAGGTGGGATGGAAAGGGAGAGAAAAGGGAAATTGCATGGTAATGGAGGGAGACCCTCATTGTTATACAAAATTACATATAAGAGGTTGTGAGGGGAATGGGAAAATAAACAAGGAGAGATATGAATTACAGTGGATGGGGTAGAGAGAGAAGATGGGAGGGGAGGGAGGGGGGATGGTAGAGGATAGGAAAGGTAGCAAAATACAACAGTTACTAATAGGGCATTATGTAAAAATGTGGATGTGTAACCGATGTGATTCTGCAATCTGTATTGGGGGTAAAATTGGGAGTTCATAACCAACTTGAATCGAATGTATGAAATATGATATGTCAAGAGCTTTGTAATGTTTTGAATAACCAATAAAAAAAATTTTTAAAAAAAATAAATAAATAAATAAAGCTTTTGAAAATGAAAAAAAAAAAAAGAATATAAGCAACAATAAATGTTGGCATGGATGTGGGGGAAAACGTACACTCATACATTGCTGATAGGACTGCAAATTGGTGCAACCATTATGGAAAGCAGTGTGAAAATTCCTCAGAAAACTTGGAGTGGAACCAACATTTGACCCAGTTATTTCACTTCTCAGTTTATACCCGAAGGACTTAAAATCAGTCTACTCCATTGACACAGCCACATCAATGTTTATAGCAGCTCAGTTCACAATATCTAAACTATTGTACCAGCCTAGATACCCTTCAACAGAAGAACGGATAAAGAAAATGTGGTGTGTGTGTGTGTGTGTGTGTGTGTGTGTGTGTGTATATACACACACACACAATGGAATATTACTCAACCTTAAAGAAAAATGAAATTATGGCATTTTCAGGTAAATGGACAGAGCTGGAGAATATTATGCTAAGTGAAATAAGCCAATCCCAAAGAAGCAAAGAAGGAATTTTTCTCTGATATGCGGATGGTAATTCACAATAAGTGGGCCAGCAGGACTATGGAAGAATAGATGTACTTTGGATTAGACAGAGGTGAGTGAAAGGAGGGGTGGGGATTATAGGAATAGGAAGGATAGTAAAACGAATCAGATATTTTAACCCTATGTACATATATGATTTCATGGTCAGAGTTTTTCTACATTATTTACAACCAGAAGAATGAGAAATTATACTCCATTTATGTACGATGTATCCAACGAAGCACATTCTACTGTCACGTATAACTAATTAGAAACATAAAATATAATAAAATTCCAAAGAAAAAATAAAAATAAAATAAAATGTTTAAATCTAGTTATTTTTAAACTTCTTCTTTTGTTCATTTATTTACTTGGTCTTAAACAGCAGAGCTCTTCGTAATTAGTATTTATGTATGAAAAAGGCTTGTATTTGGCTGACATCTGAATAGAAATGGGAATCCCCTTTTCAGCTCACCTACATGGACTTCTCAGAGCAGAATTTAAAGATGATTCATTCACAAGAAGTCTTGATATTTATTTAAAAATATGCAATTATGAGAGCATAGCAATGAAGACAGTTAACAGTCTAAGGGTTTGGTTTCATGCCCTGATTCTCCCTTTCATTTTGAGATACGAGTGTTAAACTGGAACCTTGCCGCCTGTTCATGATTACCTACTTTGCTCCTGGTTATGTTCTTTCTTATACTTGGGAGGCACTTCACACACTGCTGAGCCCAGCACAAACATCCCATCTCCAGTAAGCATTTTTTCCGAGGCTCATCACACTCTTTTCCAATCACTCCCAAACCAGAAGTAATTGCAGCCATGTGCCACAGACTAATATCTCAACCAATGATGGACTGCATATATGATAGGGTCCCAAGATATGAAAATGGAGCTGAAAATACTTACTGCCTGGTAATGTCATAGAAGTTGTAATGTCACAGTGAAAGGCATTATTCGTGTGTTTGTGGTGCTGTTGCTGCAAATCTTCTGTGACAGTGTAGAAAAGTATAGCACATACAATTATATACAGTACAGAACCCTCAATAACAATAACAAATGACTATGACTGGTTTATGTATTCACTATATTATGTTTTCAATCATTATTACTCCTACATTTACAGAAAACAAAAGTTTACTGCAAAAAATATACTATGTTATGCTAGGAAAGACCTCGTATGGTCTCTTTACTGCATCTCTTGATTGCATCAAAGGACCATTATCCTTAGCCCATTTATTGACTGGGTTTTTGGGGGGTTTTGTTTGTTTGTTTGTTTGTTTTTGTTGCTAAGTTTTGTGAGTTCTTTATATATCCTAGAGATTAATGCTTCATTGGAAGTGAATGTGATAAAGATTTTCTCCCAATCTATAGGCTCTCTCCTCACTTTATTAATTGTTTCTTTTGCTGAGAAAAAGCTTTTTAATTTGAATTCATCCCATTTATTAATTCTTGACTCTACTTCTTGAGCTTTAGGGGTCTTGTTAAAGAAGTCAGATCCTAGGCCTATATGGTGAAGATTTAGCCTATTTTTTCTACTCTTAGGCTTAGGGTCTCTGTTCTAGTGCCTAAGTCTTTGATCCACTTTGAGTTAATTTTTGTGCAGGGTGAGAGGTAGAGGTTTAATTTAATATGCATTCTATTGTTATGTATAACTAATTAAAACAAAGAAAAAAATTCTTAAAAAGACCATGGTCAAGTGATCGACCTATACCATATTTATCTGTTTAAGTACACTCTGTGATGTTCCACAGTAACAAAAGTGCTTAGCAATACATTCTTCAAATGTAGTGCTATCTTTGAGGAACATGTGACTGTATTTTCTCCTCTTAATTTCTATTTGAATTCCAGTTGCCACTTTTCTGTTGGTTCTATGACTGACCTTCAGGAAAGCAAAGACTATGCCTTTGCATATTTTGGTAACATCATTTTGAATATAGAATATTTGAATATAGAATGCACATGTGTCTTCAATAAATATCTGTGGTCCTGTAGAGCAGTATATGATAGTTAACAATCATGATTATACTCATAAATCTTGTAGGATGTAATTTAGCATAATTATGAGAAATAATTTCCTATTATAACAAAAAGATTAAGTATCATGCAATATTCATGTCTATAATTCTTCCATGCCTTTTATTTATAATCAATAATAAATACATGAAAAGATAAATTAGTTGTTTTGGTCAGTTATGGGGGAACTTTTTCTGGGTTGAAATCCCTGTCTTCAAAGGAAACTCAGTTGCAATTTATTTCAGCTGTCACACATGAAACATTATCACCACCACAGTCTCAGTGAAACTCCTCCTCTACCTTCTCTTGAGGTTTAATAAATAGACTTATTTTGCCTGAGAGGGTTACATGTAAGTTTAATTTTCTTTAAATCTTATTGGACTCTAGTGATTCCTCTGAGACCAAATAGAACAGAAAATGGCTGCTGAATTAAGAAATATCCTGTACTGAAAGTAAATACAATTCTTTTCCTTTCATTTGGAACAACATGCCCTACTTCAATGCAAGAATTTTTAGCATGTTGCCATTACATTTTAGCATGAAAAGGTAAATGGCACAGACCTGACAGGTTTCATCCAAGAAAGCTTGAAGTTAATTCAAACCAGGAGTAGCCTCTTCCCCAATATATGTAAAATTGCCACAATCCCTCCTGTTCTCACTCCCACATGGATTATTAATTTCAAATAGCATCAGTGGGAGTCACATATACTTATGGGGGAACAGATCCTGAAAACTTGGAGGATCCATTCTGTTCAGTATTATTGTGATTAAAATGTATGATTCTTTTGTGTTTTCCTGCCTTCCTGTGAGCATAGAGGTTTTAAAAATATTTTTAATCCACTTCATATCACATTCAATGTATCGGTTTGAATACATGTCACAACCTGAATTGTTTTCGTCAGGCTTCCAAACATGTGGGACCATTTATGCTTTCATAGCACAGCACTTTACACATGAATAGTGTTTACTCAGTGCTTGGTAAAGTTTTGTCTCTTTAAATTTTGAATTAGTTGCCAGTACCAAGCTGGTGCATTCTAAGCAATAACTTTCCATCAACTGATCCAAAGGCATTCTTTCTCCCTTTTGAAAATCATGGCTGATTAAAAGTCTAATGCAACAGCTGTTAGTGATCATGTGATTGATATGTTTTTAAAGACAGATGTTGACTATTAAAAGCAGAGCTGTTCAAATTTCTCTGTAGTCTATGAATATTTTTGAATGGCTGCTGCTTTCTTTTCTCCTCTACTTTTTTCTTATTTTCCTTTTCTTTCCTTGTCTTAGCTTTCTTTTTTGTCTTCTTTTTGCTCTTGAGTAGAACATAGTTTTAAGAAAGCCAGATTATTTAGAAATACAGGCAATATGCAATTCCTTACATTCTCCAAAACAAGGGCTGAAGGAACACCCATCTTTGATGATGAAAAGTTTGTACATTCTTACTTAAGAAATCATGAAAACATCTTTTAGCACGGACTGAATAGCACAGTTACAGTGGAATTCAGTAGAGCTGGGAAGTTTCTAGATGGCCATAGTTGTCCTAGAATAGCATGTATACCTCAACTGGAAACCATATTTCTAAATAACTCTGGTTTTCATTGTTACAGATTTAATGCTCTTTCACAAATTACTTGTCATGTAAGGGATATTTTAAGAAGACATAACAAATGCATTGCACTTAACTCTCTTTGAACATTTAAAACCCTTGTACTTGAATGCCTTTCACACATTCCTTCTTAACTCCAGACCAGTGGATTCTATCCTGAAATCCTTGTGCCTGAATTTATGACAACATGGTGGTTTCTATTATGATGCTGATGATATCTCAGGAAATGATTCATCTGGCAGTATCCATAAGATGGAAAAAAATATTTTTGCTATGACAAAAAGAGAAACAATATTACTTATAGAGAATAACAGCATTTTAGAACCAGGAGGAGCTGGGGAAACCACTGCAGAAACAGTATTTAAAGCACTTGATATTAAATGTAAAGGCTTAGGAGTGAAAGGTGATTAATCAACATAAGCCACAGGGCCCTCAGAAGGATTCCAGTACAGCCAGCACATTTACCTCTGTGGTTGGAACCTTTTAGGTTATTCCAGTTTGGGTGGTCCTCTAAGATCCAGTACACGTCTACTGGTTACCCAGCAAGAATGGAAAAGCCATTAGCTAAGCCCCAATGAAATCACCATATAAGCTACAAGGCCCAGTTTCATGATAAATATTATGCATTTATATAGTACCTTTCAGCCTTGAATTATCTGGAGAAAGCCACAATATAATTCCCACTTTATACAGAGAAAGTGAAACAGCAATTTATCAAAGTGACTGAATAACTTAAGCTTTCTGTGAATAAAAATATACCATTGAAAAGCAAGTTATCAATTTAACTCAGCCCTTAAGAGACAATTCCTCAAAGGAAAATCAAGGATATACATATTCTGTGCAGGAACAAGAAAATCAGTACATCTTGTTTTTTTTCCTCATCAGCATTCATAAGCTGTGTGTAATTCACATGGACTTCATGTCTCTGCTCATATCATTATTATCCTCAGCTTCAAAATCAGTATTCAACCAGTCTGTGTGACTTTAGAGCTAGCTGTTTACAAAAAAATCTCCACAACCTTTTTACATTTACTGGTTTTGTTTTGACATGTACAATGTTTGGTCTGGGACTAATAACTTCCTGTTGATCTGAAGATACAAAAAAGTAGTCATCATCAACAGTACCATTTGCACCAATAAATATTGATTGAGTAGGACAGAGCATCAGGTATCTTACCAAAGAATGAGCTCAGCATGGCATCTGATCAGGATTCAGACTTGGCAAGCACCTTTCTCCAACTTGGTCAATGAGGGTTACTTTACTTTTAGCATTAGTTAATTGGCATCAGTTTCCTGAAACTTTGTAATGAGAGTGTGGCCCCCTAAAGCATGTTAGTGTGGAGATCAAATGCATAAGAATATGGTCTATATTTTAAAATCCTGATAAAGAGCAAGAACATTTTACTTCTTTAAAATTTTAAATGAGCTTAGTTTAAATAGAGTCCTCAGCTGCAACACTTTGACCATAACTACTTATGTTCCTCTTCAAAAGCTCATTTGACAAGGAAGTCAAGGAAGAATCCAAAGTACCTAACCCATGTGCCTCATCTGAAAACACTCCATCATCATCAGTCTTTAAAATCCCTCCTCAGCAAAAACTTTATTTACATTTTGCTATGATGTGAATGCTTGCCCTCTCCAAAACTAATGTTGAAATTTAATTGCCATTGTGAGTATTAATAGGTGGGACCTGAAGGAGTTTCCTAGGCTTTGAGGGGTCCAACCCCATGGGTGGAATGGTTTCATTACAAAAGGGTGAGCTCATTCCCCTCTTGTTCTATCTCTTGCCCTTTATTTGCCCTGTAATTATTTTGTTGTGTAAGAAAGAATGTTACTTCCCTCCAGAGGATACAGCTTTCAAGGTGCCATCTTGGAACCTTGAAACTGGGCCTTTCCCAGACCCCTGACTTGCTGCGGCCTTTATCTTGAACTTTCCACCTTCCAGAACTATTAGAAATAAATTTTTGCTCCTTATAAACCACCCAGTTTCAGTTATTTTGTAATAAAAGCACAAAGCAGACTAAGGCATATTAATAGGTTTATCTAAAATTTTTTTAGGTTATGATTGCTATTGAACTACTGTAATTCAGGGTTTCTCAACTTGTCTAATATTGACATTTGGGGTAGATAATTCTTTGATATAGAGAGTTGCTCTGTGCATAGCGGGATGTTTAGCAGCATCCTTGGTCAGTAGTCACTAAATGCTTAAGTATATTCTCAAGCTGAGACAACAGAAAATAACTCCAGGCATTGCCAAATGTTCTCTGGGAGCAGATTTCCCCTGACTGCAATCCATTGGTCTAATATATGAATTTCTGGTTTCAGTGCTCAGTATTGATATCCTTTCTTAACATAGGTTATCAGATTTGTCAGAATGCTTTAATACCACTGGTTTCCATGGACGTAGGGATTTCCAAAGTAAAGATATGACTGTAATTTTAATCCTTATGTCACTAATCCCCCAAAGCAACTGTCCCTGCATTTCTTCATGGACAGATTGTTTTAGAAGTAGTCACTGGTTGGTTTGGGGTTAAAAGATTTAAGAATCACTGTTTTAGTTGCCTTTTTTTTTAAATTAGGACTGAATGCTAATGAAATACACATTCAGAAGGTAGAAATGTTTGTTATTTAATATTTATGTATGCTAGAACCCTTTATAAACTGTGAATCTCAGCAAAAAAAAAAAAAAACACCAAAATATAAAGCTTTGATAAATTTAGGGAATTTTTATGAAGAAATAGAGATATCCTAGTATTTTATAATAGAAAATACTTAAATTTCTGTAATTTATATGCAGTTTAGGGTTTTTTATTGAAATATATCACTATATCTTATAGCATTATAAGAAACGTTCCACCCCAATTCTTACCATTGCAATTAAGTAAAATATTAATAAGCTTTTCCAATTTTCTCAAGTTTCATTCCATATTATGGTAAAATCCACTTAATGTTTGCCAGAATGAAACTTGTACACAAAGAGCTTTTTTGCTTTTTTGAAATTCCCCAACAACAGATGTATGTAAGCCTACAATAAAAAACAGCTCTTTGGGAAATCTGAATTCAAGCAGCTGCTTTGCTGGAAGCCAGTACTTTCTGGGCAGAATCTGAGAAATCTGGATTTTATTACTTAATGTAAAATTAATCTCAGTTTTTCCATCTGTAAAATGGTAAAAATATCTGCTTTGAAAATATTTAGGGAGAGTAATATGATCATTGCAATATGTGAATTATGCTTTAAACCCTTTCAAAGAAAAACTCTAGTCATTTGTGTTGCTTTTATATTTATGTACATTGGGAGAATGCACATCTAACTCTACAGACTGTTCAGCATATCTGCTTAATAAATATATTTTCATGACCTAAGGAATTTGAGTGAATTCAAAATAACAACATGCTTATGTTGCTATAAGTTTGACCTAGTGTTAATATTGGCTAATGTGTGTGGTTTTTTGATGATGTTGTTGTCTCTGTAACTTCAGAGTAGAAGGAAAAGTTTGCATTTGTGTAATTTGAAAGGATAATCATGAAGTTAGGTGTGGGTTGTAGCCATGTGATATATCCACAATACCTGATCCGCTCACTTAGGATTGTTGGCTATTTTCCAGTTGGGCCCAGCTATAGTTTCTCTGTTGCCTTTATGATGGCTGTATTCATTCTAGTTAAGGAACAGTATAATTATATTCCAATTAGTAAACAGATAGGTAGCTCCAAACAATCACTTTGGGCTTTGGTGTGTGGATAGTAAATAAATGAATGAGAAGAAGGCAAATACCAGAAAGATACCTTATGTATGTTTGAGAACACAAAGGTGTCTATCATGGTGCCTTGATGCATACAATTGGAGCTTAGTGAATGCTTATTACATTATTTATCAATGTCAAAAGTGAATAATGGGTATTACAAAATTAAAAGAACAATAGACATATAGCAAAGTAAGGGATTAAGCTAAGCTAAGGCACTGAACCTTGATTTTGATCTTTGTTCTGGGGTTCAGTCCTGACTCCAACTTACTGTCTTTACTTTTGAGGTGTGATCATTTTTAAGTTTCAACCAAATGACTGAGATGCTCAGGAAGACTTATTCCCTTTTGATGGACCAAGAAATGCCATGTCTCCCAGCCCTACAAGATTCTGATACTTCCATACAGCTTTCAGACCCCAGCAGTCACACTGTCCTAAGCCTGCAGAATCTTGCCTGCAATGTTTATTTGTGAATCATCCCTCAGTCATGAACCTCAGTCATGGGAATTCCATGAAGACGTCAAGAATCTTCCATTCTGTGTAGTCCTCTCCTTTATGATATCTTGTCTGACAAACTCCAGTTGTCACATAGCCCAAATTCCAACCTCAGCCTCTTTCACCACCATGGACTACTGCTCCTCATTGATGCTCTACCTCCCTGTACCACAGTCTGGAAAGTTCCTCCAGGCAGAAACCCGGGTTGAGTCTGGGGTTCATTTAATGCATTTCCTTCTTCCTAGGATGACAGTCTTCTGCTTTATGTTGTCCAATTTCTTAATGTATCTTCTTGCATATTTTGTTCTATTTTAAGACTGTTCTCTGTGGCAAGGAGTGGGTGAATGGGTAAGTCCAATAGCACTTACTCTACCATATCTGGAAGTAGAAATAGAAATGAATGCTGTTGATACCATGTGCCACTACAATTCCCATTTACTTGAAAATCTCAGTGCAGATTTATCTAGAAAATCTGCCTCTCTCTCCCTGCCTGAGTTGTGTGTTTGGGGGAACCTCACTGTCATCTATAAAATTAGAGTGAAGTTTAATTACTGCATCTTGATAATTAGCCATCACAGCTATTTACATATGAACATCTCTTCTTTGTTCCATTTTATTCAAGTTCATCTTTTCTTGTTTATCTGAAATAACTATATATGGCCTTTCCACATAAAAATAGCAAGGACAAAGCATAAAAATGCAAATTAAAGAAAAGAAAGCCCTCACAAGAGACCTGGTTCTTCAAACACAAAATTATATAAATTCTTTATAAAACAAACAGAAGCAAAGCACACAGTTGTAGTAAAGTAGTTCACAGAGAATTCTGGTTTCTTCTTAAATTAACCTTTAAGATGACATCTTTATAACATTGGTAAAGGCAGCAGATGGTATGAGAATGATAAATTACATTCAAAGATGTGTTCCAGAGTGAGTATTTAGTCAACTAACTAATTAGTCAATTAATTAATTAATGTACTTATTCTTTCATTCACAAGTTTAGCTTAAAAATAAACTCACTTTGCTGGGCTTAGTGGTGCATGCCTATAATCCCAGCGGCTTGGGAGGCTGAGACAGGAGGATCAAAAGTTCAAAGCCTCCCTCAACATGAGGTGCTAAGCAACTCAGTGAAACCCTGTCTCTAAATAAAATATAAAATAGGGCTGGGGGATGTGGCTAAGTGCCCCTGAGTAGTTCATCCTTAGTGTGTATGTATGTGTGTGTGTGTGTGTGTGTGTGTATATATATACACACACACACACACACACATACACACATAAACTCACCATGGCAGGTGTAGATTAAGTATACTATTGAAACTTGCAGGTCTATTTCAGATTTTAGGAAATCAGATCTCTCATTAGATCCCACATTAGGACTGATAAAAATGAAATGATCATCCACTAAATGTAGCTTTTCTTCTTTATGGTGAATTGCTTCCACCCAAGAATTACTAACATACTTTGGATAAAGACATAAGGCTACTAAAGTGCCTTAATTAATACATGTTTCTTGATCTGTTTCCCAGAATTGGAAATGGATTAGAGATTATGCATCCATACTTGTGTTTCAAGGAATCTTGATGAGTTTAAGGATTTAACCAGGGGTCATGGAACACAAAGCTTACTGGCTCTCACTGTAAGAAATGTATTTTTCTGGATCAAATAATTTGATTTAATTAGAAGCATAAGATAACCAAGTAAGGCAACTAGCCAAAGAGAGACACTACAATTGGCTTCTGCTTACATGAAAGGACTTTGAGGATAGAATCTTAACCTTCTAAGAAGTCACAACTATGGGAGCCCAGATATTTAGTAATCATTAAACCAATGTGTTTCAGATTCAGAGGAGACTTAATGTATCTCAGTTGTTAACTAAATGGTCTCTCCTTGCCAGATATATTCTGGGCTATGTATCAACTTCCCTACTGATAGAAAACATATTATTACCTAACAATTCATTACAGTTTTTAGAAATTTAGTGGGGGGAAGTGGGGAGTGTTTTGTGGTAAGTTACATACATCAGAAGGAAAAGTATGGGTTTAGATTTCAGAAAGTGCTGAGTTTCATTTAAACTCAACTTCTTAGTTTTCTCACCTGTCAAATGGACTCAAGAATGAGTTCTTCTTAATACTTTTGTATTATTTTTCAGAAGATTCAATGGTAAAGTCTCATTGCCTCTTCAACGTATGAGACAAACACTATACTCTTCAGTAAGTAGTGAGGAAACTGAAGTTTAAAAGTCAGAAAAATTTATCAATGTCCCATGGGTAGCAAAAGACAGAGCCAATCTCAACCCTCACTCTATATCACCCACGGCCTCAACTCTTTTAAAAGAGCTTGTGGTTATGGGAAGAAGATCCCCTTATGGACTAAGCCCTTCTGTGGTACTCAGACTGATTCATACCATGTATGGAAGGGGAGAGAAGCAGGACATTCAAAATTCTCATATCAGCATTTTGTCTCCTAGGCCAACATCCTCATTACCAGAAGTCTGAGCACCAAATTTCTACATGTGTGGTAGTTAATGGTAATGTATGGGTGTCAGGTGACTTCAAGTTCAAGATCCACCCCTCACTGAGTGGGCTGCTAAGGAAACTTATTTCACCTTCCTTTTTCATGATTTTAAATGGGGATGATAGTACTTAATTCATAGGGAGATTGAACGGATTAAGTTTGGTAATTCATGTGACTGGAAGAAATTGCAAAAGAGTATTTGATAGAAGCAAGCTATTCTTATCATTTCACTGTCATAGGCACATAACAGGACAGGCTTTTATGATGTACTGCCCAAATAGAAAGAATTCAAGCTAACGCAGGTTTTTTTTTTTTTTTTTTTTTTTTTTTTGTAACAACAGGGTCTTCATAGTGATCCCCTTTCATGCAATATTATATGAGCTTTCTCCACCTTTGCTTGGTACCAGGAAGGCACAATCCACTAGAGATGCAATTCACAAAAAGGGTATAATTTTGTTCACAAATATCTCTGGGATGAAGCTTATTTTAATTGATTTATACTATTTCCTAACTTTTGTTTTTTCTTTAAAGAGAGAGAGAGAGAGAATCTTTTTTTTTTTTTTTCAGATGGACACAACACAATGCTTTTATTTATTTATTTATTTATTAATGTAGTACTGAGAATCGAATCCAGGTCCCGCCTGTGCTAGGTGAGCATTCTACTGCTGAGCCACAATCCCAGCCCATATACTCACTCTTTAGGTTATCTGATTGATTCGTGACTTTCTATACTAAAGGGGAAACACCTTTTTTTGAATGATACTTGAAACCCTATCATGTCATGCTATAGATGACTATGTTAATTTCAGCACATAATAATTCATAGGCGTGTTCATCTTAAATATATTATACTCATATTTTCATGTTCATCCAGAAAGACTAACAATTTATGATCACTGCCTGGAACATATGTCTCTAATAATAGTTCTTGCTGTGCCAATTTTCTTTTCTCTCTCTCTCTTTTTTTTTTAACTTAAAGATACATGGGTTGCTGAGTAGCTTAGACATTCTAAGATTAAACTGATGAGATCAGGCAAGCCTAACTGCTTTGTTTTCTAGAAGTCAAACAGACTGAACATTTACAGAATATAAGTAGTTCACTTAGACAGTGAGGCACCACTGGGGAGACAAATGCTTATTAAGTCCATGGATTAGTGCGGGTGTAGCATGAGGAGCATGAGGAGCCCTGCTTCCAGGGCCCAGGCTTTCAGCTGGACCATTTGCACTTCACAGTTGGGGCTGTTTGACAGGCTCCAGGCTGACACAAAGGAGCCAGATCCAGGGCAGTGAGCAAAACCCTAGAAGCAGTTTTGCTGATGTTTGCTTGTTGACAGTTTGTTGTGTATAAACTTAAAAAATAAATAAATTGCTCTTGTTTTACCAATTCTTTCAGACTGTTTAAGATCTGGATATTTTTTTTAAAATGATTTAAACAAGATACTAAAAATGTCCTGGCCAACATTACCTTCTCCCTTATACTTGGATTGCAGACCTATAATACCATTCTTTGGTTGTCCTTTAAAAACAGACTACTCTTTTAAGACTTTCCCAGCAGGTCTTTTTCTTCTTTTCTCTCTTCTTCTTTCATACTTCCTTTCACTTTGTAGCTTTTTGTTTGTTTTTCCTCCCAGAGTTTTTTTTTTTTTTTTTTTACTTTTATTTGTCTCTATTCCTTTGCCTTTCTGTCTCTGAGTTTTAAAGGAAGATAGGAACAAATCCTTATCTTAGTCCTACTTTTGCCAAATTTGTTCCCACTTATGCCCCCTGCTACAAGATAAAGCACCTATTGATGGGAGAGAAATATGACTAAAGGGAGCCTGAGTACATACATTTCTCTAACATCAGAGTATCAAGGTCTGAATTGTGTTCCTACAAAACTCCTGTGATGAGGTCCTAAGCCCCCAATACTTCATACATGACTACCCCTGGAGAAATGGGGCTTTTAAGCAGATGATTAAGCTAGCAATGAGGTGTTTAAGCATACCTTAACCAATATGTTTTGTGTCTTTGTAAGAAGAAGTGACTTAGGGCACATATGTACACAGAGGGCAGACTGTGTAGAGATGGGGGAGAAGATGGCCACCTACAAGCCAAGGAGAGAACTCTCCAGAAGAAATCAACCCTGCCTGCCCACACCCTGATCTTGGACTTTAAGATTTAGGAATTTTGAGAAAATTAATTTTTGTTTTTTAAATCATCCAGTCTGTGGTACTTTGTTATGAGAATCCTAGAAAACTAATACAACTAGTTTAACATATCACCATTTCTTTAGAAGACTCGGGGTTGCAAAGACAAAATGTCATCAGTCTATTTTTCACCAATCAACAGTTATCAAGAACTATCTCATCACAGCAACCAAGACAAAAAGCTTAGACATCCCTGCTCTCAAGGAGCTTACTGAAATATATATTCAGAATAATGTTGTAAATAAAGTTGTTAAATGCACTTATTTCATTATTGGAACTATCTTTATTTTTGAAGGCAATAAGTGCTGCATTAATAGGGAAGTCAAATTCTAAAACTTAACATTATTATATGCATTCATCTCAACAGTAATGGTTAACATTTACTAAGTACTTACTCTATACAAGAAATTGTTTCAAATTTTTTATGAGAACAGTGTATTTTTATAAAACAAAAATGCTTATACTTCCCTAATTTTATTGACAGGAAAACTGGAACACAGGGAATTTAAGTTACTGGTCCAAGCTCACACAACTAAAAATAGCAGAAAAATAACAAATCAATATGTGGAAGTTAAAACAAAGTCACAACACAATAAAACTATCAAGTAATGAGGAGTTGCTGGAAATAACTGGGGAACATTAGACTGGAGGAAGCAGTGGTTCTTACAGTGAGCCTGTCTCTGACCTTGGTTTCATGGGCAGTATAAAATACTGAAAAAAGGATAAAGGAAAAGAAAATGAGTAAATCAGGAAAAGGCTGAAGCAAACTTTGTCTGTTGGTAATTTTTAAAGTATTTCTCCAGGAGGAGTTATAACAGAATATAAGAAATGAATTAGTAAAGAAAAGATTACAACATAATCCTTGATGGAAGAGACTACATAATGAGGCTTGTCTGTCCCCCCAGGGAATCTTGATATATGGGGGTCTCTTTTAATACCAGATAACAGAGAGGAAGGAGCAAGACTGTCTGATGGTGGTCTCCAATGCTGCCTCTTCTAGAGACTTGCTTTACAGAAATGGTTAACTTCAGATCACTCTAGATTGTTAATTGACTGAGTAAAGGGTATTACAGTTTAACACAGATTTGGAAGGGCATGTGTGTAGTTAGGGAAAAGATCCTTTGTGGCTAAAAAAAAAAAAAAAAAAAAACATTATTGAAAGACAGTTATTGATTTGTAATAGGAAACAAAAGCAGACAATTTTCCTATAAGTTAAATTTTCTCCTCATTAAACTAAATTACTTGGTTGCATCTTTGGAAGGCTACAAAGCTAGAATGTCCTACAGTATTTTAGTCTTTTGAGAAATTGTATTTGTGATATCAATGCTCAAGAAGCTGAAATCTTGAGAAGCAAAAATAATGATAGGCAAAAACAATTATACATTTACCATCTGCAAAAATAGTAGTCTTCCTATGTTGGCAGATGTATTATGGCTTTAGGAAATCACATGTATCTATATTAATTGGGCAAACACGGTAGTTTATAAACTTTTTAAAAGATGTAAAACCCCAAGTTTTTTTTTTAAATAATGTACACATTTTGAATTGTAATAATCCAAGTAGGTAGAAAAGATAAGAACAGAGTAAAACCAGTCATTGGAAATTAAGGAATGTTTTGGGAGGAATTGTTGGACAGTCGAAGATAACCCAGTGATCAGACTGTTTGTTCCATTGCTTTAATTGATGCATAATTTGTCTAGAGTTCATGATACAGCTGTACCAGAAAGACATTTAGTACTACTTTCTTTACTCTGTGTTAAAAAAAATCAATGATGATGATTGTGTAGAGCACAATTGACCCATCTGATATGCCAGGAGTCAGAGGCCCTGACTTTCTTTATAAGATCACTAGATATTGTTCAGTTTTCATAAAATATCACTGTGGTCATAATGATGCTATCTTATTGTTCTCCTCGTAGGAAGCTTATACATCCTGCCTCATAAAATTCAGACTTGGTCATGTGACTTGCCTTGGCCAAATAAATGGGAGTAGAATTGAGTTATGTGACTTTTCAGAAGCAGCTCTAAAAGTCCTTATGTGGCCTTAGCATTTCTATTTTGCCTCTGATTTAGGAATGGCAGATCCTTGGTAGAAGCTCCTTGGTAAGCCTGGGCCCCGGATTGACTAAATTTAGAGCAGAACCCAAACCAAACCATGCAAATATATAATGCAAATTTTGAAAATATATTATATGACATTGATAATTTGGGGATCATTTTTTTATGGCTGCAAACTCTGACTTAGGCTGATGGTGCAAGATCCTAAATGAAGTTCCTCATTTGATCAAAATACAGTTGAAAGATTAAGATCAGTCGCATGACCTAGATAGAGTCCAGCATTTACTCTTTCCTTTCCTTCTTCCTTCTCCCTTCTCTTGTTGCTTTTTAATTTCTTTCCACCAACAGCTCCAGAATGATAACGATTGTGTTAGTATACTGATGTCTCTGAGAATTTCTAAAGGAGTTAGAGATTCCCCCTGGCATGCAGCCCTCCCCACCCCCAAATCATGGAAACATGTTTAGAGATCATCTAATCCAATGTCCTCATTGCACACAGGCCCGTAAACCGAAGTCTAGAGACACAAATGGGCTGGTCCAAGTTCATGCAGCCAAGGAGTGACAAAGTGAACCTGAAAGCTAATATCAAGGTTCCTGGTTCAGGGCAGTTTCCATTAGAGAGTTCAGCCTCTCCAAGGGATTTCAAGATGCTGCAATGAGCTCTGACACGATATTTTTGTCTTTTAAGCATTTGGAAAATGACTCATATGTATAACAGACGCAGCAGAAAAACAGACATGAAGCATTTAGGGAACAAAATTACAACTTCTTAGTCTTTCCAAGAACTGAGAGGAGACATTGAAGAGACAGGAAGGCAAGCAATATTGGCTACCTACACTTGCTGGATCAACACACACCATGTGGAGCCCACGAGCACACGAATCTCCCAAACAAAAAAGTGGGCAGGAAAAATCTATGAGAAGGACTTTACTGGTTTCACTTCATCTGAATGGGTGGATGGGTGGGGGGAATGGTCTCTCTGATTGTTAAAATAAATGGGTTGTCACCACTATATCAACCCTCTCTATTTCTTCATTCCTCATACAGTGACACAGAGCTGTCCTTAAATTTTGTGCTTTATTCCAGAAAATCAAAACATGTGAAACACTCTGCCAAGTTTATTAAGAGCCCATGGTCATGACATCCAAGCTCTGTTAGGAATGGACATTGCTCTGGCTCATCCCTGGTCCTGTGGCCTTGCCTCCTGAAGTTGCATTTGAAAGTAAAAATAGAAATTAATGTTCTTTGCAGAAACTGTTTGGTCATTAACCTTCTGATTCTCTTCAAGGACCCTGGCTTATGGAGCTGAATCCATCCTCAGTCTGACTTGGGAGGATACATGCTCAATTTTTACAATGATTGCAGAGTGAGTTTACTACCCAAATGAAGGATCCACTTTCCTGAAGTCCAGCATAAGATGAAGTCAGGCAGGTAAACTAATTTTAACTTAGCAAAAGGGTAAACTCAATAGACTTTAGTATTTAGGAATGTTTTAAAGTATGTATGCCTTCCTTTATAATATATTATTCTAGTCATGCCTGTCCATACACCCCAAACTGTTAATGATATTACTTGCCTATGAGATTAATCATATCTTACTTCTTCTGCCATCCTGGAATATCCACAGTACGGTGTATCTGACTTCTGATTCCCTACTTCCTCAGACTACAACCAACATGTCTTTCTCAGTAACTCCAAGTACAACCTCCATATTTGAAGTTTTTCTCTCTGACAGGACAAATGAATCTATTCCTATGTCTTTATATTCACTTTCATGAAACACATTAGTGGAATATCTCCACTCAGAAAAAAAAAAAAACTTCTTAACCATACCAAATATTATCCCTTTCAAATATGTCTGCAATCCACAGATTCATCTTTGAAAATGTAATTTCCATCATCCCAGCCTTCTGAATAAGCCATCAATCTCTAGACAGTAGGGTGAAGTTCCACAGTTGGTTTCTAAGTATTGACCTCATATATCTCAGATTTTCAAACAGGCTGTTTCCCCTCAGAGCTTCCATGTACTCTTCATTTGGCTGGAATGTTCCTTCTGTCAGCCTCCCCTTATTCATCCTCAGGTCTCAATTTCCACTAGGTATCTCTGGCCAAATGCTTTTTAACCCTCAGTAATGTACAGTTTCCCATAGCATTGCCTACATGCATAAATATTTGTTTAATGGTGCAAATATGGAAATATCTATCTTGCTCACAGATATGTCTCTAGAAGCTTGGAAAATGTCTTGAATATAACATCTCCTTGAAATCATATATGATGTCAGATTATTCTTTAAAACTACTATCTTCTGCAGATTTCACTGTAAACACATCTCTTCTCAAGAGTACTTTGCACAAAAAATTATTAGGTTAGGTTATGATAGAGGTGGGAAGGAGAAATGAAGAGTAGGAGAATGTGCAATATAGGAGATTGTTATGATTTAGAAATTGGTGACCCCCAAGCTCATGTGTGAGACAATGCAAAATTTAGAGGTGAAATGATTGGATTATGAGAGCTTTAACCCAATCAGTGAATTAATCTCCTCATAGGGTTTAACTATGTAATACGGCCTCACCTCAAGTACCAAGGAATGGAGCTGGCTATCTTTGGACTGAAACCTCTGAAATCATGAGCCCCCAAATAACCTTGTTCTCCTTTAAAATTGTTCTTGTCAGGTCTTTTGTGGCGACAGCCAAAAAACTGACTAAAACAGACATAAAGAAGAAGAATGCATGGTGGAATGAGATGGATATCATTACCCTAAGTACATGTATGAAGACACGAATGGTGTGAATATACTTTATTCACAACCAGAGATATGAAAAAGTGTGCTCTATAAGTATAATATGAATTGCAATGCATTTTGCTGTCATATATCACAAATTAGAATAAAAACTAAAAAAAAGAAGAAGAATGCAACGAAGTTCAGTGAAAGAGGTATTTATGATAAGTAAGCCTCCAAGAAAGAGGAAAGACTGTCAATGACAAGAAAAACCCTCTGAAAGGAAGTTTACCAGTTGAAGTGGCTTGCTCTTTCTCTAGGAAATTTGAGAAATACCCAGAAATCAGCCTAGGAAGAAACTCAATGTTCCAGGCCACTAAATAGAGGTTCCGGGGTTTATGTCTCTGTTATTTCCCCACAACCCAGACTGGAAAAATACAGTCAGAAAAGCGTAGGCTGCTCTGCAGTTCAACAGGCATAAAATGCCTGACAGTTCTCCTGGGATCATCCTATCAACAAGCAAGGCAGCCTGGCTTGTCAGATGTTATCATTCCTCGCTTGATCAGCACTCTGGGTAGCTGGCCCTCTCCTTTGTGTGGTGTTCTACTGTACAGCAAGACTGGATGAGCTATATTCCCACCATGCTTCCCCAAGACCCCCATGTTTAAACTTTATGTTCTCAAAGGTGTCGTTAGAGGTCATGCTTATATTCTGCAGTGGGAATTCTTTTTTTAAAAAATCCCATTATCTAAAATCTGCACAATGGAAAATATTTAGTAGCTGCCAAAATCTATCTTAGACTGTAGAATATCATTTTGTGTGTGAAAAGAAAGCAGATTTCAATGAGAATGAACATTTATTAGTCACACATTATGTAGCTGGCACTGTGTTAAAAACTTTCATTTTTTTACAGGGAAAGTACCAAATACTACTTATGTCCAATACTAATTGCATGTCTTTAACTAGATTTTGATTCCATTTTTAACTGAACACTGTTGGTATTGTCTATTCCGATTACAGCTCAATACTGGGTATCCAAAATAATCTCAGAAAAGAACAAAATTGGAGGATTCAACACTTCACGATTTCAAAATGTACTACAAACAGCAGTAATTAAGGCAGTGTAGTACTGGCACCAAGTTAGAGATGTAGATAAATGGAAATCACAAACCCAGCCCAAATTCAAGGGGTTCTGCTGGGAGGGACTGAAAGCTTGCTTTTCAAAAGGCCTGAAGAGAGGGCAGGGTGAAGCATTGTGGACACTTCTTATCATGAATTTACCACAGTTTACCTTCTGCTGTATCTCTTGATAGCTCTTCCATGTGCAAAATACACTCATCCTCTACTAGATACCCCAACATGTTATCCAGTTGAGGCTTAAAATCCAGGCTCTTGCTGTCTGTATCATATCTGATAGGGTTCTTCTTAATCCTAAGAATCTGTCCCCCCAAACCTACTTTTCCTACATCCTGCTGATAGTCAAATCTGGAAAGGGAGTATGATAACCATAATGAACACTCTCATTAAAAAGGAGATAATTAAGAGACAGTAGTCACTGATTCATAACATTCTGAAATCCTACTGGGGAATATTGCCAGATGATCTAACCTAGGAGTGGAATGGAGTCCTTGTATAGATCCTAGTTCTTAAAAAATTTTTATTAGTTCGTTTTAGTTATCTGTGACAGTAGAATCCTTTTTGACATAGTTATAAAAGCATGGAATATATTTTGTTTTAATTCAGTCCCCAGTACCTCTCCTTCCCCTCCGGTCCCCTACCCCTGCTCCCTTCTACACTATACTTATCTACTGATCTTACCCAGTTATTTTTAAAATTTTCTTTCCTGCGGATGTACATGACGGTGAGGTTCTCTGTGTACATATTCATATATGTACATAGCAAAGTTATGTCAGAATTATTTCACTGTCTTTTCTTTCCCCATTCCCCTTTGTCTCCCCTCTTCCCATCATTCCCCTTTGTCTACTCCACTGAACTTCTATTATTGGTTTTTTTAACAACCACCCACTCCGCTTATTATGAGTTAACTTCCACATATCAGATAAAACATTCCACTTTTAGCTTCAGGGGATTGGCTTTTTTCACTTAGCAGGATCGTCTCCAGATCCATCCATTCACTGGCAAATGTCATAAAGTTCTTCTTTATGGCTGAGTAGCAATCCATTGTGTATACATACCACATTTTCTTTATCCATTCATCTGTTGAAGGGCATCTAGCTTGACTCCACAGCTTAGCTATTGTGTGTACTACTATAAACGTTGATGTGGTTGTGTCACTGTAGTATGCTGATTTTGAATCTTTTGGCTATATATACCGAAGAGTGGGAGGTCGTGGGTTTTTAATTTGGGGTATGTCTGAGTCAACCATTCTGTATGGGTTTCGGCTTTACCTGTGCATCCTTGGTATTGCCATCTCAGACTTTCTTTTCTACCCTTCTTTACTGTTTCTGAAGACAACACTGGAAAGTATGTCCTTTGAAGAACTCTCTCAGTTCTTTCTTGCTTATAGAAAATAGCCTCATTTTTTTGTCTTTTGCCTGTATATCCCTCAATATTTTTTAGATTTTTTCATGAGTCTGATTCTGTTCAGTTCTAATTATAAAATCAATACCTGCAATTCTTTAAGAGAGAAGCTTCTTGCTCTAGATGAAATTATAACTATTTAAGGCCTAACAAGCCCCTGTGGGATAATAGTTTTAAGATTTCTAGAACACATTTTTTTTCCTAGCTGAGAAGAATAACTGGAAACCATTTTTGTTCTTTTTTTCTAATTTAGATTTAATTTGTTTTTAATTGTTAAACTATACAAAAAAATAAGAATTGTGCATATTAATGGGGTATCTTATGACATTTCAAAATATATACACATTGTGCAATATACAAATCAGGTTAAACATGTCTAGCTATTTAAATATTTGTCTCTCTTTATAAAAACTTCCAAAATCATTTCTTCTAGCTTTTTGAAGTGCACAGTTTATCATTGCTATCTGTGATCACCCTATTGTGCACTAGCGCACCAGAACTTCTTGCTTCTCTCTAACTGTAATGTGGTACCTATTGGTCAATCTTTCCAACCTCTGGTAATCACCACTCTACTCTCAACTTCTATGAGATTAACTTTTTTAGATTCCACATATGATTGAGACCATGCTGTGCTTATCTTTGCCTGTCTGGCTTATTTCACTTCACATAATGTGATGATCTCCATTCCCACCCTTGCTGTTGCAAATGAAGATACTTTTTCTTTTCATGGCTGGGTAGTGTTCCATTGTGGATGTGTACCACATTTTCTTTATCCTTTTATCAATTGATGGACATTTCATTTATTTCCATTTCTTGGCGGTTGTGACTAATGCTGCGATGAACGTGGGCCCGCAAATGTCTTTCCACATACTGATTTTCTTTCCTTTGGTTTTATACCTAATCATGGAACTGCTGTATCACATGGAAGTTCTATTCTTACCTTTTTGTGGAAACCACATTTATTCATTTAGAAGTACTGTAAAGGATTGAATAAGAATACAACCTTTTGTTTTTTACCTATTTTTTAGTTGTAGATGGACACAATATCTTCATTTTATTCATTTATTTTTTATGTGGGGCTGAGGATTGAACCCAGTGCCTCACACCTGCTAGGCAAGCACTCTACTACTGAGCCCCGGGCCCAGCTCCAAGAATACAATCTTTTATTTTTAATTATTTTTTAAGTTGTTGATGGACCCTTATGTTATTCATTTATTTATATGTGGTGCTGAAAATTGAACCCAGTGCCTCACACATGTGAGGCAAGTTCTCCACCACTGAGCCCCAGCCCCAGCCCAAGAATACAATCTTGATCTCCTCCCTAAGCCATATTTTACTTTTCCATTCTTGGCTGATTAGAGAAGCTTGGGATAAAAAGCAGTCTTATTTTCTAACACAGTAAGTTCTTTCTTTTCTGCACTGCCTCTAAATTCTTCTTCTTGCAAACTGTTCAGTTCTTTCTTTAGATCATCTCTTTTTGTCTCTTATTGTACACAGTTAAAAGCAACCAACTGACATTTTCAATTGTACCTGAAGCCCTTTTTAATCAAATCCAAATTTGAACACAGATTTTTCCTCAACTCTATACCCCAAATCTCTGTTTTTCCAGTCTGATAATAATTTTAACATTATTTTGTCAGCTGTGGATAGCAATTGGCTTGCCATTTATCAGTTTCTTCCTTCTACCTAATTTCAAAGCCAGCACCATATATTTTGGATTTTGTTATAGTACAACTTCTCCTAGGTAACCAGTTTCTGTTTAAATTATATTTTGCCACAAAAATTCACAATGACTTCCCTAAAATTTAATGGCATGACTATCAAGCATTTATTCAGTCCAGAAATCTCCTGATCTGGGCTGGACTTGTCTGACAGCCCATTGATGTGTCTATGGTCAATAGGTAGATCAACGAGGTTCTTGTGCCAGGGCAGCCTCACTCTCCTGTATGGCTGTGGCTGGTTTGTCTGGGAAGATGAGGGCAACAGGGATATATATTCCTCTAATTTTCTGTAGATCATACTTGGCCTGAAAGTTACCTGCTAACAACTATCAGAAGATTTGTATTAACTGTCAACCAATTTTTAATTCATTAAATCAGTTTAAATTGTTTCTTTTACCATCATCATTAATTTTTATGTCATTTTACATTTGCATAATATATATTTGCATATCTGCTGATCAGTTTCAATCTGAATTATTAATAGTTTGCTTATCTATATTTCAAGGGGACCATCAGAATGTTACTACAAGGATGGTTTGTGTTATTAGTGTTGAGATGCCTATCTAGTGTGGGACCTCCATGTTCACACAATCCTTGATCATCTGCAAGAGCAGCAATGACTCAATGATTTGGTGGGCATCCTTAGGTTACTAAACCCCAAAAAGCTGAGGATGAGGGAAATGGAATATTTTCACCCAAATTCTTAGTGTTTAACATCTCTAAGTTTATCTCATAGTGATTCTGGAGGAAGGTATTATTATTATTTCTGCTTTACAAATGAGAAAACTGAAATTTAAAAATCCTAAATATCCTGGTCACCATTGCTGAACCGCTAAAAGTTGTGGTTAGTACTCCAAGTGAGATCTGCTAGGTTTCAAAACCTAGATTCTTTTCTGATCTGTTAGATTAGTGTCTAGTAAGAGGAAAAAGTATAGGATACAAAAAAGCTATAAGCATTCTATTACAGATTAGACAGTAAACACAGTCATAACACCTTCAAAAGTTATGTGTTAGATCATAGTGAAGCTGAAGACCTCAACTTACTCTCATTGCTTCCTTCCAAAATTTCTTATGGGCTCTTCTATCTCCACCAACTCAGATCACTGACAAAGCCCCAGTATAAATTATCTATCCATCTGTCAATCTGTTGATCTGGCATATGTCAGGGCTTAAATCCAACTATGTACCTACATACTCACCTTGCCTACCTATCATCTGTATCACATATTGGTTTGGCTTTATGCTAATCCAGTTGCTCCTTTTCATTAAAATAGAGAGGTCTTGTATTTCAAATTCAAGTACAGCTCTGTTCTTTTTAGAGCTGAGTTAATTACAGCACTTGGCCTGAATCTGCTGCTGGAGGAAATGTGATTATTGATCTTAAGAGTCTAATAGGATATTAGAAGGGTGGTAACCAACAAAGTTGTGCTCCTAGAAAGCTCAAAATTAATCCCAGGACCAGAAGGATGATCCCCATATGCTTTCAGTTTCAACTTTCTGTCCGTCTGATGATTTTACATAATTTCCATGCAATTAAATTCATCACAATCATCTTAAGTCATTCTATTGTGGCAATGCCTTTATGTCTATGTAAAAATGGACTCTGTGTTGATATATTTGAGTAAATAAAATATGCTGAGGGAATTCACTTTAGTAGCAGTTCACAGAGATCTTTTGGGGGAAAAAAAGTAATTTTTCAGATATAGTAAGCATGCTTCCTTCCTACCTTCTCTGTCATTCCTGTGAGCACATCACATCAACTAAGGGCAAACATATAGTCACTCTATACTTCTATTAAGAGTGGAAAGACAGGTAGATGAGTTGTATAGAAAATAAACATATTTAGAATATTCAGATGATTTGTTGCATTTTGTAAGTAACTTTTAAAATATGGGATAAACTTTCACATGGATTAACACAAACATATCTATTCATAGAGCTAAGAGAAGGAAGTTGAGTATGTGATTGCTATCTGCCAAAACATATGTAAGAAAAAGACTGAAAATAAAGTTTGGCTTTCAAAGTCAGGAAAATCAGTGTGGGTAAATATTTTTTAAATTTTTTTTTAACCAAGAATGGATAAAGGGCATGTCAGGTTTTTTTGTCTCTTATTTTTGTGAATTTCTTCAACAAAAGAAAATCTGTCCAAGATTAAATTTCTGTTATTGGGTGAAAATAAATGACTTCCCAATGTCAGGTACATAGGAACTTTCTTGGGGCACACTTGTGGTTGTTGACCAACAAGTGCCCCAAAACTTGTTGGAATGACATTTCATTTATTTATATTAGTGTCAAACTTGAGAGAATTTTCCCACTATGTAGGCCAGCAAGTGAAAAGTTTAAGATAAATAGAAACTAAAGATTTGCCTGCAGATTTGTATGAATTCTAAGCACGAATCAGCGTGTTTCTCTTGGACTCTAGTAAAAGTCTGAAATGATGCACCTTTAAGACTGATTTTGCCAAGTGAAGTCCCCAACTTATTAACTATTCTTACGTGTGCCCTGGTTGGCAAAGGCAGAGAGGTGAGGGAGCTCTCTAGGACATTTAGACAAGAACTCTTTTTCCATCCTGCTAAGTGGTCTCCATGCTACAGAGCAAATCAGAACCGGAGCAAGTTTCCCTTTGGTACCCAGCCATCACCTTGACTGCAGTTTTGCTCCTTCCTGCTGCTCCTGGATAGCTGCTTTATTAGATTCTTTTCCCATCAGGTACAATGCTCTCTCGATCTTAACTGCTGCCACTGATTTTCAATGCTGCTCCACTCCTTGTGACTACTATGTTTTAAATATTCCCCAATGCAAACATAGTTAACTCATTCTCCTGGATTTCCCATTTTTTAAACCCCTTAAAATAGTAGACAGATCTTTTGGGGACTCGGCCCTCCCATCACTTAACATGACCTCAGACAAGCATGTGTCTGCTTCTAACACACATCTGTATTTTATCCAGGTCAACTGGTCATTCTCTTTTTACCTTTATGCTTTATCATTTCATGTCCCCTAGGGACATGAATATGTTCTCCCTATTGTCTTATGGTTCTGGAGAGCAGAGGTTGAAAATGGGTTCTATTGGGTTAAAATCAAGGTATCAGCAAGACCATATTCTTTCCTGAGCCTCCAATAAAATTCTGTTTCTCAGAGCCCACTGGTTGGCCCACAGAATAGATAAGCTCCTTGCTTCACCGTCAAGTCAGCAGTGTGACATCTTCAAAGCCTTTCTTTTGTTTCTGGACTCCTATTCTACTCATAAGATAGCGGGATTATATCTGGATCACTCAGATAATGCATGATAATCTTCCCATTGCAGGGCCCTTAACTTACATATGCAAAGTCCCTTGTACCATAGTCATAGACTTTTTGAATTAGGATGTGGGCATCTTTGGATGCAGGTACTATTTTTCCCACCATGACACCTTCAAGGAAACTTTGCTCCACCTCTCATAATTTTGACTTAGTGTGATTTATTTTAATTAAAAAGTCAGTGTATTACAGTAAACTGCCCATTGTAACTCCCACTAAGGTAACAATTGATAATGACTTAGTCTTTTATACTTCATAGTACTTGCATCTTCATTCTTCATTATCAAATGTCCCCTGAAGTTAACCTCTAGTTTTATAATTTTGTGCATCTACAATTGTATTTCACATACATTATATATGCAAAATAGGCCATTTGTAAGAGCCATTTTAATTGAAATAATGACAGGGAATTCAATCTGTTTTTCATTAATCATGGTGTTTTATTATTTTTCCATGTGAAATATGATATTATTTAAAACACTTGAGGGTAGTAGCTGTTTGTTACTAAGGCAAGAATTCAGGAAAACAGAAAACATCCAGGGCTTACATGGTAAACTTGAGGAGCCCCCAGATGTTATCCCATCTCCCAGAAAGATGGAATGCACTCCAGTTAGAGAATGGGCTCAGGAGCAACAAACTGAAGGAGAACTCACCTGAGAGATAGCAGAACCAGGGCCTCCAAACAATGTCTTCTTGCCCATAGTCCCCATCAACGATTGCTCTTACAAAAAACTGGATGCAAATCTAGGCTTGAGGGCAGAGTTTCTCAAACACGTTGTTTTTATAGCACTTACATCTAATAAGAAAAGACCTTGTGAATCCTTTATCTACCTTATCCAAATAGTCAAAAACAAATTTTATATATAATGTAAATAGTAATTTTAGAAATTTCTTTTCAAATATTATATAAAGCAAGTAAAAGGATACACACACACACACACACACACACACACACACACTAAGTACTTCCTTTTTAAACAGGAAACCAGGTTTATAAAGGCCCTTGGAGATTGCCCACCAACCCCAGGGCATTGGCTGAGAACTCCTGCCAAGATCCTCAGCTTCCACACCTGGTTTCACTCTACCTCAAGAAAGAACACTGAGCCATGGCACTCAGGGTA
The DNA here is from genome assembly GCF_047511675.1 of Marmota flaviventris. NCBI lineage: Eukaryota > Metazoa > Chordata > Mammalia > Rodentia > Sciuridae > Marmota > Marmota flaviventris. The sequence goes on along the minus strand of NC_092509.1, from coordinate 82,044,116 downwards.
AGTCTCAGCTTCCTTGAAAAAATGCAGACTATTAACCATCACCTGTATGTGTGCTACCCAGGTACCAGCTACTGATGTCTGTGAGGACAGAATTTGACAGGCCCAGGAGATTATTCCAGACCTTTATTTCAAATGATAGTTTAGTGAGCTTTAGGGGAAACTGAGTTTAATATAAAATGAAAACAAATTAGGTTTCATGATATCATTTAAATTTTGAAGCCTTGGGTACTATGCCTTTGATATGTCAGTCAGCCTTTTCTTACTGTAACAATACCTGAGCTCATCAAAAAGAAGTCAGGTGTATTGGGACTGAAAGCTTTGGAGTTTTCAATGCACTGTTACTTGGCCTTGTTGCTTTGGGCCTGTGGTGAGGCCGAATAAAATGGCAGGAGCATGTGGTAGAAGAAGTTGCTCACCTTGTGAAACCTGGGAAAAAATAAAAGAAAGAAAGAAAAGGGACCACAGTCCCAATATACCTTCAAGGGCATGCCCCCCAAATCCAAGTTCCCTTTAGTAGATTCCACCTCCTGAAAGTTTCCCTCCCTCCCAAGAGTGCCTTGGGCTGGGAGCCCAATACATGGGTCTCTGGAGACATTTGAGATTCAAACTATAGTATAATAGAATGAAATTTGGAAAAAGTAAAATGCTAGTGATTGTGAATATACCAATTGCTTATTTTAAATGTAATACATACATTGTTAACTGTGGTTTCCATCAATGAAGTATTTTTCACCACTTTTCACAGGACTTACTTGTTTGTGTCTTTACACAGATGGTGGGTATGTGTCTGAGGAACTGAGTGGCTGACTTTAGGTTCCTGTTTATGTATTGTCACTTTTTCCTGTGGATCTTGTTTCACTTGATAATCAGGTATGGTTTATATGATGGAAATTGCAAATGATGATGAATTTAGCAAAATCAGAATTCATTCATTCTATAAATAGCACATCACATCTATTCATTCTTTCATTCATTTAACAATGATAAGAAGTCAAGAGATACACAAGGCTAAGTTGGTGTCACAGTGGTCCAGCAATATCAGGATCAAAGACTCTTGGATTCCATTGACCTTTCCTTCATTTTTGTTTCATCTCCAGTAACCATGTGGAAATTTTACACAGAAAGAGAATCAAAGGACTCAAATATTTCTCTTTCAAAAAGATTCTTTGTACACCACCTCCCAACAGTATCATGGGCTAAACACCAATTGTTCTGTTACCCTTACACTGTTGAGATAGATTATGCTGGGGTCCATTAACTTTGAGAGAAGGAACAACACTTGTGGATTTTCTGCTGGGTGTTTTTGTTTGTTTGATTTTTTTTTTTTTTTTGCTTGCTCGTTATTGGGCATGTTCTTTGAATTTATATGCATTGACTGATAATATCTCAACTCTATAGGAGAAGCTAAACTAACAATTTGTCAAAGATATTTTACTCTACTTAACTTTTTATTTTGATACTGCATCATATCTTTGCTAGGATGAAATACACAAGTTAGCACAACTCCAGAAGGTCATAACTAGTGAAGATTTATTGTATGGAGCCTTGATAGGCTTAGTTTTTCCTCTTTGTCAGTACAAAAGGGAATTTTAAATAATTATTTTTGAGAAAAAAAAGAACTTACTTGCAGTTAACAAATAGGGGTTCTGCTTCTGTAATTGACTCTGGAAGCTTTTAACATCAAAGAGAAGATTCCAGTAGTTTTAAAGGGGACTCGGTCTTCTTGTGTTTTCTTGTCCTTGTTAGAGAGCAGTTTTCACCAGACTGGAGCTCAGCATGGGCACTCTGGTACCTTATGTGTTTGTTGACTGGACTTCAGACAACTTTTGTCAATAAGAGCAGTAATATTTATCTTCCTAATGTCACAGTGTTGTTGTAAACATAAATTTAGACATATAGAAAGACATTAAGAAATTTTAAAGTGTTATATAATTGACAATAAATTACTGACTTCTCAAAATAGTTCAGAAAATGATTCCCGGAGATAAGATGAACCTCCCTGTAAATGTTCTATTGTGAGAAGTCAAAAGTAAGGGAATGATTATGTCTTCTAGGCAATGTAATTGTGTGCATGGAGGAGGAAGTACTGCATCCCATGGATTATTTATACCTCAGTTTCAATCACAAATCTTTAAATATAATAATAGCCATTGGAAAAGCTTTATCACTTAATTTACCTTTTTCAAGTTTTAAAAGAATGATAATAATAATCGTAACAATAATTCTGAGTGAATGTTCAGTGAGTCCTCAGATTCATTTCTAAGGGCTGTTATTGTCTGCTTATTATTATGCAAGAAGAAATTGAGGCACAAAGGTGTTAAGAGACTTACACAAAAGTGCATATCTAAAAAGCATGAAGGCAGGGTGATCTAAGTTTCTGGCCCCACGGCCTGTGCAAACAGCTAAAAGCTTTCTTTCGTATGGCTAGAAAATTAGCTTTAGCATTAATCATTGATTGAGGAAGGATTTTAAATGTGTGTGTGTTTCTTTAAAGTTTTATGAATCTGTATTCATGATACTATATTCATTCAAATCTGTGGCCTATTCAGCTGTCTAGGGATCTGGTTTAATTCAGTTCCCAAGGTGTGCTGGGTATCATGGTCTTTGCACCTCAGAGACCACAGGAACAACCAAGCAGCATATGTAATGGCTAATCGGCTTTGAGACTTGGGGAAATAATCTATACAATTGTGTTCTGCTCTCAAAATCCCAGACTAGACATCACATCATTACTAAATGCCTGACCTTGGCAGGGTCCCTTATGATTTCTGGGTCTTAGCTCCCTTATCTGTAAAGAGATAACAATAACCAACTTACAATGTTATTGGAACTGAATAAGATAAAAACATATAGCACAGTTCTGGTCATGTGGAAAGCACTTAAGGGGTGTTGGTTAAATTATAGCAAATCCATTTGTGCCAGTCGGGTGATTCTTACATAATCTTTGTCAAATTGATTGACTCAGAATTTTTTCTTGTTAGCCAAGGAAGTTAAAAACAACAACAACAACAACAAAAGGATCTACTAATGCACAATAGGAGGATGCCTGTAAAATTTAACTCTATTTTAAAAATAAATTTGAACATAGCAAAGAGGAGTTAGGCAAAACATTTCTCCAAAACCTGTGATATAAAATAATTTAATCAAATCCTCTTTAGGAATGTTGTTCATCAAAGTTGTTCCTTTGATTCTGGAAGGAATTCCCAATCTGAAAAAGAATCTCAAATTGTTACCCTCAACATCTGCTGCATTCAAAGCAAAATAGGGAAGCTATTTTAACTGCTCTAGAATATCATCTTTTGCTGCTTATCCAAATACAATTTTCACAATACAGAAAGAATTCTGTTGATGCACTTAGGAATCTAGATGCAGACTGGGATTCTAGGCAAAATTAAAGCAGGCAGAACTTATTGTCAAGACTTCACTATTTCTTATTTATAGTACCTTTTCTTTTCCAGGGCACCTGTGTCTGTATACACAAAGCCCCTAGAGTCTGTTGGATCTAGATCATCGCTTAAGCTCTTTGAGTGTTTGTTTAGTTATCTGGATATGTGCCCAGTAACACCTACGTTGGAAGCTTGTTGGGCTGAATGTGTGAAGTATGTCCCAACTACCTGGCACAATGCAGGTATTCAAAAATAGTATTATTACTAATGCTTTCACCTAACACCTGAACTTGCACTTGGTACTGTTTACATGACATTGAGGTATGTTGAAGTCACATAAACATAAAAATGTACCGAAATGCAGATATTTATGCAATTGCAAGGTAATGGACTTTGTCATATATTGTAGAATCAGTGTAAAAATATAGCAAAATCAGTTTCTAGCATTGAATCAGTTTACAATTAATAGAAAAGACAAAAGATAAAAAATTAGTTTTGATTCAAGTAGAGTAGACTAATCCAAGTACAAAAGATATTCATTCTCCATTAGATTGTTACTATCATATTAGTAATTATTTAGATTATACATTAGCTAGATATTTTCCAGACTTGTCATCTCAAACCTGTGACCCTATAATGTAGAGAGCAGTGTGTGTTTCAAAAATTGTGGCATAAGCTCTCTTCTCAGTGGGGTCTGTACAGACCAAGATGTGAAAGAATGAACAGCTAGTCACCTTTTATAAATCACAGTTCATTGGTTCTCTGACAGTACTGTCAATCCCAAATGGCTTTCATGAGTTTTCAGAAGATCAGAGAAACCAACTGGAATAGAGGGATGTAGATAAATCAGTGCATGTGCAATCTAACCACTACTAAAATGACAAATTGGGCCTCAACCACAGCATATTAGTCTTCATCATAGCTTGAGCATACCTAAAATAAATGGTTTTAGGAAGACTTATCACTATTGCTTTAGAAATCCCTAACTTCAGATTAACCCCAAATGTATTTTTACATTTGAGTATGACCAAATAGAGAGAGCACTGAGATCCATGCTTATGCTACAAAGATCATCCTTTATTGAAAGTTACAATTGCTATAAATTAGTAGTACTTTGCTGAAATCATATTTTATTAAAAATTCTTAATTTTGGTAGGGGGTTCACCAAAACAAAGTATTGAATTTAATTACAAACTCCCACCATTGTTCAAGGGAGAAAGGTAGACCTTGTGTAGAGATTCCTCTTCAGAAGATTAATGGCTGTGGAGGATGGGGCTGGATGAAAAACAGCCTGGGGTGGGTGGCACCCAAACACATACCCCGTTACCTTCTCCCCTGCATCATTCCCATGTGAAATCTGTTAGATTAACATTTCTTTCATTACCTTCCTGTTTCCACATTCCACGCCCCCCTGCCTTTTTTTTTTTTTTTAAGACAGGTTTTTGCTAAGTTGCTGAGGCTGGCTTTGAACTTACGAGCCTCCTGTCTCAGCCTCCTGAGCTGCTGGGTGCACTTCCATGCCAGCTCTACATGTGCTTTTAAGTATTTGCTTGCAATAGGCAGATTCTCTTATGAGTAACACATGGAGCAGGGCAGCCATTCACCCTACCACAACAGCAGTGATTGCTCAGAAAATTACAAAACCTTCTTGACCTTCCTGAAAATTGCACTGCATTATAAAGATCTATCAATACCAAGGAACCACAGGTAAGTAGTTCTTGGAATTGCTCAAACAGTATATAAAATCATTCCAAAATACCTGAAAGGAAGGGACAAGAATTCTTTATAATAACTTTATTGCCAACACCAACATATTCAGGTCAAAGTAAATGTCTTTTCATGCTTAAGAAAGAGATGAGAAGAAAGAATTTAAACTTAGCGTTTCCCCTACAATTCAATGTACAAAACTTGAGCAATTCTACTGAACATGCTGGCTTTTGTGCAAGCATGAAAATGAACCTTATAAAACTACTTTATTGTTTTATAATTAAACAATTCTGCATATGCCTAAGACTCTGGAGGAAATTATTCCATTGAATTATCACTCCTGGCTCCCCCCCAAAATTTACAAAACATATAGAGCTTGTTCTAATTTAGGGGAACTGCTTTAGGCTTATGGCACTTTGGAGTTATATAAGTGAATCAATTTTCAAATATCCAGTGTTAATAACCAGCTCATGTGTTATTCTTGCTGTGTTTTCCTCCCTTCATGGTATGCCTGTATCTTAGTCATTGTTGTTTTTCTGAACAACCTAATTATGCTTCGGTGTTTCTAAGAAAGAATGGAAAGTTGAAGAAAAACAAAGAAAAAACAAAGAGGATCTTGTTAAATTCATTTTTTTAATTCTCTTCTCTCTTTATTTTTAATTTATTTATTTTTTACCAGGGATCAAACTCAGGGGCACTCAACCACTAAGCCATATCCCCAGTCCTATTTTTTTGTATTTTATTTAGAGACAGGGTCTCACTGAGTTGTTTAGTGCCTCACTTTTTACTGAGGCTGGCTTTGAACTCACATCCTCCTGTCTCAGCCTCTGGAATTGCTGGGATTACAGGCATGCACCACCTCTCCCTGCTCTCTTCTCATTTTTAACTTGGGTAAAAACAGTATCTAGGAAATCTTGATTTTAATTATTCAGATTTTCTCTGACTGCCCAGCATCTTCCTGGCCACCCAAAATGATCCCATTGCCATTAACTGAGAGTTGGCTGAGGGTTTGACCGTAATGCATCAGAATGTTGCTTTTGTATCTGGGAAGCACGCACTAGTTTCATCATGCCATACAAAGGCTAATGCATGCATCCTCACATTGACCATCTCTTGTTTCTCAGAGGCACTGAATATTGAACTTCAGAGGTAATGTGAGAGGGCAAAATACGGACCTGGGATTTGAATCAAATTACAAAGCCAGCGCTCTTTCCACACCTCCTCAATCAGCCTGTGAGATTGAGCAACAGTAATAGTAAATGTGAAACAGGGTTAAGGATTTGCCTGATGGTCTCCATTTATATAAAATTTGGTTTGTTGATCTCTCAGACACTGCCGCCTTGACCTAGCTTTAGAATCAGTTGATTTTTCCCATTGAAGACTAAAGTTTTCATAGAGTATCAAAGTATACCTTGGTAAGGACATAATAGAAAACAGTGTTTGATAGTGAACTTTTATTCTCCCCATAATGTCCTTAAGGATGAAGAGCCTTTTAGCTCAAGTCTGAGGGGTGCGCTCAGCTCTCCCATGAAAGGCATATTTTGGTTAGATCTTTTCTTGATTCATAATTTACTACTTTTGTCAACTACTGCATCACCCTAAAGATAGATGCCATTTTAATTTGTATACGATGCTAAAATTTGATCAACATGGAGTTTAACTTTTTTCATATTTTCACATGTCCTCTGACCTCATTTATTACTTTGAAGTTAAAATTAAAAGAAAAATTTAAAGACATTCCAATACTTTTAAGGCACACAATTCTCAAAGTTAATCATAGGATCTTCTTAGTAAGCGGTGCTGCTATAACAATATACCAAAAATTGGGTGACTTAAACATCAGAACTTTTTTCCTTACAGTTCTGAAGCCTGGGAAAGTCCAAGATCAAGGTTCTAGTAAATCCAGTCTCTATGGAGGGTCCACTAGTTTGTAGTCAGCTGTCTGTTTATATCCTCACGTAGAGCAGAAAGGAAGAACTCTTCCATGTTTCATTTCTTTTCTTTTTCTTTTCTTCTTTGTTTGTTTGATGGTAGAGATTGAACCCAGGGCACTTAACCACTGAGCAACATCCCCAGCCCTTTTTCATATTTTATTTAGAGGCAGGGTCTCATTATTTGCTTAGGACCTCACTAAATTGCTGAGACTGGCCTTGAACTTTCAATCCTCCTGCCTCAGCCTCCCGAGCCACTGGGATTACAAGCATGAGCCACTGTGTGCTGGGCTCCATGTCTCTTCTTAAAAAGTCAGGAATCCTGATCTTGAAGACTCCACCATAATTTTCCAATACTTAACACTATTACCTTGGAGGATAGGATTTCAACATATGAATTGATCTACATATGATCCACATTTGGCGTATATTCAGAATAAAGCATGTTCATTCTTTTCTCATTGGAAAATTTTATAAATTGGTAAATCTAAATATATCATATTTATAGAACATTAAACCATTTCCCATAAAATAATAGTTGAATAACAAAGTAATTCTTTAACGGTGAAGTTCTTTTTAATCATAGAAACAAACATTGGTGTAGTACTAAGCTGTCATTTGTATTTAATTATCACAAATGGGGAAATTGAAGTTGAGAAAGAATAAATAACTAGTCTTAGTTTACACAACTCATAATTGGTGATACTACTTCTCATTCTGTATTTTGGCAAAGATTTCATTTTCTACTACATCTGTCTCTTATTACAATCTTCCAAAACATAAGGAAATTAGGGATAGTGACTAAGAGATCAATCTGAACATTAATAAAATAAAATGTTGGTTCATGCTGTGTTCTAAGTGTTTTCTGTCTCTCCAATGTCCATTTGTTGAAATCCTCACCTCCGAAGCAATTGCATTAGGAGAAAAGGACTTGAGGGGTTTTTAAGTCTTGTGGTTCTGCTCTCATGAATGGGATTCATGACTTTATCAAAGAGGCCCTAGAGACCATATTAACCCATTCTCCCCTTCCACCAGGTATTGTTACAATGAGGACACTGGCCTTCACCAGACACCAAAGAATCCACTGATCCTTAGTCTTGGATGACCCAGCCTCCAGAACATGAGAAACATTGCTCCAGTTTAAAAGTCTCCTAGACTAAGATATTTTGTTATAGTAATGCACACAGCCTAAGGCATTGAGTAGGGTGCATTTTTTTTTGAAGAATTGAGCATAGATTTTTATTCTGATCACACTTTCCAAAAATGCCATTTAGAAATAGTTGTATAAAGTACAAGTACAACTCATAAAATAAAAGCAGTTGCCAAATCAGCTGTTAATGCACACACACTATTGAAAAACATAGAAATTGACATCTTGGGGAGAAAGACTGAATTCTGACTAATTCTGCAGTGAGAAAGGGAAGCACCATGCTAGAGCTGTGCTTCTCATTCCAGAGGAAACCTCTTGCCTAACACACTTGTTTTGAATTAAATATTAAGTATTTGAAAGTGTCTTGAATGAATTTGTTTTCAAGTGCGAAATTCATGAAATTGAAATATATTTATGAGCAGATAAATACCTTGCTGTTGGCTGAGGACTATGCAATGTATTTGTAACTTGTGTAAGTCTGGTTTTAATCTCTGTCTGCTACTGTAGAACCTTTGAGTCTTTTAAATTGTCATCTAATGCCCTTCAATAGATGAGCAGATAAAGAAACTGTGGTACATATACACAGTGAAATATTACTCAGTATTAAAAGAGAATAAAATTATGACACACGCGGGTAAATAGATGGAGTTGGAGAATACCATGCTAAGCAAAGTAAGCCAATCCCAAAAACCCAAAGGCCGAATGTTCTCTCTGATAAGTTGATACTGATCCATAATGGCAGGGGATGGGGAGAATGGAAGAACTTTGATTGGGCAAAGGGGGGATGGGGAGGGGCCATGCGGGTAGAAAAGATGATGGAATGAGATGATCATCATTACCAAAGTACATGTATGACTGCACTGTAGTGCGACTCTACATGGTGTACAATGAAAAGTTGTGCTCCATTTGTGTACAATGAATTGAAATGCATTCTGCCACCATGTATAACTAATTAGAACAAATAAAAAATAATAATTTGTCATCTAATATGGTTGAGATACTGTCAGCATTGGTTTTGCATGGCCAAGACAATGCTGTCCTCAGATCTTTGCAGACTTCCTAGTCTCCTGCCCAGGAACCCTGGGGGGAGGTTTCTGATATCCTCACTGCTTGCTCAGCTTCATATCTTGACACTGCTGTTAGCCAGAGGGAGATGGCAGAGGTTCTTCAAAAAGGTCCTGTCTTCTGATGCCATCACCAGAAATTTCTACTGCTGAGCCAGCTGACTCCCAGGGAGAGAGTCCAAGGAGCTCTTTTGTGTTCCTCTCTCCACTATCTTCCTCCCACAAAAAATTGTGACCTTAACAATTTGGTCATTTTCCAGGTTATTAATTACCTATGATTTCTATGGGTGGATATTTTAAAGAAAATAACAAATGAAAGCTCTTATAATCATAGTTTATTTCCTCCTTCCATCCAATGTGACTAGTAGCTGAGGTAGTCCAGCCAGAGTCACTTAGTATTCTCCCTCCCCTTGGAAGCTATCGTTATGACCCATTTGGATTCTAGGCCAGCATCACTGCCAACTGGGCTTTAGCCAGGACACAGACACTTGCTTTTGTTCCTTTTGACTCATTCTCTTCTGACCTTGGCGCCCTATTGCCGTGGTAGACTCTGAAGCTCAACTTTGGATTGGCAGGACCTTCTGGTCTTTGGCCATTAGGTCAACCTGGATATGATTTAGCTGAGGGAGAGAGTGGTGCTAGATGAGGCACTGCCTCATTTACAACAGTTCCATATTAACACTCAGATCCAAAGCTCCCGTCAGTGATATGGTATTTCTTTGTGTCACCAGCATTTATCTTTGCTTACATCAAAAAAGCAAGGATTTCATAAGAGGAAAGATAATCCAGCTGTGTTTGTCCAAGTCCTTCAAAGGCAGACTCCAAGACAGGATTAAGCTTGTAAGAGTGTTATCAGGGAAAGCGCCCAAGTAAGAGGACATGAGGTGGGGAGGGAGCCAGGAAAGAATGGGAGAGCAGTCAGACCATAATGCAGGTCTGATCCCCATGAAGGAGAAAGGGAAAAGAGATGAAGTGAAATCACCTGGATTACTATGCAGACTAAAGAAGTCTCAACAAAGCCATGAAGGATTCCTCAAGTAGTTAGCCATCGGAGAAGTCCCTTGGCGCTCAGGATGGGGTGCCTTTATAACCAAGCCACATGCACTTATTGGCAAGGAGAAGTCCCTTGAAAGCTTAGCTTCAGTACAAAAGCAACAGTGGACTTCACAGACCAGCAGCTGGGGCCTTTGATCAAAGTGTCTGTAGTTGAAGGTTGAAATGTTCATCCCATGATCACCACGTCAGCTAACACAGAATTTGGGTATTCCGCAGTCACCTAAGCAAAAATATCTCATAAGTGTTGAGCTACAAGGATCCTACTTTATTGTCTGACACCTGGATGACCACAAACCCTCTAAGCTTCCTGGCTAAACATTTTCATAGCTGTAATCAAGTGTCCATGCCATTTATTAATGGAAACCAGCATTTTTTGATCTTCTCAGGCATATTAGTTTTCTCTTTGCATAACAAATTGCCTCAGCCTTAGCTTTATAAAATATCAGTTATTTATTTTCTCATAGTCATAGAGTAGGTCAGAAATATGGGTGACCTCACCTGGGTCCTCTTTTAGTATACCACAGGGATGCAATAAAGATTTTGGTCAGATGAGGCTTTTATTTGAAAGCTTTGAGGAAGAATTTACTTCTAAGATCTTACGAATTCCTTGTGGTTGTAGAACTAAGGTTCCAATCTTCTTGCTGGCTATCAGCCAGGGTCACTTTTATCACCTGTTTTGGTTTGGACATAAAATTTCCCCCCAGAGTCCCTGTATTAATTTTCTATGATGGAGTTATATGCGACTTTCTTGTCAAGACAATAGCAAATTATCCAAAGTTACCCAAGCACACATTTTGATGCTTTCTTAAGCAAAAGAGGCATTTATCTGGTCATTGTTCCCTTTAAGAATCTCTTCCCTTGCCCCCAGCCTCTCCACCCCACCTAGTCCAGTAGACTCTAGGGAGACGTTAAAAAAACAAAACAAAACAAACAAACAAACAAAAACCATCTTCTAGGGAATCAAAAGGGAATGGTGAAGTGGGGGGCATGAGGAAGTACTGGGGAACAAAATCTACCAAATCACAAGAGAGCCATGTAAAATCCCTCTTTTATATGTAATTACAATGCACTAATAAAAGTAATAGTAGAAAGGACATCAGTAGAGTAGAGCAAACAGATCAGGGGAAGGAGGTACTGGGGAATGAGATGGATCAAATTATGTTATGTTCATGTACATATTTGACACAACAAATCCACTATTATGTATAATTATAATGCAAAAATTGGAAACAAAATCTCTTCTAGTCCTGTACACAGCAAAAGCTCTGGAATGGTAGACCTTTTTGTTCTCTTCCATGTAAACCCCATATGAGCCCCAGGAAAATAGCACTAGCTAAAATCCTTTTTCAGCAAAGCCTATTGTTTGAAAGAGACTCCAGAAGACTCCTTTTTGCACCCTGTGCTCTAGCATGAATTTCAAAGTAGCATTGCCTTATATCCTTGTATCTGGCTTTTAGTATAAAATAGTTCTCTCATCTCTGCTTGTAGTCCTCTTATTTCTTAGCACCCACACGGATCTTTCAGGCCTTATGTGGAGAAGGATAAGAACAGACATGAGATTCTACTTGTTCCCCACAATAGAGTCTTTGGCAGAGTGGACCTTCCCTTATAGTAGCTTTCTACCTAGTTTTTGATGTAACCCACCTCTGGCTGGGGCCACCACCCAGCAACCTGCCAAATATGCACAAACACATCTGAAATGTGGAAAAGAATAAGCTACCCCAGTTCTAGATTCATCTGCAGAGGAATTTGCAGATTGTTCTTTTCCCCATGTACCTGGACACATATTCTTCTAATCCCAGCATGTAAGTGCTTTACCAGTTTTATTGGTCAGATTTGCAATTGCCTCTTTCACTTCTGGTTTATAAGGTTGAGGTCAGAGTGTTAAGTTTTATGGGTTAAATATAAGAGACTCACTGTTCCTTCTTGTTTTTCTTGTCATAAAGAGTACAGTACTGGAGTGGCAGAACTTAATGAATTGAGTCTTTAGCCTGACACCCAGAGCAGCACCTGCTGGCAGCGGGAAGTGACAGTGCTGTAAACCTTCTACCCAATGGTCAGGTAGTGTGCACACCAGAGCCTTGTTAATACACTACCCTTTAAAGTGAAGATAAATGTTCCTTTTTCTGTGTGTGTGTAAATAAAGCGTTTTCAATCAGAATCTTGTTCTCCATGTTTCCTTTCCATCTTTGTATCAACTCTAAACACTTATAAGAACACAGAAGCAATAGTGAGCTCATGGAAGCTGCAAAGATTTTACATCTTTTTATCTGCCCCCTGTATTGTATTAATCCCTAAAATAAATATGGAAATTTGATTCACGTTTAAAAGCCTTGCATAGACCAGAAAGAGTGACTGTACATTTTCAACTTGGAACCAAAGGTCTGGCAATGAACGAAGTTCTGTTGATGATGATTCCTGTGAGTTGACAAGCATCACCTGTTACAAACCTTAAGGATGGAAATAATTGTCTTGACTTGAAGGAAATCTTTATGTAGCTGTAAAATGTGAAACTCTTTGTGTGTGTACATATGTTAATGAAATACCTTTGAAAATGTGTGCCAGGTACTTCTTAAACAGTAATGCTTTCTCTAGAGACACTGCCTTTTAAATAAGTCCAATAAAGACAGCTTCCACGATAGCCAGGGTGATGGGCCACTCAGCACCCAGCAGAAAACTTACAATACCACCAACCTTACTTGGAGAGAATGCTCATGAAGTGCCTTCTTACAACAACAACAACAACAACAAAATGATCACCATACAAACATAGGACTTGATAAACAAAATATCTCTCAAACTAAATTTCTTGCTAAAAATTCTCAGGACTCACATACAACTTTACACAGGAAACTTCATTCACATAGCGAAAATTATAAATTCAGTGATTGAATTTCCCCCAAATTTATTCTTTGTAAGAACAAAAATAATAAGGGTAGTGTTTTATCTGTGTCAGGTATTGTGGCAGGAGACATGTGATAGACAATTTTACTTAAGGCTCACAAAATTCCTCAAAATTTGTTTCTATACATTCATTTATCCAAAATTTTATTGATGTCCTGTGTGCCAAGCATTTGGGATGTATCCTGGACACCTGAGATGCATCAATGTAGAAAGTAAACATCTCTGCACTCAAAGATCTCACATTCTAGAAGTCAAAGAAAGTGTGAAATAAATAAATAAAATATATATAGTAAATAAATATATATACATATATAGAGAGTATATATCCATATATCCATATATATATATATATATATATATATATATATATATATATATAGAGAGAGAGAGAGAGAGAGAGAGAGAGAGAAAACAGAAATTAGGTAATACATAAGAAAGGATTAACTGTTGAAGAATAAATACAGCAAATAAGAGTAAAGCGCATTAGGAGGGTGGGGGTGAACAAAGTGCTTAATAAAATAGCATGGCCAATCCAAGTCTCATTGAGAAGGTGATTTTTTATTAAAGACCCGAAAGGGATAAGAAAACAAGCCAGAGAGGAGGAAGGAGAGATGACAGGGAAAGTCCTTCAACAGATACTATGATGTATGTAGTTACAAAAGAAGAATCAATTCTGGAGCTCCATTGCACAGCAAATTGAATATAATTAGCAGATATACATTATATATTTCAAAATAGTTATATATTTCAAATTGTCAGGACAGAGTATTTTGAACATACTCACCCAAAAGGAATGATAAAAGTGTAAGGTGATGGATTTGCTGATTACTCCGAGTTAGCCAAGATACACATGAAAGAAAACATTATAGAGTAACTAGTGAATACATGCAAATATTAACTAAAATCAAAATTTACATATAAAAATACTAATATCAAGATGGCCAATGTGGCTGGAGGGGTTTCATCAAGGTGCAGAGAATAAATAAAGTAATTAAATCATCATGTCGGTCAAATTGTCTCTGCCATGGTAAGGACTTTCTTTGTGTGAAATGAGGTGCTGATGCTGGCTTCTGATGAAAGAAGTTGCATAATAAAATTTATATTTCAAAAGAGTTCCTCTCTCTTCCTTTGGAATAAAAGACTATGGGTAGACAAAGGAATGGGGAGAAAAATAAGGAGGTTATATCAACAACTCAGGTAGAAATAATGATGGTCCTGACTCAAGTGGTGGCTTTTGTAAGGAAGAGCCAAGAGAATTTCTTCACTGACTTCATATTGGGGCTAAAGAGCTGACTTCAAGGTTTTGACCAAAATCATATTATGATGGTTTGTGTTAACTGAGATGACAAAGGTTTCTGTGGAAGAGATTTTGGAAAAGAGATGGAGGACTTTGGTTTTGGACATGTTGAATGTATCTATTGGACATGCCAGTGGCAATGTCAAGTGCGTAGTTGGACATACAGTCAGGAGGAAGGAGGGATGGCTGAGTTGGAGCTTGACTTTGGAAATCAGTAACACATGGATATAATTCAAAGATTTCTCATTGGTTGAGATCATCAAAAGAATGGATCCACATAGAGAAGATGATCAAGATCTGACCTCTGGGGCACTGTAATTATAAGAGATGAGGGAGAAAAAGGGAGTCATCAATGAGAAGTGAAAGGAGTGATAAAGGAATAGAGGATAAACTATGAGGGTGATCAGTAAAGTATGGTGTTCTGAATGCTTGTTGAACATAGACTTTAGCTATCCATGTGCTCAACATCAATTTGTTCACATTTCATAATTTCTGGTTAAATTTCATACATTGGTACCAATAATAAGTGGTAGAAATTGGTTCTACAATTGGCCCTTTTATGTTAATATCCAGATTGTTGCCTCAAATGCTAGAAGCTATTATTATAAGTGTAATAAAACCTATAAGCATAAGTTACATCCATTATTATATACTCAGAACTTCCTGGTAGGATCTTCTCTCGCAAATGATTGATATTAATCCAATTTGTTATTTTATCAATAAGAAAGGGGATGATTTAAAAGGTAGGTGGTAGCTTCCAGATCACGATTGTTATGGGTGAAGCTGAAACTCAGATCCTAATCTTATGATTCCAAGTTGTGTGTATGCATTGCTCCTACATTGCTCCTTCTATTCCATGGTACGGGAATGGAAGAGTTCTACCCTTTTTTCCCTTAAAATATGCATGTCAAATTCTCCCCGATTGGCTAGTTAATAGCTAAGTTTACATTTAGTTAAAATCAGTTATTGAACAAATTCAAGGGGAAAAAATGTGCAATTTACGTAAAATGAGGACCTCTGCATTATGTTAAGTGATACGGCATCAACCCCTCAGCATACCAAAAAAGGCTCAAAATTCCATCTCAAAACCTGTAACATGAGCTGTGAACACCAGAAGAATGAGACCAATTTTGTAGTTATTAGGTCTGGACACTTTAATGGTACACTGAACTTGAACATCACCATGGTGCCTTTTCAGGCAATTGAAATTCTTCCTGCCTCTTTAGTTCCATTACTTTTAGAAATATACTGCTTCTGGGTGTCTAAGATTCATGCTACTAATAGTGATTAATATTTTTTAGTCTCATGTGCTAGGCAACTTCCTGTATTTTTCACATATATATATATATATGTGTGTGTGTGTGTGTGTGTGTGTATGTATATATATACACACACATACAAGCATGACATATCACAAAATAGTATATATTCTTTATTTAAATTCAGAGCAATCCTGTGAGGTTAGTTTTAGAAATACTTGTAGCTTTAAAGTAAGAAAACTGAAGCAGAATGTGAAATAACTTGTCCAGATTGACATCCTGCGAGTTTTGACCTGATGGTCTCACTCTAAACGCTGATATGTAACCACTATGAACATGTGGGTGTATAACTAGGCCTGTGTATTCCAGGCCTTACCACATGCCTCATGTTTCCTGAATTATTCCATTCTATGGATAATGGTCTATTTTTCATGGGATTTTATATTTTGGTATTTTCCATAGGCATTACATCATGCATCATGAAAATAGATATCAAAATTCTGTTGCCATATAACTCATTCCATTAAAGACTTTCCTTAACATGTAGCTACTTTTAAAAAACTTAATGTATAGAGGTAGAAGTATTGCAAGTTGAAAGTCAGCCTGTGCAACTTAGTGAGACCCTGCCTGAAAAATAAAATAAAAAAGGGTTGGGGGTATAGCTCAGAGATATAGGGCTTGCCTGGGATGTGTAAGGACCTGAGTTTAATCCTCACCATTGAAAAAAAAAGAAGAAGAAGAATGCCAAGAATGAAGGAAGTTATTAAAAGTTTATAATGGAATAACTTATAAGTTCCCTACTTTGCACTCTCCACAGCAATGCATTTAAAATGAGCATTTACCCAAACTAAACACTAAAGAGCTATGAAAAATTTAGTCTCTCTGGTAAGATCAAGGGCAAATATGGTCTGACTTTCCTGATCTCGAATTACACCATCTGACAAACATCTCTGCTATTTATGAAGAAGTTCACATCCTAAAAGCACTCAACTCTACAAACCACTCAGCTTGCATCCCCTGAGAATTTACTTCATGATGTGGCAATTGGAATGCTTTCCATACCTGAAGGTCATCCCTCTTTCCTGTGGAGAGCCTCTGCCACTCTTCTGGAGTGACCTTCCTACACTCTTGACTTCAGGTTGCAGTTGGGGACAGGCAATGTTGGATGCCTCCTTATTCAATCATTGTGATTGTTGATTTGCCCACCTAGCCTGATTCAACCAGAATTCTGTCCTAACCTGTTGGAATTTGGTTCCATCCTGAATCAATCTTAGTCCCATTCTATGTGGAGTGCTGGAAAATCGGTTGGCATAAGGCCACAATAACTGAAGAAAACGTACATCTGAAAATATCTAAACCAATCTGAAAGGACAATCTGCAATAAGGGAACCAGAAGGTTCTGGAGATCTCAATTGCAAGAGGCCTGCAGTACTCTGGTTTTCCCACAGGGAAAAGCAGGAGGGCAGCCAGAGCAGCTCCCTCCGGCTTGATTCCTCCAGAGCATAAATTTCCTTTATAAGGACAATTCTGAGATCTTAAGCTATGAAGCAGGGCAGCCATCCCACTAACATCCTGAGCAACACATAGCTCCTGTTAGAGCAGTAATGAGCTGAGTCAGCATCAAATCATTTGTAGTTTGGCAACCACAGCACTGGAAAGGGCGGCAGAACCTTCGTGGTTGATGTTGCCAGCAGGAGTCAAAAGAAAAGCATCCTTAGTTGGGTGCACGTAGAACTCATCCTTTTTATAGGGATATATGAAATACCTTAGGGATTCCACAAATAATTTCCTGAAGTTTTGGAATGGAGAGTGAGGGGACAGAAGAGCTGGTTTAATTAATGAGAACATCTTCCTTCATGGGTTATTAAAAGTAATGTGACATACAAAGTTAAGATTGTACTGGTTTAACTGCATTTTATAACTCAATTTTTCATAAAATTATATGTAATCATGCTTTTAAAAGATCAAATTGTAAAGAAAATTTTCTAACTGAATTATATTTTCCTCCCTTGGTCTTGCTTCACAATAATAACTAATCTTTTTAGGTGGTATGCTTATGCAGCTACATGTTCACCTGTTCACTTTTGTCACAATTTATTGTTTTTTTGCTGTGATTCTCTTTGCTTCCTCTATGGTATATGGCTTTTCTATTGTATTTTTGTTGTCATTGTTGTTTAGCTATAAATAACTTATCAAAACTGGTATTTCTTCTTCTACCATCATGATAGTATATCTTCATATCCCACTTCAGAGAACTTCTAAATCTCTTCTAACTTCCCTTACCCTCCCACTTTCTGGCATGTTTGCTATTACTTTCAAATGGGAAGAGGCATGAGAAAGTCTAACAGTTATGGGTCAAATAGAAAGGGACAGGGAATGTTCTGAACAAATAATGCAATTTCACAAGATTGTCATTGCTTCTAGGTCTTTGCTATGAGCAAAAGTTGGACATATTTTTAAATATGTGTTTAAACTCATATTTCCAATTAAAATATAGCCTTAAATAATTTTTAGTTAATGGTTCTCCTTGTATATTAGTATTTCTTTCCTATTATATGGAAAATATTGGTTGCAATAATATCAACACTATTATGCTCTATTAAAATTTAGTTAATTTTCCTATAACTATATGCATAAAAAGAGTTTCATAACACACACATTATGAACAATTAAATTCTGAAATTAAGTTCCAAACTTTTATAGTTTTATAGAATAGATTCTGAAAAAGTGGTATAGTTACTATATATTACATAGTCACTTGCAATAATTGTTTATCTATACATGCCAACAGTAAATGCAGTTAGCTTCATTCATTTTAGTTTGCTTTTAATTTTTGCTTTAATATTTTAATTTAATTTTTGAATATACAAAACACACAGATGTTTATAAAGTTGAAAAAATATGTCTTAGAGATACATTTTGGAGAAGTTGAGCTTTATTCCAATATAGGATATTTTACCCCTTTTAATAGGAAAGGTGATATGCAATATATAGTATTTTACACCTAATTTTTTTCAAATATTAAAATTTTAAAATATTAAAACAGGAACCACACTATTTCATTAGATAATGATTTTCCCTCTTTCTTTTTAAGTGTCCTGCTATTTTACTAGAGAAGCTGGCATGATTCACTTAACATGTGCCCCATGAATGATCATTTGGGTGGTTTCTATGAATATTCCTATCTCAAACTCTTACAACAAATAACTTTGTGTATGTCATTTCATACATACATTATTCTATTAATAGTGCCCAAATCCCCTTCATTGGAGTTGAACATTTTTGCATTCCCATCAGCAACACATGAGTGTGCCAGTTTTCCCTCAATCTAGGCTCACCTACCTATATTTTGTGAAAGAATTCTTCAAAAATTTGGAATGTAAATAATATCCTTTCTTGTTTTCTCACTTTCTATTAGTTTCCTTTGGCCACATCAGTGAAGATTTGCAAGGGGAAATAAGTATCAGAGTGCCATCTTGTTCCCAATGTCTGGTGTTCTCTTTTGACAGCATGGGTCCAATAAGAGAAGACACACAATTTTTTTTTTCTTTACTACCTAGGGAGACCTGATGTACCCATGAAAATGCCATGTAAGGCAAGTAAATATTAAAAAATGAAATGATCTTTCCTGGTTGCTTTCATGTATAACCAGTTGCCATGTCTTATATACATTGGGGTACTCAGTAAAAATAAAAGTTAGTTTGTAATAAAAGTATTGGGAATAAAATTTGATGCTAATACTGAAAATCAGTCTAAGCCAGTGCCCCTTCTTTTTCAATTGACCTTTTTCAAATCAGTCTAAGCCAGTGCCCCTTCTTTTCCACCTCATTGGGAATTCCTAGTGTGAAGAAAAACAGCAAGGAGCCGTAGCCTACTGCTGACTTCCTCAGAGAGCAGAAATGAGATGGAACAAAAAATGGAAACATCAGGATTACACACATCCCCTTTTTCCTTATTATCATTTCGTTCATATCTCCTTATGTTTGTCCTGCCTTCAAATACACTTTTCTATTTCACTTTATTCAAAGTTTTATTTTTTCCCATTTCACCTGTATATTTTAAAGTGATCAACATGATTATTAATTCAAACCATAGAATGCTTTCATCTCAATTTCAAATGTTTTTTGATGGATATCTGTTTGATCTCTTATTTAAATGAATAAGTGATGTGCGATTAACATTGAGAAGCATTCAAAACATCAAAATCTCACCCAAAAATGTAGAACTGAATTCCTGATTAAGGTTTATATAACATTTCGGCTAACTTATTTTGCCAAATACTTCTCTCAATTCAATTGTAGAGATTTTTGAGTTGTGAAGGAGTTTAGAGATCAACTAATCCAGAAATTTTCTTTAGAAATGAGGAATTATTTGGCATGGAAGATTCTGGAAGGATGTCATTCTAAATTTCTTTTAAAAAGTAGCTCCTGGTAGGACTGGGCTGAAACACAAATTTCCCAGTTTCTTGGTTCAGTGCTTTTAACCACAAAATCTTGACACATTTATTAATGTCTGTTGTTGTCATTGTTGCTGTTGTTGTTAACAGGGAGAAATGAAAGAATAGAGAATAATTTCATTTCAGGGTTGCATGGAGCCAGTTTGCAGCCAACTGGTTGCCTTTGCTGTGATTTGGACGATTCTCGCCTTGCCTTCCCAGAAATCTATTGTTAAACGTATTGGGAAGCTTTCTTAAAGACAGCTTCACCTAAAGTGGGGGAAAAGGGGGGAATTGGCTTAGCTCAATCATAAAAGTTGATTTTTATCATGAGCATCAGTTCTGAATTTAGCAAGGACCTGGACATGCAGATGGGTCTGTTGGCTCCACTTTATGGGTTTATGCTTGATCCCATGAATAAACAGAACCACTCTATTCAAGCTTTAGATGATATTGGAAAAACTTCAATTCTTTGGTACCATTTTACCAGAGTATAAATAAGTAAGTGAAAGAAATTATCTCCTATTTTTCTACATGGTGAAGCTCTGGCAGTTTGAATCAGCACTCCAGGGGAGTGGAGGAGCCCAGAAGTGGCAGAACTTGGCAGCTCTGTTGGTGTTACACAATGAGATTGCTCCGGCAGCAGGAGAAAGCACTGCCTGCTGGGTGTGACTATAGACAGCCAAAAGAACAGAGCTGCTAAGTGGGGGATGCTCTAACTCAACAGGAAGAAGGGGAAGAAAGTGGCTGGTGGGATACAACGGTGGACTGGGTTTGTGAAATCTCCTGGGTCCTTTCAGAATACTTTAAGGTAGGGGTAGAAATGGGGATGGAATTACTCAAGACTGAAGCTCTGCTATAACCAGTGGGGAAGGCTTTCATGGAAATAATTTCATATATTGTGTGTTAGTCAACTTTCTGTTGTTGTGGCCAAAATACCTGACAAAGAATGACAACTTAAAGGAAGAAAGATTTATTTTGTTCACAGTTTCAGAAGTTCAGCTCATGGTCAGCTAGCTCCAAGGCAGAAACATCATGGTGGAAGGGAGAGCAGAATAAAGTTGCCCAGCTCTTGACAGCCACAAAGCAGAGGGGGGAGTATGGGCAGGTGGACCAGGGGCAGATATAGTCCCCAAAGCCATGCCCTAGTGACTTCCTCCAGTCAAGCCCCAACCTACCTGTAGTTACTACCTAGTAGTTCATTCAGCTATCAGTGGATTAAACCAGTAAATGAATTAATCCATTGATGAGTTTAGTTCCCCAATACATTGCATAAATGTTCTACCTCTGAACCTTCATGTATCTGGGGCTCATGCTTTTAACACATGAGCTCTGGGGAGACATTCTAGATCCAAATCATAATATTTTGTATGTACCCATGTTCATTTTTATTTTGTAGTGGCCAAATATCATACATGAGAACATGCAAAAGTTCTTTCTTCTACCTTTACGGAATCATTGAAAAAATACAAAGGGAGGTTTTTTTTTTGTTTGTTTGTTTGTTTGTTTTTAACCTAAACAAGGTAAACAGAGTTTTACTAAAAATGATAAAGTAGAGAATATAATATAATTTTTGTATTTTGAGCTTGTCTAGTCTTTGCAAGTGTCAAATTTACTAAAGGAAAATTGATACCTCTCCACTTCTTTTGCTTTTATCCATCTCTAAGCCAATGAAAATGCAATTATTTAAACTGTCTCTTATATCCATGTGTACATTAATCGTTGTAAATTTTTTTTTTAAAGGAAGGGAAAATAAGTAAGCGAAAAGGATAAAAATAAGGACATCTGAAGACTGAATAAAACAGTAAACATGACAAATCAGGGACAAATTGCTTGTTTAACTCACACGCTCTCCATGTTAGTCCCCTATTGCTGTGCAACAAGTCATCCAAATCTCAGCAGCTTCAAAGAAATTTGCAGGAAATTAAAGGTAATTTCCTCATCATTTCTCTCTGTCCCTACTATAGTTTGGATTTGGAATGTCCCCAAAGGCCTGCATGTTGAGGGGCTGGTCCATCCCCTGGTGCCACTGTGCCACTGTGAGGTAATGAACTCTTGAGGAGGTGAGGCCTAGTGGGATGAAGCTAGAGCACTGGGGGCAAGCCCTTGAAGAGGCTATTGGGATTCCAGGTCTTCTTCTTCTTCTCTTTTGCTTACTGGCTACCATGAGGTAAGCAACTTCCTCTACACACACTCTCTGAAATTATATCCTGCCTCACCCCAAATTTATAGGTCAACCAACCATGAACTGAAATCTGTGAAACCGGGAGCAAAAACAAACCTTTCCTTCTTATAAGCTAATTATCTCAGGTCTTTTTGTCATAGTGATGGAAAGCTAAAACAAATCAGGAATAATTTGAGGTGGCTTGGCTGAGTTCTTAACTCATGGGATGGGCTGAAATCAATTTTTTGATCCAGGTTTTAGTCATTTCAAGTTTGAGTGTAGCGGGGAACTAGTTGCAAGCTTATTCACACGATTATTGGCAGGCCCCAACCTCTTGCCATATGGACCTCCCCACAACTGCTTCATGACACTGCAGCTGGTTGTCCCCATAAAGAGTGATACAGGAAAAAGTGAAAGACAACAATTGTCATAGAAACCACATTGGTTGTAAGCTCCCCTCATGTATGACTCTGTGTTTTCTGCTCCATAATGTTTGTAAGGATTAAATCATTATGTGCAGCCCATACTCAGAGAGAGAGCTTTACACTGACACACAGAATATCAAGAGATGATGATTGGAAGGACCCTTCTTAGAGATTTCCAGCCCTGATCTTCAAGACAGAATGTTTTGGTTTAAGGAGTAAATGTTATATTTATGAATTATTGGGTAGTTTCAGTTATAAGTGCCTTAATTATCTTCCCTGACATCCTCACTCTCTTTCATTGTTGAAATAATCCAGATTCATTGGAACTCTACATTCTTAATTTCATAATTTCTATTCTGGGAAATGATCGTTAATTCCCAAATGGTATATAAGCACCTGAAATAATAAACCCTTGAGTTCATCACTAATATTGTACCTCGAGAGATTTTTTTTTTTTTTTTGAAACACAAATCAGGTAATTCCCTATATTCTAAGGCCACCTTTGCTCTTTAAGATCCTGCAGTGGACTTTCCCTGCTCTTAGTAGAGTAGGCCAACTGTTATAACATGATGTATACTCTCTTGGACAGCCTTGCCAGAGCCACCTCTTCAGGCTCAAGCACCCTAGAGGGGACAGTGTTCCAGCCACATAGTATGGCCTCTACCATAATATTTTTCTTCTCCCTATCTTTACAACATTATTTTCCCTGCTTGAGATGCTTTTCATCTCTTTCCTTTACCCTTGATCCTGTGCTTCCAACTTTTTCACCAGTTATCTTTCACATCTGTGAGAAGAAAATTTCTCCACTACAGCAGCACTTGCCTGGGAAATCTCAATACAAAATTTCATCACCACTAGTTCTAACTAGTGAATCTCATAAACTCTGAATGACCTTGGTATGTCACACCTTAACTGGAACTAAATGACGACTCTTTAATAATCAATAAACTATGTTTTATTTTTTTTAAATGCAACCCTCTATAATCCTTGGACTCATTCATCTGACTCAGAAAGTTAGTATTTGGTCCTTAGCTCCTTAATAAGAGCAATCCTTTCTAGGGTCGAAAAGTCTATAACATTTTCCTGTGAGTGAATGACTTAAGTGAAATTTTTCACTGGTGTGTGTTCCTTGCTTTCCAAATTAATAGACTCAGCAATGATTTTTTCTTTCATTTTTTTAAGTTATGGTAATTTTGCTTTTATTATTATTCTCTAACCCTTTACTTTAGAACCCTCTAATTATGTAACTGATTGATATCTTCCTTTGCTGCTAGACTTCAAGTTCCCAGGAGGTAATGACTATGTGTGTACTTACTATGGTATATCCCCCAGCACTTAAACAAATGCAAGTAAATAAATGGGTTTCTAGCACATACTTGCTGAGTGAATTAGTAAATTACTTCATTTTATGGCCTCAGACTCAAAAACAAGGGAGTATATGTTATAAACTTTATTTCTTTGTTTTCCAAAATTGGTTTTTAGATTTTTGGGGGGCAATGTCTCTCCTTTTTTTTCCCTTAATAAAGAAAAATCAATCTTAATTGCTATATTAGTTCGTGTTTACCATTTGCAAAAGCCATTTAATGATTTGGAGAAAGGTGATCTTCTCACCCCTTCCTCCTGACATTACAATCATGTGCTTGGCCAACTGTGCGACACTGGTGTGTGCAGAAATTCCTTTCTGAAAAGCACAGGTGATCATTTTACACCCTGAAGCCTGAGATCTGATTACTCTTACTCTAGTAGCCTGAAAAGTTACAAATGTCGTTAGTAGTCATTACTCTGTTTAGCTTTCTAAAAAAGGAGTGCAACCATCTCTTATGGCTGTAAATTCTATAATTTGAACATGCATTTTCATGAGACTGCATATTCTTTGACAGATTCTATGTATTATTGTTCTAAAAATGACTCTCAGTAGTGAAAACAGAACCTGAGCCTAAGAATTCTAGTGGAAATCCAAGTGTTGGAATTAAGTGTGTGTGTGTGTGAATATCGGCATGCCCAAATCTGCCTTCTTCACCCCACCCACTACTCCTTTCTATTTTGCTGTGTTCAAGCAATTTAATTCTGCATCTAATTTTAATCTGTAAACCATATCCCTTCTTGCAATTGTAGAGCATGTGTTAGCACTTAACCAGCAGGAGGGGGGTTGCCTAAGGTAAGAGGATTGATAGCACAGACCCGGCATCTTAAAAATGGCTTTGTGTGATTTGGCGCCACTAGCTAAGGCTTTATGTTCACAGGTCCAAGCTGTCTGTCCAGGGCTTAGAGAGACTCAGGAACTGAACACAGTGAAATCTTTTATTCTTATTACTTGGTGTTGATGTTTCAGGAAAATTTGTAGGGGCTGGATAAGAAACTCTGAACATATTCATGGTCGCTTTCTTAGAGGGAGCAAGCAGGAAGAATGAGTAAATTTGTCCAAAAAGGGCAGGAGAGTGACTTGAAAAATATGATTAAGATCTGTTGAAATTAGATTGTGTCACCACTGGGTAAAGTAAGAAAGGATTTGTAGAAACACAAGTTTGACGGATACATAAATGTCATCTCTTCTTACTAAGCCTTAACTTATAGTCATAGAAATCTTTAACATTCCTGTAAAGTGAAAGCATTCCAAATTAAATTATTTCCAAAACTTTTCCATAATATTTTTACATGCATCACTTTTTCAGGCTTAATTATCTTTCATGTTTAATATAACAATGCAGCCCATAAATGTTGATAAATAAATACTGTATAACATGAATTCTAAGATGCGTCTTTTTCACGTTAACATTTCTAAAACAGAGATGTGTTTTACAATGAATGATGTTTGAAAATTAGAATGTGCAGCCTTCCTTCTTTCTTTCCCTTCCTTCTTTCTGTCTTTCCTTCTTTCCTTCCTTTCCCTCCCTCCTTTCCTTTCAATTCTTCCTCACACACGGATGGTTTATTTTACCATTAGTAGTTTCTTATATTTGAAGAAATAGAGTGACTAAACTCACATATTATAAAAATATAGATAAATGCTAGGACTCCACAGTCTAAAAATACATGCAACTATTGTAAGTGTAGTTTTCTGAGAAATCCACAATTCACAACATCTGGCCTAAAGCATGGGATTATATAAGGTAGTCACTGTAGATGCTGCTTACTGAACAGATATGTTCGGTATCTGAATTACTCATTCAACTAATATTTATTAAGCTCCTACAACATGTTTAACATTGTTCTTGGTTCTCAGTTTAGAAAAGCAAAAGAAACAAAACAAAACAACAACAAAAAGAAACGAGTAAAGTCTCTGACTTGGAGATTATTTTCACTTATAAAAAGAAAAATCAGTCTAAGTCATCTGATTCTAGTGTCATCTTTCCAAACATAGAGTCTGTGAATACAAACCTTATTATTCAGTCATGCCTTCACATTTAACCTAAATCCCAGAGAAAGAAAATTCAGACTGAGCTTCTGTTTTAAAAGGAATATATTATAGCTTTATTTTTTTTAGAAAAGTTATTCACTAGAAGCTAGAGTCTCAAAATTTGAATACGAACCGCACAGTACAGCTTAAACCACCTTCGTACCAGTTCTGTGACATTGCGCATATTATTACTATCTTGTCCCATTTAAAAAAAAAATCTTTCTCGAGGGGTTTTTGTGAGGACTAAAAAGGACAATGTACCTGGATTATTGTGTATTTAACAAAGTAAATTAGAATTCCATTTAACTTTCTTTTGCAAACTCACCAAAACTTAAGCATAACTGGTATTATGATTTTTTTTTTTTTTTTGTAAACTAAGACCTGTACCCTTTTAGGACAGTAAATAAGTGCATTTTATCAACTTAAAATAAAATAAAATAAAGCACAGAGAAATAGGTGCAAATTAAAAAAAATAGAGAGGTAAAATTAGTTAGAAATTAAAGAAAGTTCTTAAGAAGTTTACAAATGACTGATCTTGAAGAAAATGCCAAATAGGCATTAGAGAATCTCCTCTGTCTGAACAATCTGAAGAATAATTATTCATTAAATATCCCAACTATAACAATACTTTCTTTGCATATTTGAATACATTTCAATTTTCCATATACCTTCCTTATATCTTGGTGTTATTGACTTGAGTACCTGAAGCCCAATATTACTTAAGAGCACATTCTGGTATGTGAGTTGTGCCCTAATTCTTTCTTCCCATCTTTCATTCAAAAGCTGAGAAAGCTTATAACTGATAAAAGTAATGCGTTATAAAAATCAAAGGCAACATTCAAAATCAAATGAGTAATAATACAATTTTTAATGTTTTCTTATCCCATGAATTCAAGTTTATATATATGAAAATTACATTATTAAAAGAATTTTTTAAAAGAAATTTTATCTTATTTTATATAAAGCATGTAGACTCTTTTTTAAAAATATAAGTGATCAGTAAATAATAGACTTAACATTTCAAAGTAGCTTCCTTATATTTACTTTACTTTAAGTTTTCGGATTTTAATTTATCATCATATTTAGAATTAAGATGACATTACATAAAGCACTTTTGTAAAACTCTCACAATGTAGTTTGTATGTATGTGTTTATGTGTGTGTATTTAAATCAGAATAAAGACTTATAACAATTAATATTTTAAAAACTGTTGTCAATGCTCGCAGGTTTTGGAATTCCAACAGGCTGTAGGTCTTTTATTTCACTAAACAAAAGAATTTGAAATTTAATAATGAGAATTTTTTTTAAAAAAAGACAATCTTTTAATGGCTTTCAATTATATAAAAGGATAAAAGCAACAAATTTTTATATTAGAAATATAGAAGATAAAATAAACATGAGAAGAAAAATGACCAAACGTTAAGTGGTAAACACGATGCTAAAGTGATCACATGAAATATTTCATTTATCCTGAAAGCAATACTATCAGGTATGGACTATTATACCAGTTACACAGTTGAAAAAAAATAGAGTCTTAAGAAAGTGAATTAATTTCCTCATGATTGCTACTCTACTAAACTTGGATTTAAACCTCAGTGTGATTTTTGAAAAATTTTTTATTTAATTACAAGCAGACTCTTCTTTCATTAAAACAAATCTAAATCTTAGACTTATTATTACTTCCTGTTATATGATATGTCATTATTCACTGCCTCATTCCCCATATTTAGACAGGTAGCTTGCTTCCATTATTAAATTTTTAAAATAATGTACATTGTTGGTGGAGCTGCAAATTAGTACAACCACTTAAGAAAGCAGAATAGAGATTCCTCAATTAAAAAAATAGAATCACCAGATGACCCAGATATTTCATTCTTTGGTATTTATCCTAAAGAACTAAAATCAGCATACTTAGAGTGATACATGCATACAAATGTTTGTAGCAGCCCAATTCAAAGTAGCCAAGTTATAGAACCAGCTTAGGTGTCTGTCAAAAGATGAATGAAAGAAAACATAGTATATATACACAATGGAGTTTTACTCAGCCACAAAGAAGAATGAAATTATGTTATTTAAAGATGAATAAATGGAACTAGAAAACATCATGCTAAGTGAAATAAGTCAAACTCAGAAAGCCAAGGGTTGAATGTTTTCTCTCATATGTGGAAACTATATACAGAGAAGAAACAAGGGAATAGAAAAGGGACAGGGTCTTATGAAAATGTAAGGGAGACCAATAGAGTAGAGGAAGGAGATTGAGAGGGAGAAAGGACGGGATGGAATAGGGAGGTATGGGGGAATGAAATCTACCAAATTTTGCTATCACCATATACAGATATATCACAATGAATCGTGTGTGTGTGTGTGTGCACGTGCGTGTGTGTGTGTATGTAAAATTATAGTATATATAGATCATAGCACATATGTAAGTATATGTATAATTATAGCACACTAATTAAAGATAATAATAGTGATGTAAGATTAACAGCATAAGGCAAGTGGATTGGGGAGGAAGGAAGGGAATAAAAGGAAGGTAGAAGGAAATGAGATTGATTAAGTTATGTTATATACATATACAAATATGGGACAATAAATACTACCTCTTATATACAATTATAATGCACCAATAAAAATAATTAAAATGCTGCTTTGTATATCTTCAAACATATGTACATATATGCATTGAAAAAAATCACACTTTCTAAATTTAAAATATAAAGCTATTATAATAAGAACATCATGTTACTGGCATTAAAAATAGACACATCAACCAATGGAACAGAACAGAAAGTTGAGAAACAAACCCAAGTATTTCTGGTCGATTGATTTTTCAGGCAAGTTCCCAAGAACACACAATGGCAAAGGGCAATCACTTCAGTAAATCATGCTGAGAAAATTGATACTCCCACAGAATACAATTGGATCCTTATCTCACAGCATAGAAAAAAATCAACTCGAAATGGATAAAAGGCTTAGGTGTGAAACTATAAAACTATCAGAGGAAGCATAAGGAAAAGTTCTGCAACATTGGTCTGGGCAGAGATTTCTTGCCTAGAACTTGAAAAGCACAAACAACGTAAATAGAAATAAAAAATATGGAATTGCATCAAATGAATAATCTGCACTGCAAAAAAAAAAATGAGTTAAGAGACAACCTAGGGGTTGAGAGAAAATATTTGTAAGCCAGACATCTGATAATGGGTTAATATCCAAAAATTTATAAGAACTCAATCAGTGCATAAATATATAAACAACACAAAAAAAAAACCTTGAGAAGGTGAAGAATGCACATCAGCCACAGCTAACCAAGTAGGGCTTTTTTTCCAAGACATTAAATGTCCTATAGACATCCAAAATGACATCAAGAAGCAGAGCAAAGAGAGCTGGGAAAATGAGCTCCAGATCTAAAACTTTTTGAATGAAATCTGTTTCACTCATCGCTTAGGAGCTGCAACACACCTAATACCTGCCTATTTTTGCTGCTCCTCCCTGATCTTCTAGATCTGATTTACTGACAGGGAAAGAAAGCGAAATGTTCTTCCTCCCGAGATCCTCATGGCATTATACTTGTGGAACACCTCTACTATCTCCTGAAGGATTCAGCAGTTTTTAGTTCAAATTCCTAAAAAGGAAAATATGAAAGTCTCAGCCACACCTATGGATCGGTCCCCTTAGGACAGGTGCGTATTTTTGATGCGATATGCCACAGCAGGGACGGTAAGCCACATGTTCAAAATTGAAGAAAAGTGAAGCTGAGAAGTGAGTGTAAGTAGAAAACAATCATACCTAGTTTAGTATGAAAACATTCGTGTCAGCCACACTAGAGGCTCTATCATTTGCTTCATCACTTAGCCTGACGAAAGAAACTCACATCATATTGTTTTAAATCTGGATTCTTGGTTGAGTGAAATAGAAAAAGTTTATATCATATACACATCACCCATTCACATTTATTCTGTGACTACTCTGTTGACTTTCATTGTTCGCTTATTTCTTGAGTTGTTAATGTTTTCCTTATTGCTTTTTATATTAAAGTTTTTTACATATTCAGTATACAAATTGTTGGTCTTATCTATTGCTCATATTCTTTCCATTTGTCTATTTGCCTTCTCATTATAGTTTGGTGTTTAATGTAGTCAAATCCTCCCACTATTCTCTTTTTGCTTTAATTGTCTTAATATTGAAAAAAAAATCTTTACCATTTCAAGGTAAATAAATGTCCCAATTACACCTATTTTAAATATTTTTTAAAATTGCTTGCAATTGCTTAATGTCCTGAAATAAATCTTGAGAGATTATGTGATATTCTTTATGTGAAGTCTGATATTTATTTGGCAATACATAAATTTCTTTTTTCTCAACTTGGCTAATATTCATAACATTTTTTCTACCAGAATAATCCATCTATTAAACATACTAAGATATTTTATTCAGGTTGCATTATAGCTTCACAACATGATTAGATTTTTAAAAATATTCCTCTTAAAATAATGTGGGGAAAATATCGAACAGATTGCTTATAGTAGATACGAAGTTGATTAGGGGACTATTAGGACAGTTCACATAAGAGTTCAGTAAGGATAACTCACAGAAAAGTCTGATATTTATTTGGCAATACAGAACCCACTGGTGATTCAGTTCATTAAAAAAAAAAAAAGTAGATACAAGGGGTAGAAAGGAATGGTAGAAGCAGCCAAATTATAGATAGTTGAGGTGAAAGGGTACAGGCTGCCACATACAATTTTTAAACCCTTTTAAAGAGAAGATATAAGTAGTGGGAGACTGAAGCAAGTCCAGAGAAGTTTTTTCTTAAATGTCTTTAGTTTTCTTCTGAGAAGAGACAAAACTGAACCTTGCCACATGTTACATGGAAAGAGCCATATGGTGAGAAGAGGGGGATATCACAGAGTAAGCCATGTCATGAGTGAGACGGGAAGAAGTGAGTCAACCAGGGGACAGAAGTGTATGGGTTGGTTGGCTATCGCTGAAGAAGTGGAGGGAGCAATCAGATGGAAAGGTTTCTCAATCAAAAAAAGAGGTCGGCGCATCAGTTGAAATCAGAATGTTGGAGGGGAGCTGTGAGAAAGGAGGTCCACACTTGAGCTACCTACTAGGTGGTAGGGTGGAAGAAATAACAGGGTGGAGATGAGGGACCAAGCCATTTGAAGGCCCATGAATATGTCCTAACATTCTTCCTTATGATTGTGTGATTTTTTTTTCCCCCAGCAAAAATGAAGCTTTTGGATAGTTGCTTTGGGGTTAAGAGAATGAGAAAATAGAAGAAAGCAATAGGCAGAGTGTGGCAGTTTAGACAGTGGATGAGCTAAAATGTCTTAGGGTTCTTATGAAAGCTAGAGCAGGGTTCCAGGAATGGGCTTCTATAAGGGGAGCTGAAGAGACTGATGTGAGATTGCAAAGGTCAAGGATCAGGAAGGATCATGTATTGGAGAGATCTTTTTTTAAATAAACATTGAAGTCAGCTCGGTGCTCCAGACACTCTAGAAGCATTTAGTACTGTAACTATAATCATTATGAATGGTGAACTTAAAACCACTAGGATCAAACATAACAACTAAACAAAACAATGACATTAATAGTCTTACCCATGAAAAGTCAGATGAGTGTGACTTCACTGTTGGCCATGGTTGTAGGTTTAACAATTCAGGTTAGGTGTTTGGAAAAAGAAACACAAGGAAATGGGTAAAATTTTATGTTGGAGTTTTGAAATTTAGTTAGGGAAATGAAGCGACTCTATGATGATCATGTGTTCTGAGAGTCACTAAGTTATTTTATACATTTTTCCCTTCCTTAACAAATACGAGGGCAAGAGGAATTATTTGAGTGAGCCCTCAACTAGAGAAACAGAACATGCAATTACTTGGTGTTCCTATCCCAATCGGACCAGGAAATTTAACAAAAGATGTAGAGAATGGGTGCTTTTAAATGTTATAAAGACAGAGGTGCCAGTGGCATGGATCCTGGGGTGCTTCTTGGTGTCTTCCTCTCACCCCATTGTAACAGAAGAAGGTGTGTTAACCCAGATGATGATGTACTGATCCTGTGGACAAAATGGTTTACCTTTTATAAAAATGTGCTCTATTTATAACATACGGAAGCACAGAGAAGCATCATGCTGTTTTGAACTAGTGCCTTTCTCACTGAAATCTGATCACACGATATAGATTGAATACATCGACCTGAACTCTCAAACAGACCCGAAAGGTGACGGTGAAGAGTGATACCAACATATTCAGGACATCTTTGAAAGGTGGAATGTTGTTGATTGTGACAGCACAAAGCGGGGCCACAGTTGCATTCATTGTTCAGTGAGCTTGTCCACACAGCTCAACCCACCGACAGCAATGAATGTTGATTGTGACCTTTTGAAAAATAATCTCTGCATGAAGAAGAGAAAGTTCTGGAGTGTCCTGCTTTGGTTTTCTGTCTTCAGCAAATTCTGGGAGCCACGGAGCAGTTGATGGTTAGCCATAGGGTACAATCAACGGTCGATGGTTTTGATTTTAATTCCAAACTCACCGACAGCGTTGAATGTTCACTGAAGCAACCTCTAAGCTCAGAATTCTGCTGACTTTACAGTATCTGTAAGTATGGAAAGAGGAGGGAGACAGAAAATACAAAGTACATTTAGTCACACGTTGTATGCATTTTAAGCCTTTTCAAAGAAATAAGGAGGAAGAGACGAAGGGTGATTCTTCCAACCAACACTTTGGCCAGCCTCCACATCACATGTGTGAAAGAAAGGGATTTTGTTTCTTCAAGCTAAAAAAAAATGCTGATCTTGGTTTAGTTCCAGAGAGAGAATTATCCCACAGTTACAAAGAGAATTTCTTATTCAAAGTAATTTGAAATATCAAATTGAAACAATATCTTAAAATTTAAATAATGCTATGCTTGAAGAATATATTATGCATATAGAATATTCAAAAATTAAAAAGAATTCTCTTAGATTTCCTCAAATTAAACTACTGTCAATTACCTTTTTACACTTATATGTCTAATGTATGTGATCACAAAATTTGGTTTTAAAATTAGAATATGTTCCAAAGCATTCTTAAACTGAACAAATTACAAATGAAGAAATCAGCTCAACTCATTTTTCCGTTTATGACACAAAAAATTCATTAATACAGTAAATACAATCTATGCATGCTATGAAGCTATGAATTCCCAACTGTTTTGGATATGAAACTCCTAACATCTTTTTATGGGTGGATAGGTCAGGGATTCTTTTTATAACCTCTTTTCTATGAGTGCTTTGTGAATAATGCTTATTTTAAAGCATTTATTATCAACTCTGTTAAATGTATTTATATAATCATGTTGAATAATTTTTATTATTAATTAAAACAAAAGTTCTCTTGCATATATTGAAACCAACCTAGAAAGTCACTATTTGACACACTTCAACTGACATCCAATATGATTGTAATTATCTGTGGGTGAGACAACCCACGGTAATTTAGAATACTACTTTGAAGATTTTCAAATCAATGGAATAGTTCCTGAAATATTAGTGAACTATGTATTTCAAATTTTTACATATTCTGACATTTCCTTCGCTTACAATACCATATTATAAAGGCAGTAATTGCTTAATATCTTTGAAATACAATTTTTACATGGAAATGTTCTCTAACATGTTTTGGTAAAATGAGGGCTAGTGATCTACTAAAAGCATGTATTGAGGCAACAAATAGTAATAGAATAAACAGTGGTGATTAATCTGAATTTTGCATTGTGTCATTCTTTTGAAATAATCACTTTTTTCCTGCAGAGTACAACTAGTTATAAAAATGCTTTATCAATAGGCATTTCTTGTGCTGGTGTGGAAAGAACATTATCATGGGACTAAGGGCTCATTTGTTTGCATTATCAATTCCACCTGAAGGCATATCACTCCTGTTTCTCTGCCTGCACATTGTGGCGTTAGTGTCAGTTCAATATATAACCATTTTTTCAATCATGCCTATTGATCTCTCACTACATCTGCTAACATTTGTATAACAGGGATGCTCTGATACAAGACTTCAAACCCTGTATTTTGCCTGAATGCAAAATATGCATTTGACCTACTAATGAGCAAAGGTCCAGGGTTGCTACAATTAATTACAATGCATATCCATGTTATTATTTGTTTTGTAAAACATTCCCCCAGTAATTTTTGCAAAATATTATTAACTTATGCCTCAAATTTTCAAATTATTAAAATAAAACTCTTGAATAAAATTAATGTAAAATTCTTAAAAGTCATAAATGATTCATTTCCAACAGTAAGAGATTGCATTATATATCTTGTCATTTGCACATAGAATAGTAATAGTAAACAGAGTAATTAATTCTTTCTAGTTTCCCTGGATTAAACTGGATGTGTTTCACAAATACAGTTTGTTGAAGATAAAAAAAATCTCATAACAGTTAAATTCTCCATAAGAGTATATAAATTTTTTGTATTCTTGCTGCATTTACTCTAATGTCAGAGAAGAGGATATACTTCAGGGTTCTATATACTAAATTATTTTTGAATCATCAGAAAAATTGTTACATTTGCTGATTCTATTTTCTGCTTATTCAAGTGGGCTTTTAATCACTATCTTATATTTCCTAATCCTCTCTCTTCTACATCTTTATTTTCATGACCTGGTCTTTGACTACAAATAATTTATCTTTTAATTATTTAGGTTTCACAGTACTGAGATTTGATGTTTTCTATTAGAAAGTATGCAGCATTACATTTTTAACATCATATTCAAATTCCAGAATTCTAAATTAGTTGTAGCAATCTCCATTCTTATATTGTTTTCACTGAATGAAAAGAGGCACAAGAAATAGGTCTTTTATGGATGAGTATCCCCTTATGCCCCTCTTCCTAATTTTGGAGGTTTGCGTGGGCAGGATAAGACTGATTTGCATCAAGGTCAGATTTATTTTAGATTTTTGTTTCTCATCCCTTGGCTTGTGGAAACATTAAGTATTTTGGTTTTGCTTAAGGTTAGTAGGTCATAAATAAACCAAAGCAATTTCTTTGCTTTGAGCAAAAGGGTCACAGAATACATGAAATACCACTTTTAAACAAAGCAAACTTTAACATGAATTGACAGAGGAACATGAAGAAGTAGTGCCACGTGCCTCAGTAAAAGGCCATAGGGATTTGGGATGCTGGAGTTGTCTGTTTTAGAAATAGATTATATATCTTGCTTGATGACCTGTATTTAATTTAAGTGACTGCCGCTGCCAGTCCTTCCAGAGGGCAAGTGTGTGAAATAGAGCATTCCAGTGTCAGGCTCCAGCCCTTTCCTCTGCCTGATGCCTTGACCTAAATTGGGCATGTGGGCATTGATCTGGACAAATGAGAGGAGATGAGACTTTCTACAGTCACATTTTATCCTTAATTCTAGTTCATTGAAAAATTGGGGGGCAGCACCTACCTATGAGTAAATTTTAGTTTAATCAGTTTGATTTTTCTGTTAGGAAAGTGAATCTTTCCAAAATGAAAGACATGAAATGTCACACTTAAAAGTACATTTTTTTTTTGCTGTTTCCTCCTTCTCCAAAACATTAACACTATCTCTGAAACTCATCATAAATGAAATTCCAGCTTAACCAGTGATTTAGGGGTTCCTAGGCCTCTTGCTCAGGTCCATCTCCATTTTCTTAGAAGAATTACTCCTTTGATAGGATCAGATATTTCAGGGAATGTTTGAGGACTTGCACTTTTACCTTTTCAATGATGCAGTTCAAGTTCCCAATACAGAAATGCTCATTCTGAATAGTTATAATTATTGGGGTTTCTCGTTTCTTCGATAGAAGCAGCAGAAACATCAGAGGTCAAAACTGACTAAATGCAACAGACAGCCAAGTTGAGAACTTGGATATGGTTTTCCACTGAGCAAAAAGGAAAATCAGGGCATGTCATGCCAAAGCTTGGCTCAGAGTGGACATCTTTTACTACTGAAATGCTGGCTTCCAGAGAGGACTATAATTTTTTTTTTCTAATAGCTTTGTAATTACTGATAACCCTTCCTCCTGTTGACAGCTAAAGGTCTGAAAGTTTTCTTTCCCAGAAAACTGTGGAAATGCATTTACATTACTCACTCCATAAAATGGCTTATGAATTTGCTCTGGAGAAAGGAAGAATTTCCAGCATAACCTTTGTACTATTTGGCATAATTGCCAGGTATTTAAAAAAATTGATTTATTTTCAATATCTATATTAACTGGATTTATATGTAAGAAATTCACATTATATTCTTATTACAGAATAGATATAATTTAAAAAGTCTTTGTGATTACTTAAAAACTATAAAAGCTCAAATATTTAAGCTTAATAGAAAAGGTTAAAATATGAACCACCATAACTCCAACATAAGCATCACTTTTAATAAGAGCATAGAAATATTGATATTTTTGCTATATTAACCATTTATTATCATAAGCTGGATTAACACTTTTCAATAGTGAATGTATACACACAAACTATATATATATACACATACACACACATATATACATATATATGTATAAATTTTTTTCTGAGCCTGTGAATGCAGCAATCTAAAAGGTACACTTTTTTAAAAACATTTTTTAGTTGTCAATGACATTTATTTTATTGATTGATTCATGGTACTAAGAATTGAACCCAGTACCTCCACACATGCTAGGCAAGCGTTCTGCCACTGAGCCACAATCCCAGCCCCTAAAAGGTACACTTTATTGGGCAGGTTGATATAATCACTAAACAAAGCAATAGAATTGTAGCAATGGGCCTGAGATCTGCCACTCACCAGTTTGGTTATATAACTTATGTAAGCTTTAGTTTCCTGGATAAAATCTGCGTCATAATATAATTATCAGATATAACAGTTCAAGTTCTGAATAACCCTTTGTTAATGGACATTCTGTAATACATAATGATACTCCTTATTATTGGGACAGAGATTAAATCCAGGTCTACCAAGAATCTAATGCTTCTTCCCTTCAAAAAGAGCTGCCGTCCCAGTTCTAAAACTTACACACACACACACACACACACACACACACACACACACCCATAAGCACATAAGGCTTTTTTCTAAGTAGCCTCAAGATATATGATTTTTTTTTTTTTAACAATGGCACAATAACTTTCCCCAGTAAGATGCAACCGTGTGTTAGTCTTGCTGCTTGACTTTCTTACCTGGTAGGTGGTGGTGACTGACAGGCAAGGAGAGCTCTTCTAAGACAGGGAGTTCTGAAGAGGATTGATGTCTACTTAAAAGTTACAATTAATCTAAAACTCCTCTAAAGTTAGGAGCCCTTGATTAACCTAAAGCATCTCTGTTAATCTTCAACATTCACACAGAGGATGAGGACTAGAGAGAATTCAGGATGACTGCTCTTCTTCACCTTTCAAAATAGGTTCTTGTCCTTGAGCATATGTCCTAAACTATTTTAAATCAAATCAGGATGCCATTGGATCTACAGAGGATAAAACAAGTGTTTAAATATTGCTGTATTTTTAGACATTTATCAAGTTTCCACTTTAAAAAAAAAGATATTTCAAGGTTTGCTCTAGGAAAACTGTTTCAGTGCCTTTCTTTTCTTTCATTCTTTTTTTTTTTTCCCCTCTGAAGTTTAGACATCTTCCTGAAACAAAAAGGAAGAACGGAAGGAAGGGAGAGAAAGGAAAGAAAGAAGAAAACATTACATCACTACATTTTTCCAAAGCACATAAGCTTATATTGGGCTATCAAAAGAAGCTATTTCTTTTTGGGTATTCGATCATTTAGAGAGCCAATTTAGAAACAAAAAAAAAAATCTCTTCATACAAAAATTCTCTCTTTTATAGAGGAAAGCACATGGTAGTGTGAAGTTCAGAGCAAGCTGAGTAGAATTAACGATTCTAATAGCAATGGATTCTTTTTCATAATGAAGATCAATTTTGTCGATAGTATAACACTATGCTTTCTACAAACTCTTGCCAATGTCAGCATGAGCAGCATTTATTTTTAGCAAAGAAATGGAGCGTCCTTGATCCAAGACTTTGTACTAATGGTTGATTACTCCCTCAATCTACAAAGGATAGACATGTTAACTTATAAGTGATTTTCAAATTACTTTCCAGTAAATACTTCCATATTAGTAATAGAGTTTGTCTCGTGTTATAATTAAAATGCAAATTAATCTCTTGAAAATTATGAGCAATATGTGTATTAGAGAAAATAAGTTTTTTTAGGGGAAAATATACTGCATCTTTGTAAAGAGGAAAATACCTTGCTTCTCTAAATTGTTAAAATTTACCAAAAAAGGACACCTGAAACACATAATCAGAGAAGCACACACTAAGCTTTTAAATTTTTTAAATGAAACAATGTGTTATTATTTTATTATTGTACCATGTTACACTATAGGAAAAGTGTTTATAATTATATTTTTAGAATATTGAAAACATCTTTCAAGTTTTCTATGCTTCATTAAGAATTCAGTCTATAACTTAGGGTCTCCCAAGCTTTTAACAGCATTCTCCACTAACTATGCTATTAGAATACCTTTCTATTTTTAGAAGATATTGTGGATGTATTTCTAGCTTCATAAATTATACAAGCATCTGTTCCTTCAATCAACAGGACACCAAATGTTTTTTGCATCAATCCATGTGAAATGATGTATATAATACTATTTTATTCCCCATGAGATTTTAATAAGTACTGAGTTTATAGTCAAAAAATGTTTAAATGATTAAGATGGTGGAAGAGGGGTAAATAAAATAGTAAACAAAAATGTATTTCAAAGTAAACTCTGTGGGAATTATAAAAAACTAAAACACGAGTAGCTTTTAAACCTTTCTAGGTTTCTTATTCTCCATAGAAATATTTAAATCAACTAGCAGAACCTGACAGATTTTTAAGCACAAAATTGTAACTCTATTAAATAATTAGTTTTTATGTCTTTAACTTTATGTAAAATGCTATATTTGGAGAATATGAAAAAAAAAGGTTTCTTCAATTTGAGTTCTGATACCTATTATATGCATGGCAGTTTATTTCATCAAAAATGCCTTTATACGAATTTATTCTTTAAAATTGATTAATCTAAATAGACATGGGTATGCAAGCTCTTCTAAACCTTCCTTAATGTGACCAGCAGGTGACTGTGTTCTCTCCACAGGTGACTTGTGGGCTGAGAAAGGATTTCAGCCAAAAGTCAAGACTCCATTACAGTTGAGTATTATATTTCTCAATAAATCCTGTGAAAGTGAAATACCTTAGCTCAAGTTATTCATTAAATATATGTCATTATGACATGTTTGGATTAATTGTTAAAAGATTTATACTTTGATTTTGGAATCCGATAAATGACCTCTTCTACTACTAAGACTATAATTTTCTAGATCCTGTTCCATTTTTATTTCCCTTAGCCAAAGAGAATAATTCTAGAGGATGTGGTTATGTCCCCCCCATTCTACATTTTAAATGAACAAACAGAAAATAAAATGGTGTTAATTTACAGTATTTAGTTAAGTTAGTTAACTGTATTTAGTTAATAATTCACATTTTTTTAATTTTAAAACATATTAATTGGTCAATTTATTCTTTGAGCAATAGGATCATGTGATGGCTTGATTTACTGGAATGGTAGTTGAAAAAATAACTTTATTCAGGCATTATTCTCTTTCTACTCAAATGAGATTATTCTTTATTAAATGTATAACAAAATCCATATATTTTAGCAATTTAAAACTACTCATTATATTCTTTACAACCTTTTCTCCCCCAAAGAAGTTACTTGAAAATTATTATATGCCTCCATGGTGGGGAGGGGGTAGGGGGGAGAGAGAGAGAGAGAGAAGAAAGTTTCTTCATTATACAAAAGGTTCCTTCAAGCAATTTTTCAAATCTTCACTCTCGGTTTATTTTCTCTTTATGTTTACATATCTGCAGAAAATTGAAAATTGAATGACTTAAATTTTCAAAAAGTACCTATGGTAAATGAAGAGATGAAAATAAGCAATCTTTGATACGATTAGTAAAAGTAGAAATCTAGGATTTGACCTAGTGATCTTCATGAATCACATCACTTCTCTTATCACTTATCACTCTCATCACTTCTCATCCTGCTGGGAGACATCTACTTTCCACCTAAGGCATGATATAAACGTACTATTCTTTTCAGAATTACTCCTTTTTGACTTAATTTACAAGGAACCTCTCTTTTGTATTAATCCTAAATGGTTATTGGAGATTGATGCAGAGAACAACTGACAGAATGATTCATTTGTAGAACTGTTTCGACAATTTATTTACCATCAATACTTTAGTAGCTTTAGAGCTTACTTTAAAAAAAAATCAGTTAGAGTATTAACTAGATAATTTTGGATCAAAATCAATTTAGGTGTTTTTTTTAATATCCCCTCTGCAACTCCAATTAAATACGCTACTCTTCCCAGTTTCCTGTCTTAAAACTAGTTTTTAGTGCTGCCTGGAAACTGTTAAACAGCTGCAGCATTCCAGCCGTGAAGTTTTTAGCCATGAGTGAATTACACAAATGCAAAGACAGTAAAATTGCTTCTGGAAAAATGTCTACAGACACATAGATTTTTGAAAAATGAACCAAATTATCAAAAATGTCAGACATTAACAATATAAATATACACAGGTATGTAATATTTTATAGAATGAATGATGTTTACTATTAAAATAAACAAATGAGCATATTATACAGCCATAAGATGAAGACAAAAATACTTATTCTTAAAAAATCTAATTACATACTCAAATTGGCATAGAGACTCAAAAACACTGAATAATTTGGGGCAAGTTGTCAAATAGTGACAGAATTCTATGTTAACTCCCCACTGAATGCCCTTTTTATCATTCTATGTACATGTTAACATGTATTTTTAATACATTTTATTACTTTGTAGTTATTGACTAAGAATTTTTTAATTAGCACAAGAAGACAATATAAATTATGTCCCATATAGGTACTTTGAGACTTAAAGGACATTTGATAGTTTCAGCTGACCTTTAAAATGAGGGGAATAAGACCACATAACAGATCAAAGACACCAATAGAATATGGAAATTCAGTTTCAATGATATGTGTTTTTCTCTGAAAAATGTTTCTAAAAAATGAAAAATCGTTACAGACCAAGAATTTTATCAAAGTTTCTCTTGCTTGGTCTATCTTTCTCACTAGACGGTGGGATCCTGGGATCAGACTTTCCTTAGTCATCTATGGAACTTTAGAACATAACATGTTTCCTAGAATACAGCAGGTGTTTGATGTGTGTTTGTTGCCTCTTCCTTGATTCCCTAACAAATATCATTATAAGGATGCTCATCTGGATATGACCTATTTTCACATTTGCTCCCATTTACCTGACAATATTGAATTATATAACCTCCATGTTGGGTTCCCACATATCTGGGTATAATGGATTCAAAAGTCAAAGTCCCAAAACCTAGTCACTCACAAAGGTTGAGTCATGGAAAAGGTTTAAACAGATTTAATGCTCACTAGAGATCTAAGCCACTTTCACAGCTGCTGTTACATAGCAATGCATAGAACTAAAGAATTTTCTTGTCTTTAGAAAAGTGCTTCATTAAATTAAGAATTTTGCTCTTCTCTGCAAATGGACCATATATTTCCTTCTAATGGCATGAACAAAGTTATCACATTTTTAAAACCTATATTTTAAATGTTTATTCCTCTTAGTATGGTTTTTGATACTCTATATGTTTCTTCCAATAACATTTTAATTTTTGAAAACATCTATATTATTTCTGTTGATCAAGAAGGTTGGGCCACTAATGGAAAGAAAGTATCTTAATTGGGGGGGGGGGGCATACACAATATCATTAACTTGTTTCTCAACTTTTATTTAGTGAAAGGCAAAATAGAAGAGGGCATAAAAGGCACAGAAGTGTTCTGGTTGGCCAAAGTCCTCCTTGCTGGTGAGTTTCATCTCACCCAGGTATCCAGATATTTTAACCACATCCTCCCATCCCTGCACCCTCCCCTGCCCCACCTACTGTGGTAAGTTCTGGTTAATTTTTTTTTTTCCTTATCTCAGTACATTTTTACTATTTTCCATAGCTGCACCCTCAGGATAGAC
The DNA here is from genome assembly GCF_047511675.1 of Marmota flaviventris. NCBI lineage: Eukaryota > Metazoa > Chordata > Mammalia > Rodentia > Sciuridae > Marmota > Marmota flaviventris. Next base: position 82,001,827 of record NC_092509.1, on the reverse strand, counting down.
ATCCAGCTAATGTACTTCTGTTTACTGAAAAGACCTTTCACAGTATTTCCTTTTGCACAGATGAATGCTAGAGATTTCTTTTGAGCCTTGTGGACCAATCCGATCCACTATTTTACACACCAAACTTTACAACATTAGGGTCTTTTTCAGCTATTCTTGAAAACCAGATCCTTTTCAAAGGATGAGAAGTTGTTTTCTTTGAGGATCTTTAGAGTGTGGGGTTAAAAATGAGTGGGGTTGGATTTAAGATAATTCCCAAAAATGTTTTGATCTTTGGCAGATTCCCTGACTTATGGTGCCATCTTCTAACACATTTAACTCTGAGGGCCAGTGGTGTCCAGATGTATGCACAGGGATGTGTTTATCCAAAAGTCAGTCACATGATCATAGATATTGATCATTACAAAAAATTCTCCACAAATGGAAAATCTGTTTCCCAGCCAAATTAAAGAAACCTGAAGTTTTCTTTACTAAATGGTTATGATGCTGCCAATTGTAATGTTCTTAAGGGAAAATGTTCTAGCATTCATATTTACTATTATTATTATTATTTTATTATTATTATTTTAAAATAGTTAAAGCTAGAAGATATTTTCCCCAAAAGATGCTGGTAGAAAGACTATTTAAACTAATATAAAATAATTTATTTTAGAATCCTCATTATCCATCACTTCTGTTTATATTAAATTTAGTTTCTGTCAATGTCTAAAATGTTGATAAGAATTTCTTTGTTGTGAAATTTTTATCTTTCAGTGCCACTGGCTGGTTTTCTCTTTGAGACACCTTTTTACATGGTAATGTGTGGTCATCAAGTTTTCCCTAAAATTGCACTTTTTAATGTTATATTGGATTTCTGTTTATTGATCAAAAGTTCTGAGCAGTAGGTAACAAACTGAATTATATAGTTTGCTTTAAAAGGCTAAGAATGCCCCCAAATAGTTTCAAACATATTGACTGATTTAAACAATTCCAATTAGTTTCTCCCTATACCATGTAGTTAACTACAGGGAAGGCATATTTTACATAATGAGATTTATACAGAAATTCTGTAATCTTGGAGAGAAAGCTATAAAAATATATTATGCTTCAGTCTACTTTTAGCTTCTATTTTATGGCAGAAAAAAAGATAATTTTGGCAATAACATTTCAAAAATCCTCTCTTTTTTATTTTTTAGAATAACAAAAGTTGTTTACTAAAAATGGGAATTTTTAAACTAAATACTCCTTTATAGCTCTTTTCAAATTCTTCATTCTACATTCTGCCTAGTTTTCTTAAGATCATGTGAGTGATACAAAAATGTGGTACATAATACTGACTTTTTAAAAATATTTATTTTTTTAGTTGTAGTTGGGCACAATATCTTTATTTTATTTATTTATTTTTATGTGGTACTGAGGATCGAACCCAGGGCTTCGCACATGCTAGGTGAGTGCTCTACCTCTGAGCCACAATCCCAGCCCTATACTACAGATTTGAAAGCACCACAAAAGCATATCATTCTATGGACCAACACTACAAGACAGTACTTCTAATTACCAAACTTAGTTTTATGAAATATTTTCAAGTTCACAAAAATTATCATAATTTTCTCATGCAATACTGAAAACATTTGGGGGGGCATTCCAAAGAAATATTATCATTTCTCTGAGATCAGCAAATTAATATCAAAAAACTAAAAATGTCCATTGGAGAGAAAAAATATCAACAAGTAAGCCATCATTTCTATTATAGGAAATAGCTTGAGGCATATGGCAGAAGTAATGGAAAGGAACAGAATTTTCCTCTGCCTCTAAATATAACTTTTGACTTTAGTTAAAGATAACATTATATTGAAAGTAAGATTCTTGTAAGCCTCTACAGTTACTAAAATATCCTATTGGAACAGACGGTAAAATTTAAAAATTAAATATACATCCATTATTACAAATTTGGAATACTTTGGGAGAAATAAGGGAATTAAAGTATACACAACATACTGGGAATTTCAAAACAGATGTCTGCTAAAATTCAGTATATTTACATGCTTGTAAATAGCATATGTTTCCAAAACATGACATTTGTTCTTTAGGACAGTTGCGTATGTCTGTGAGATGATGGGATGGGACAAGGAGAACATGTTTTATTTAAAGTTTCACATTTGATGAAACTACATAGGATTGAGCTTTTATAATTATTCCAAATGTGACAGGATGTTTCTATTTCAAGAAAAAATGAGAAAATAAAGTTTAATTATTTGCTTTAGAACTGACTTAATTTCATGCATTCGTACAGGTACTGTATAAAATATTTGCTCAGTTCTCACTTTTTGGTTGTTAGATTTTTTAAAAGTATTTTAGAGACTTATATAAAGGAATTTTCAGGAGGAATGATGTTGAACTTAGAGGCTGCACCAATAGTCTTACTTACATCCTTACAAGTTTGCTTTAGGATTCCCGGCAGAGGCTGGGCAGGTAGTTGTCACAAAAATCTTGGAAATTTAAGGGAAATCTTCAGTAATCCGAATCTTGAATTTCCATACAGGGTCAATCTATCTTTTTAGTATTTTTAATTTCAGAAGGAAACATGAAAAGTCAAATATTCCTTTTTAGTGGGAAATTTAGGAATTTCACATAAATATTCCAAATACAAATAAGTAAAAATTTTTATGTCATCCCAATCTCCACATAAGGCTTCCCTTCCTTAAACTATCTATCTATCTATCTATCTATCTATCTATCTATATTTTTAGAAAAATGGAACAAGAAAGAAAGGAGGACATTAAGAGAGGAAGGAAGGATGGGAGGGAGGGAAAAAAAAAGAGAGAAGGTTTTGAAGAGGGCACGGTACCCTTGTAATAGGTGAGCATGGTTACAGGAGCCAGAATAAACTGTAAGCATCAAGGGATTTGAGGCTGGAGACAAGACTGATTTGGGACCACCTAAGCACTTACCTTTCCTGAGATTCAATTCCTGCATTAGTTGACAGAATGTTATTCTTAATGCATTAAGGTACAGTTATTGAGTGGACTCTTTCTTTTGCTCTTTAATATTCGCAGTGGCCCTTTGAAATTCTATGCCTGGGCTGAGTTAGAATCAACTTGCATTATTCTATTCCTATCAAATTTTATATTTGGATAATTGGATAACACGTATATATCCCATGAGTGCACATGTTACATTTATAGTCAAGTATACACTATTCAATCATAAGTCTATTTTAAGAAAAGGGGAAACAAAACAAACTTTTCAAATTGCTTTACTTTGTTTTCCTTTGTGAAACTGAAAATTAAACAAGTTTATGGTTTAATTCCATAGAATGTAAATATGAGGAGTAGATGTCTAATAAAGTCTGTTTTATATTTGGATAGACACTACTCGGAATATAGATTATTAGCTCCTTTAGTTAAAAACACAAATATACACATTCTCTGATGAAAAGAAATCTTAAGAAGTAACTCTAAAATTAATAATGATCTCCACAAAGTAATGGTTAAAAGTTATTCAAGCTAGTTCTATTTATTTTACTCGAAAGAATGTTTTCTAAAATTATATGTTCTATCTAAATAGATCATTTTTTTCAGTTTCCAGTTATTTTTGCCATCAAGTCTAATTGAGTCACTTTATTTCATAAAACAGGAAATGGAGACAGAAGATGTAAGTGACTTGCTTAAAACCCTGTAAAACTACAAGAGCAGAATCAAAGAACAGTCCATGACCATTTCAGAGAGCCAGCTGCCTGGGGTTCCTGGATCAGTGTCAATGTCTCTTCTACCTTTCAAGGCTACCATTATTGCTCCAGCTCTTACCCTTCTTCATGATTCATATTCTTAGTTTTTTTTTTATTGTATTTCAGTTCAGAGATAAGACCTAGAGTTTCCTAATGCTTCATCATAACACTGCACATTGATTTGCCTTTTCTAATCTCTTCATTTTTTACTAAATAAATATGTCTAAGAATCTAAAAGTTTGCAGTTGCTTCGAATCAGCTTTATGACTTTGTTGCCACATGGAAAGCCAAATCTCCACCCAGCCCTTCTCTGTCATCTCCCAAAGAGCCACAGGCAAATACATTTGATCTCAAAATGTCACAAAATATAAATGTCCATTCATTTTTTTTAAGAGCAAAGATGCTTAATGGGTTTCTTTTTTCATTATTTTTTTTCTCTGGGACAAAGAGTTGAATGCTTTGTACTTCATGATAAATAAAAGGCTTCATATCTAATTCTTAAGTCCCTAGATATTTATATTTTCCCATTCCTCCTCCTCCTCCTCCCCTTCCTTATCTTCCTCCTTCTTCTCAGTTACCTTATTTTTCAATATTTGAAATGCTGGAGTATAAATCAAGACTTGAATATAGAAGTAAGTTTTACCTGGAGATATATATATATATATATTAAACTTTAAGATTATATTTTTCTCAATATATCTCTCCATTGTTGAATTGATACCCTCTGCTGGACCATATAAGAGATATTTAACATATTGTAAGAGATATTTACCAGCATTTATGATTAATGTAGATCTTTAGGTAATGTGCTATTATACTAGTTTGCATTTGGTTATTTTACAGCTTTCCTTCTTGCCTCCTATAACCCAAACCGTATACATCAGCATATAATTGGACTTTTAAAAAAATAACACTATTCTGTCTATAGAACAATGGAAAGTGGAAAGCGTGAAATACATACAAAATAAGTTTTCTCATTCTTCACCTCACCATGCAGAGCTCATTTCAGAAGTCTGAAATTCTCTATAAAGTCTCTGTGCTTTGTCAGACATCAGACCCAGCCTGAGTGCCCATCCCAAAACTGTGGGAATCTGGCTCTTTTCTCGCCACCACAGGCACCAGGAGAATCTATGAAAAGAACAAGCAGTGGCTTTTCCATATGATGCCTTGATTAGGTCATGTAGGGATTTCTAAGACATAAATGAATTTCTGGGTGACAAGTGTATCCTTGTTTGCTTCTTTTAAATATACAAGGAATTAGAAAAGTTCAGATAGAACACCTATTTTTCTTTTTTTCATTGTAAGTGAAGAAAAGAGATCAGGCTAAGAATCACTTTCCATTTCTTTGAACAAGAGGACAGCCATGTTTCATTGTGGTAGCAATGTGTATGAGGGCCACTGCCCACCCTCTCTGCTGCCTTTAATTAGTGAGAAGGCCTGCGTTGGCAATGCTCATCCACAGAGTCCCTGTGCTGCAGGCTCATCTGCCTCAATGATGAAGTGCAGAATCAGGGCCCCTGGGCACAACCCCTTGCACAGTGCTGGAGTTTAAGAAAGCAGATGCTGGAGAGTCCAGTTGTGGGGGGAGATTTTTTTCCCCCTCTGGGGACTCTTCCAGGAGCCTCTTAGCTCTACCAGTGCTCAGGTGACAGGTCTTCGATGATATGGCCCAGGACCAAGGCAAGTCATCTGCCTCAGGCTGTGCACTGTCCCTGCCCAGCATTTCTCTCAAGGAGGACTCATACCATAAATCAGACAGAAAGTCTGTCCCACAGGACTCAGGGGGTAGAGCTGAGAGCACGAAGGAGCTATTGTCTTCAGCACTTGGCTGTTTGTTGAGTGTGTGATTACAAGCTGGAAAAAATGCAGCCCTTGCAGAGGCTCAGTGTTTGAATTATACAACAGCGATTAATTAGGGCAGCCCAAATTCAAAGTAGTGAAATAATGAACAAGTTTTTAGAATGAATGGAATTAATTTATAATGTATAGTAGGCAGTCTGCCCAATTGCTGTGCCCTTCGGAAAAGTGAAATAATTAAAAGCCTACATATTCTACTCAATCCATGCAATTTTTTTCAACTAATTTCTATAACTTTCTTTTTGGAACTAAATCTAGTGCATGCCTTTTAACTTGACAAATAAGATCTGCTCAGTGTATTAAAGTCTCACTGTTATACAAAAAGATGGAATGAAGTAATGAAGTAGAAGCATGCCTTTCATTTTAAAAACCTTCAAAGTCTCACATTTTGAGTCTTTTCACAAAGCACTTTCCTCCATTCTCTGCTAAGAGTTAGAAGAGGACACAGTGGTGTTACATTGAAACTACTGTCACCTTTACACTGGGTTGCTAAGTGACTTGAAAATTTTGTCTTGAAACATGCCATTATATTTATTGAAAACTTAGAAATGGTGCTGAATGTACAAAATAATTAACAGAAAAATCTTAATAAGGCATATAGTAGAGCATAAGATAATTTTCCCATTCACTCTCTGCATTAAGAGGAATATAAAAAACATACAAAATTTTGATTGAGGTCACCAATGATAATGGATTATTTCTACCCAAAGAGGACATTTTAAAGAGGTGAAATGACCTGACTCATAATGTTCCGCTGTATTTGTGAGGTCAAACAGTACCTTAAAATAAACATTTCTGTAGCAGGAAACTATTATTTTTTGATTGACAGATTTTTAAAATATAATTCAACTATGTACCATAAGAAGATAAATGCAGAAGAAGTCAGAACACAGATTAGGGCTCAAATATTTCAGGTTTTATGAGTGTGATGCTGCATATGAAGTGCTATTTTCAAAAATTAGACTAGAACCTTTTTTTTACTAATTCTTTCTATACTTTCTTAAGCAAAAAATTTTCTATGGCCCTTTCAATGTTAAATTTCCTTCTTTGTGCATGCATCTGGTTATTAGGGTTGTTGCTTTTAATGAAATAGTTATGAAAGAAAACTTCACTAAATGTGCATCACTAAATATGAGTCCATACATGGTATAAAATTAATAACTTACACTGAATACCTTGCACAATCCAATAGTCTGCAAACTTCTCCACACCTCAATTTGGTAAGCTGTCTTCCTATCAAATCCAAAATCCTCACCCGAACTTACTGAATGGCCTAAGTTATTTCTTTCATTTAATCTCCTTACTTTGCTTCAGTCACAAGGACTTCCTTCCCATTAACAGAGCTTGCCAAATATGAGTTAGTTAGCCTTGGGAACTTTGTACTTGCCATTTACTTTGTCTAGAATGCTTGACCATTAGCTAGATAAGTTTTCCTCACTTTATTTTTGTCTATAGTCAAGGATCTTAATTTTACAAGAGACCTTCCCTTACTCTTATGTATAAAATAGTACCCCAGTTGTTCTTCAGATGTACTGCTTTATTTTTTATGAATTGCAAATATCACCACAGATATCATAGTCAACAAATAATATGGTCATTGAGTACACAGGTCACACATACCTGATCCAGGCCAGGCACTGTTTTATGATCTTGGGATAGAGTCGAGAACAAAAGGGAGGAATGCATCTTCCTTCATGCAGTTTACATTTTAGTGAGAAATATAAAACATAAAAGATAAGGTATGTTAGACTTTCATGAGGACTAAAGATTCACAAATCAGAGCGGGAAAGGGAATATGAAGTGCACAGAGGGTGGGGTTGAAATAGCTGGTGAAGGCGACATTTTAATAAGAATTTGAAGGATAGGAGGGGGTTAACCCTTTAGACTCTAGGAAGAAAATTCCAGGAAGAAGATAGAGCACACACCAAGGGTTAGGCAGGACAGGGCTGGTATCCTTAGTTTTTCTGCTGATTATCTGTGCCCTAGAGCAGAATCTCCATTAGAGCATGGATTTTTATTTGTGTGATTCCCATAATCCAGGACAGAAATCTCTGCATAAATATGAGCGAAGGCATTAAGTAAGAAACATGCACAGCAGTCACAGCACACAGCTTGTTCAAAATAACCAGTTTGTTAGTGGCAGACCTGGGATTTGAACCCCCTACAATGTAATACCACAGTCTCTTCTAGCCAAAATCTTCAGCTGTGTAGGAGCTCCCAGCTCTCTTTGGAAGTAGGAACACATGGTGTATAGAAAGAATAGCTGAACTGGGAATCCAAAGATTATTAAAAAAAAAAAAAAAAGCAGGGGGGGTGGGGATAGGTACTATTTGGATTACCTAATTTTATCCTGAATTTTAAATATGGGCTCAGAAAGGTCAACATATTTCCAATGGTTAAATACAGAATTCTTTGAGTCAAAGGTGGATGTGACCACTAGAGTATAAGATTGGCAACAGATGAATGGTTAGTCTTGGCCTGATTGTTTAGGATTCTATGACTTTGGGCAGTATCTTTTTCTCTGTGCCTCTATTTCTTTAGCTGCAAAATAAAACTGTTGAGGTGGAGGATCTCTAGATCTTTTTTTTTTTTTAAATGTTTTGGGAATGTTCACATAGATGACTGCTGGAAATATTTCTCAAAATATTAACTCCCTGAAAATTACTCTGGAAAGCTGAACAATTCTTATTTTTGAACAAATTTGAACAATCTCAAACAATTTTTTTCCACTAAAGAGATGAATACAAATTATCCATGAAGAGAAGCAGATAGAGGCATCCCAAGGCAGTCCAAGGAGAGTGGTTATTAAGAAAAGGCAACTGGGCCTAGGGATTCATGTGTTAGGGAATAGTGATTATATATCAGAGAGACACTACTGGATAACACAGCGAATAGAGAGGAGGGGAGGAGGTTTGAAGTTACTGTTTTGGAGGATCAAAATACAAGTGTTTGCAATGCAAGGTAAGGAGTTTAGACCCTACTCTACATGTATTTCTTGTGGTCAGTGATACATCTACAGGACAAACTACAGTCAACATTAATCAGTTTCTTATTCTAAGATGCTTTCTTTGACATGAATTTTTACAATGTATGGTGGAGAAGAAACAGACCTGGTTTTAAAAAAGTTATTGGAATAAATTACAGAGATGTAAAAATAACATTGGAAGACCTTCCTTCCTGCCTTCTACTTTGATCCTGTACTGGGACATTGTACACCGCAAAGCATATGGTCCCTGCTCTCATGTGGCTTATCACAGAATGGAAGATGGCATTAAACACACACAGAAACTGATTCTCAAAACTACCTGACAGTGGATATGGTATAAGAGTTAAAAGTACAATTCCTAAAATGGTTTATTTTAGAATTTTCAGGAAGCCAGATGGTCATGAGCACGCCGGTTGCAGAAAAGAATTGTAGGGGTTCTTTAAGTGGTTGGTTCAGTGGTCAAGACATTAAGGAACAATAAAAGCTGTTTATAGAGATATCCCACGTACACACTTACTTTCCCCTCCTACTCCCCGGCTTCTTCCTGTTTCCCATTCTTATTTATGCTTTGCAGCAACCTCCTGCGTGCAAATCCCCAAATCTTCTTTTAGAGATGTGATTCACTGGCCATGGCACACTATTGCATTTCTGGTTGACTGACACGTGGGATAACCCAAGTGTGATCTTCATTTCTAGCTAAAGATTGCTTTCCCCCCCACGGAGATTTTGTATATGATTCACACGGTCAATAGCACATTGGTACATATACAATATGGACCACACAAAAAAATTAACATGGTTTCTAGTAATTATGTGTAAAATGCAGTAAAAATTTAGTAAAAATCCTTTTCCGAACATATCTGTGAAACAGAAAAAAAGTATAATGCAGATGCAAAAAATTACAGCTATGTTTGGATTTTGTGTCAGAAAATTGCAGCTAGTTTCAAATTCAACATTTTATGTTTATTCATACTAAATCAATAAATGTAGTAAAGTTGAAATCTAATTTAATTAAGTCAAACCAAGTTACCACCATAAAGTGACCCAATTCTAGAAATAACCATGATGCTATCAATATACTGTAGTCAAAAATGAAATTTACTGGATATTATGATTATTTCTAAAGAGTTAAGAAATTATTGCACTGATGGTTTTTTATATATACTACACATGCACATGTATATCATGTATCTATAGTTTCCAAATACATATTTATATATATATTTTAAATAATATCATTGCCTAAGGCTAAGCAGTGAATTTTTTAGAAGTGAACTGATAGGTCAATTATAAGCTTCATTTTTCCCTTCCCAAGGGGCCTTCATATTTCATGAGCAATGACAACCATGGAATCTCTCATTATTGCCTTACAGTGTTTTTTCCTTTCTCTTTTCCTTTATAATTGACTACATACATATTTTTTTTTCAAACTAAAGTCTACTTTTATTTGTAATCTACCCTTGGGTTATATTATTCAAAAAATAATGTATGAAATGTACCTTACGAAAAATTAAATTGCTTGTTTTTAACCCTCTATGTCTCACTTTTTGTGTACCTATGTACAGTAAATATTTGAAAGTTAGAAGAAGAGTATTACTATAAAAGAAGGGCCATTTCACGAATGTTAAAACAATTTGATTAGAGAAATGTTTCCTGATGGTCAGAATGCAGATCTTCCCAAACATATGATTCTATCAGAGGTCAATGGCAGACTTTTCAGCAAAGTTAATTTCTGAAAAATAACTAGTTCTACTTTGTAAAAGTAAAAACTATGCAATTAATTGATCCATCATAAGAGAAACAAATATTTTCATTAAAATGAGAAAAAAGTAAAAACAACCATCCTCTTTTGGAAATGAAACTGGTATACTAATATTTTACATAGTTTGTATTTTTTAAATTAATGTTCATATCCAAACTATGGACACAGATGTTTCTAGTTTAACTCTATTTTGCTTGCATCTGAAAATACTTTAACACTATTATCAACTACCTTTTACCAACAATATAGCTTGTCCGTTATTTGAGCCTTAAGTAACCATTAAGCTCTGTTCTGTTCTATTCTAATGAAATCAAAATGTGGAGGAAGTGAAATCAATTGCATAAAAACAAAGCTGACTTACTAATTCATGTTCCAGGAGGCAGGGACCCTGTGAGCCTTCTTGATGGTTTGTTTTAACACAGGTATTCCTGCAGGGGGCAGTATATCGATCTCTCTATGTGGAACTGAAACTAGCAGTTGCAGGGGTGAAAACACTCTTGTAATAAAGAGGATGTAATATCTATTTTCTTAGTAGAACTCTAGGAAAGTATAGCCCTGGATTTTTATAAAAAGAGCTTTGTACATATTTCGTGAATTATGTATTACATGAATTATTAATTATTACTTAAATTATTTAGAATTTACAGTGCCTTTCCCCTCTTCTCTTTGGAAGGAGATCACAATGAAAGGGATAAAGATATTTTGATGAAGTAACTACGGGTAGAAATTTTTAGATCCTATAAAGAGAAAGGCACATTCATTACATTAGTGATTGTTCATTTGCATATGAGGGTGTGAAAATGATAGTCCAGTTCTTTGACATGAAACTGGATTAATCCAAAGGATAATGAGTAGTTACCTTTGGGGGATTTCTCTCTGTGTGTTAATGCACAAATGACATTTCTATTCACTAAAATTCAAAAGCAGTTAAATTAAAAACAGTTCTGTGATAATTACTGAACTTTCACATGGATAGATAACCAGCACTTTGGAAGATACCAAAGCATGCTATTATGTAGAGCTACTCACAAAGATGATCTTAGGTGGCAACCCCTGCGGGATCCAGATTTAAAACCTCTGTACAGTTCTTACCATATCAGGTTGAGACTAGTAGGAATTTTTCCTAAGATTTAAAAATGTTTTTAATACTGCAAAGCATTAATGCTATGACTATGCTTAAGGAAATTTCTTTCAATAATTCTTCTTAAAAGCAATGATATTAAGTTCCAGATATTGAAGAACTATTCTCAAACTCAACAAATCTAAATTGTGAGGCTTATTCTCTTGATAAGAGAAGCATGGTACAAGGCAAATTATAATGCTTGTTCTAATCTTTTTAATATTCATTTAATGTATCTAGCTTTGACTTAAGCATCTGAGAAAAATATGGCATATTAGCTTTTCCAAAACCAATGAGAGTCATAAGTTGCATAAGTTATAGGGAAAACTATAAACAAAGACCTCAATGTTTGTCATACAACTTATCTACTATGGAAAATAAATGATTTAACCTTTCAGAGATCCACTCCTCAAGGAGAAAACAAGCAGGTAACAGCCCTTCAGTCTATTTCATGGTGTTTAGGTAAGGATCAGGTTAGCTGAGGAAGGTCATAATCTCTAATGATTAAAATGGGTTTGATACCAGGAAGACCTGAGTTTGAACTTTGACTTTGCTGCTTTTTAACTGAAGGATTTTATAACACTTAACCTCTGAAAATCTCAATCTACTCTCTTATAAAATGGGAAAGAAGGAGTTGACCCAGGCTTCCTGACCAACTATGTACATCTTTAGCTGTAGACTTGTCTATCAAGGAAATATCACATTGTGAGTACCCACAATTACTAACAAAGTAGAATACATTATTTTTCAGATAACTAAGTCATGCATATGTAAGCCATTATTAATGGAGAATAATTGTATCTACAAAACATGCTCTTCAAATTAGCAACTTCATACCAATAGTTAAAGATCTTAATTTTATATTATTGAAGCTAAGGTCAAACAACATGGATACTATATCAATATTATATTTCACTCATTGAAGAAATAAATACATTCAAGTAACAGAAGAATGTTGTAAAAGAAATTATATATTTATATATATATATATATATATATTATTTATATATATAAGTATATATATATATATAAACACACACATATGTGGAGAGAGAGAGAGAGAGTACATTTTCTCCATCCTTCTTTCTACCAATCTAATAAATGTATTCTTAGGGTTTAACCCCTGGGGTGGCACATGCCCAGTGGAAGTGGGACTAAGAAAGTTATTTGTACATTCATGTTCTTAGCCACATCACTCATAATAGCCTAAGAGTAGAACCAACCCCTGGCTCTCTGTTCATGGAGGGACGAATGGATAAACACAATGTGGTATATACATGCAACTCATTATCATTTGGTTTTAAAAAAAGAAGGGTATTCAGCTACAACATGAATGGAACTGGAAGATATTTTGCTACTTAAAAGAAACCACTTGCAAAAAGAAATACTGTATGATACCACTTATATAAGACAACTAGAGGAGTGGAATTCGCAGATACACAAGAAGTAGGATGGTGGAAGTGGTGAGGCAAGGGAATGGGAGGCGCTGCGCATCCAGCGGGTGTAGAGTTTCAGTTTCGGATTATGAGAAAGTTCTAGAGTGGACGGTGGTGACAGTTGCACAATAATACTTAATGCCCATGAATTGTACATTTTAAATGGTTGAAAGGCTAAATTTTATATTATGTATATTTTACCATGATAAAAATCTTTAATAATTTTCTGTACATTTCTCTGCTTCTTTAGACTTAGGATTATGATCATATTCTTCATTTTTTTTTGTGTGTGTGTGTGTGTGTTCATATTTGGTATTTCCAAAAATAATTTGAAAGGGATGTGAGACAGTCACTTTGAAATTGACCACTTTTGATTTGGCTTAATCTTTTGATTTTAATTTCCACTTTCTATTAGGTCTAAATATATTTTAATGAATATTAAGATAACCAAACTAATATCAGCCTTTGCTTTCTCTTCTTGATAATGGGTTTAGATAAAATGATCAACTGGTTTAATAAGGCAAGGTCTTTTATAAAACAATTCAAGGAGCTACCAATAAATACAATTGATACTTATGCACAAGTAGTACTTGTTTAAATACTGAAAGGACTAAAACCATTTTAGGCCTTATAAAGAAAAGTGTCATAACATAATCTTCTTAATATCCATTTACAAGAGTTTTTAAGTTTTACTTTTCACCTATTTCCCTAGTCTATCCACAAACCTTACATATCAGAAATCTTAATCTGGCATATACCTTAGAGGATTTCTTGCCCTCCTGTAGAAAGAGACACATTTAAGAGTAGTTACACTACAACTCAAAGAAGAGGATGACTAAACAAAAGAGAATATTTACAAATACTATTTAGCAGTTTAAAAAAAGCTCAAAACAAACAAAACTATCATACATATGAAAAGACAATCCCCAAACTCAGGAAGGTGGCAGAGCCATGGCAAAGATCTTTGTAGGTACATTTCAAGGGGCATCATTCCTATCAAGCCTGGCTGCAAGGGTAGACATCATTTTAAATTTGTACATTGCACACTCTGCACAAGTATATATGAAGACTTTGAAAATAGTAATTTCTGAAGAAGAGAGTACAGAAGTTGCTTCATCAGATGTAGTCTGCTGCTCTAGTTCTCAAATTGGGTAGTAGATTTACAAGTGCTCATTACATTGCATACACTTATTTGTATTTATCAAATAATAGACTCCCTGATGTAATTTCTAGGATACATCTTAGGATGGTGGGATAGAATAAAGTGAAGATCTAACATCTAGTGTTTTCCATATGTGAAAAAAATTTTCCTCCTACTCTACTTTTGCCCCTGAAAATGACTATTATCCCTTTTCCTTTACTTTCAATAAAAGGAAAAGATATGTTTTAGTTAAAATATTGCATTGCATGGATTTATTTAGCTGCCTCATATTCTGACAATAAAATACTTGTCATGATTATTTGTCAAATGTCAACTAAATGCAGAGACATCCAAATCCTAATTCAATGAGAAAGTGATACGTCAAATTTTCCCTGCTTTCAATTAATATCTTCTGTGTTCCTTACCTGGCTCCCCAGGTAAGTCAATCATGTCGACAGACCTGTGACATTTTCAGGTTGAGAACAAGGCTTTACTCATCAAGCCTGCTATGTGCCCAAAGTCCCCTTAATTCTATTCTGCATTAGTAGAGAGATGTGATTTTTCTAAACAAAGATAATAAGACTAAAGTTGGTTAAAACAGTTTGGAAATTTGAGAATCAATTTATTTGCAATGTTTGGCTTTTGCCAAAAAAGAAACACATATTATGGTACAAATTCAGTTAAAGCTTGTCTAAGATAGTGTTACCTTAATTAAAAAAAAAAAAAAAAAAAAAACTTCCATAGGTAGGTTAAAAATCACTGATCTTCAAAAAACATACTGCATCTGAATCTCAAAATGAATTTGTGATTTAAAAAAGTTGATTATTTTAAAGAATTATTCAAATTGACTTTTGAAAATGCACGAAATCCATGTTATATATTGTAGCATGGAAGCAAAATTATTTACCAGTTACTAATTGAACATATGCTCCTAGAAAGAAAATGGATTTTACACTTTAAATATCTATAGCTACTTATCAATATACATAATATTGGCCAACATGAAGGTCTGAATGATTATGTATTCCTGCTTTTATCAGTCTTTGATAAGAAAAAGTTCATTGTTTTGTAAAAAATGTAACTT
The DNA here is from genome assembly GCF_047511675.1 of Marmota flaviventris. Classification (NCBI taxonomy): domain Eukaryota; kingdom Metazoa; phylum Chordata; class Mammalia; order Rodentia; family Sciuridae; genus Marmota; species Marmota flaviventris. The sequence goes on along the minus strand of NC_092509.1, from coordinate 81,986,735 downwards.
TCTTATATATGCAGGAATACTCTAAGTGAAATGTTAATTTGCAGAGTTTTTATTGTTGTCTCTTTAATAAACATTATGTTAAAAGTACATATTCAAATTAAAACTTGTTTCTCTGCTGACATTTGAAACACACCATCTGCATTGTGTGCTATACCAGAATGCAGAAGGCAGTTCCTTCCCTTTATATATAATAGTCATCCTATTATAAACTGGTTTAACATTAAAAAAAAAAAAAACTTGTTTTGAGAACAAAAAAAAATTTTACCTATGATTCTCTGATGGACACACATTCTTGTTTCTAATGTAATGTGTGTCTATAATACGCTATGTGCCATGTGAGACATAAAATAGAAAATCTTAAAAGCAAACAAAAATTTGGAGTCAATGCACAGCAGAAAAAAGGAAGGAAAAATATCTATAAATCATTTATGTTAAAATAATATAAATCAGTGTCTCTTTTGTCCATCTTGATTAGGTCAACTCATAAACCTAGTATAAAAGACAATTTGCTCATTTTTTTTCCTAGCAAAAGAGAAAAATGAGGGCCAGTATAGTATAGAAGAGTTTTTAAATGAGCCATACTGACAGATTGTAATACGGTGCCCCATCAGATGACGTGGTGTTTTGACTGCATGGCTACAGAGGGCTATAATTTAAATGCCATTAAAGACACATAGGCTCTAGCATGGAGACAGGAACACTGAAATCTTTTGGTCTGTAGTCACAATGCAGATAAAATTGTTCCTTTGATCTTGTGACGCTGAAGTCTGTTGTCCAGAAGGGAAACATCTTTGTGCTTCTGTCTTAAACTAAGACAGATTTCGTTTTCCATCTAAGTCATTGTGTTAACACCACATAAAAAGTAAAGCATGTTTTATCAAGAAGAGCTGAGCTTTCTCCCTTTGTTATTTTAGGTTACATCATGATTATGCAGTGCTCACAACAATGTGCCCGAAATATTTGCATCTGGGTTTTAAAGTGAGTGGACTCAAATGTCCTGATATTAGCAGCTCAATGGCATTTGAATGTTAGGAATTAAGAACATTGTAATTTTTTTCTTCTCTCCTTTATTTTTCTTTTGAAACAATAAGCAGATATTTTGCTCATAAGACTAAGCAAAACTTTAATGTTTGACCTCTGTGAGGAAACTCCATAGCTAATAGTCTATAATAGAATATGTGCTACATTTGCATAAATCATACTAAAAGCTCTCCAGATCAAGTCTCTACTGAAAAACCTGTAAAATTTTAACAAAAATTTTGGCTTTAAATTGTAATTTAAAATGTACACACTAATTTTTTTTTTAATACTGAGGATGAAACTCAGTCTATTCTGCATTGTCAAGGGGGTGGTACAATATTAGACATTTTGATAATAGATTAATTAGATTGCATTTCTTTGGAAAATCAGACAAGAGGAAGAAAGAATGATTTGCTCATAGTCTTTAATTTAATAGAGTTATAGATAAAGAGCCTTTATGTCAAAAACATTATTTTTAGATGGCAGTATGTTGATAATAGTTTCCAGAATCTATTCTATTTTCGGTCTTATTCATTTGTATGGTGATTATCTTTCATATTAAAAAATAAAATGAGCAATATTCTATTTAAAAAGTAGATACTGAGTCAGGAATATTTTTGCCAAGATTTAGCCAATTATTAAAAATACATCTATCTATTCTATTATTATATATAAGAATGATTTCCAGCTTCTTTTCCAGGTGAAAATCTTGAGATAATTGAAGGAATGTGTTTAATGATAAAAAACAACATTTTCATTCTATTGAAATTTATATTTTTTGGTGGGGATATCTTGGTAATAAACTTTGCTAAGTCAGGTTTGAATAGCTTCAGGTCACAATATCTCCTGCATAAATCATCTGTTCTTCTCCCCCCCTCTTTGCCTTGATAGATTTTATAATATCATGGTATAACAAAATTCTAAAAGTCAACTTTCTAATCAAGATGTCTTTGGAAAGTTAAAAGTGATTTGATTTAAAAAGTGTGAGAGAACAAAGGAAAGAGAAGCTTCATGAATACTTTCTGACACAAGTCATGCTCAAAGGAAAACAATTCAAATTCACTGGGCATTTCTGCAAAACACTCATCAACAAGCAAACAAAATCTTATCTAGAGCCTGTAATTGAATTCTTCATTATTCTTGTTTTTTTCTAAATATTGAAAATGGTTTGTATTCAACAGAAACAGAGGCTTCTTTTGCTCTCTGTCCCAAAGTGGGGCAAATGGAGATGATTCTGTTGACAAGCCTTTGCCTACTGTTTATTGTTATCCAGCTGTCGCCTATGAGAAGATGCTGGAGTACAGAGTCCCAGGCATGATATTTTCCCCAGTGCTCAGTACACATGCCCAACAATGGAAGCTCTGACTGCAAAAGGGTGTGTCCCTGACACTTTTGTGTGAGTGGATTGCTTAGTAGTGAAGAGGACATTGCTGTCATTGCAAAACAACAATGCCCAAAAGACCATCATATAAAGGGAATCCTACTTTACTGATTCTGAAAATAATTTATCTGTCTATGAATGCTCAGGAACAACCCAAGATTGATACAGAATTTGCTCTTACTCATTGTGTGCTGATGAAAAGTTAATTACAGTTAAGATTAGAAAGGCAACAGTATTAAAAAAAAAAAAAAAAAAAAAAAAAACAGGACAGTATGAAGGGCAACAAAAACAATCCCAGAGAATGTATTGCATACTTTGTATCTGATTTTGAAAAAGCTTTTAAAAATTCATATCAACATCTTTCTGGAACCCATGATTGTTAATGGTTACCAGTATCAGCCCCAGGCAGATTGCCTAGCAAGATTTTCTAGAGCAGTGAAAGTAAACAAACCAAGTACTATCTAAACACATATTTATTTTATGGTTATTTAAACTGTCAATATACAATGAAGGAAAAAAAATGTCAGGAGAATACTCAACATCTTCTGGGTATTATAGGAAGTGGCTAAAACTGAATGTTTAAACATACACAAAATAAGAATCAAAAAATGTATTATAAATACAATATGAAAACACTTTTACTGAGAAAAGGATATTGGAGATTATAGTCACTTAATAAAAACATAATCTTTTTTAATCATTTCAACTTGACTGCTAAATTATGAGAGGAAGAGATTGAGATTTAATCACCATGAATGTAAAATTTTCAGAGAAATAAATAAATAATACATTAAACAGCAAATTGTGACAAATAAAAATAGGCAAAGGAGAATCATGGGAAATTTTTGAAGGAAATGTAGGAAAGTGGGAAAAAGATAAATAAAAAATAAAATTTGTAAATTAAATCAAACCATATCATATATGATTTTTATTTATGCCCAGCAGTGCTATGAATCAGAACAACCCTCAATCTGTTCAGGAACAAAACAATTTAGTTTCTAGGAGATCACTGGCAATCATGTTGATTAACAAAGTGATTGTAGGTTATTACTAAAATCCATTTCATTCTTAATTTTATGAACAAAAAACACTAATGCTCTTAAAATCAAGATAATGATTATTTATAGCTCATTTCAAAGATTAATTAACAGTGAATGCATCCAGCAGTCATTCCTTTTGGTTATTTTTAAAGAATACAAACAATCTAAGTAAACAATTTTTAAATTTTATCAGACCCCAAACACAAAATAATTTCAGACATGTAGTGAAGCCAAAATACACTTGGGTTTGCCCAACACTTAAGAATTCTAAACTTCTTTTGGAGGTCTCTGGATTTCTAGCAAATTTATAAGTATCCTAAAATTTCTCTGTTATTAACTGAGCACAGCTTGCTAGCTTAAGTAAATTCATTCTCTTCTGGCAATTTGTATTGGAGCTTGCCTCCTATCTTGATTATTTGAAAAATAACAGCAAAGTGAAGTTGTCAATTAAAACATTCAGTATACTCTCAATAGGGGCAGAATGAGGTTTAATTCTCTAACTTGTATCATATTTAAAACGGATGAATTTGGAATATGATCCTAATGTAGTTTTGTCATTCAGAGAAAGACAACATCCATAACCTGTAAATAGTTAAGATTGATGTGTGATAAATTGCTTGTGGTTTGAAACCGTGGATGGTACCAGATAACTTAGTGCTTTCTAATATCCAAACTTTTTGAGCTGCCAGAGAATGTCCAAACAATCGGGGCTCTTTGGAATGTGTCCTTAACTTCCTGCTATGGGGCAGGAACCACAGCTGCCACAGTAGCAGTGGGTTCCCAGATGTCAAGGCTGTAAGGATAGTGAGGTAATTGCAGGAAGGAAGGGATACAATTTTGTTATCACAGATTACCCTGCCCATTGAATACAGCCCATAAAGCACTCATGTCAGCACTTTGGATGTGCACAGTGTGAACGGGAGGTCTTTGCGCTACAGTGTGGAGGTTTGTACATTTGCTTTTGTGGCAGATAACAGGCCAGATTCATTAAAATGTGTAGGAAAGAAGGAGAGTAAGTACTCTCCAAACTATCTTGTGGACTTAGGAGACAAGTATTAAGAGGCGTTAGCAAAAGTTAGTTTTTCAAGATCAAGAACTCAATAATAAGGTTTAATTTTAAGTGTTCTAATACAACAACTGACCAGTGCATTAAGAGAATAGAAAATGTTTGGACATGGATAAATCAATGAGCAGCTTGTGTTTGGACACTAGTGACTGTACAGAGGAGACAGTCTGATGACTTTCCGGTATACAACCAAGAATGATTTCTTTCCCAACTTGCCTTGTTATATGGTGAAAAAAATGACAAGTTATTAAAAAAAATTCAGTAGCTAGAATCATTCAGAAGCTAGAATCAAGGAGTCATATTTCTTTATGAGAGTTTTAAAGAGTACACTATTTTGGCATTTTTCACTATCAAAAGCAATATGTATTGTTCAGAGATTATTGACATTAATTCAATTTGACAATTTCATCTCTCCTGTTCAAAGACCTGTATTGTTATTTTACTAAGTGTAGATATTAGCTTAATATTTTGTGCAACTTAGTAGAATCATCATTGCTTTGGTTTCACCTAAAGCAAGGCAGATTAACTGAGCACACATACAGAGCTCAATGATCCTTCTCGATAACTTGCAGATTTGAGGATGGCATGCATTATGATTCAACACTGGATTGTTCTGCCCCTGTAGAGAGGCAGTTCATGTCTTCCTCCAACCCACCACCCTGTCCCACTAAACATTAACCTTTTCCTAGCTTTTGTGGGCAGCACCTAATATTATTGTCTCTCACTGAATTAATAGCAGTCAACTAAATAGCTGCAATTGACATGTGCAATTTTTACCCCATATCTCCTTCATTCTGTGTAATTTTTGAGTTAGGATTAGAACTTGACACCTATTTTGTTAAGCCTGGCCTGTTACCTCTGACTCAGGAGCATCTGACTGCACAATTCCATAGCATCACACATATCATTGTCTAAATCAAGGCCACATTCTGAAGTTGCACAGCTCCCAGGAATATTGGTGATGGCCCTGCCTGTCTTTAAAAATGTTTTCATTTATGAGTCTGGTTAATTTATTCAATATATTAGAGGTCCTATCATTTAGTGTGATATCTTAATTTTAGTAAGATCTTGAAAAAATTGAAATAAAGGTTTTTAATAAGTAGGGCCTTGCTGTTCTATTTAAGATATAAAATATATAAAGACAACAGCTATTAGAAACTTTGGAGGAAATGAACACTGGGAAGAGACTAGTTCATTCTTTTGGGGCAGTGAAATGAACATAATTGAGAAAAATATGACCAAATTGTTGATAAAAAGGTGTTCTGTTAGTTTAGGAAAGCAAACTTTTACTGTGTTGTGGGCAATAATTTTTTTAACTAATTCATATCTCTGTCAGAAGTTTATCAGTTTTGTTTTTCTTTTAATGTTTCCTGTCTTTCAAAGGCATGTGAAATATCCCTTATTGAAAACAACCCCTCTTGGGACTAGGGATGTAGCTCAGTGGTAAAGTGTTTTCCTATCATGTGTGAAGCCTTGGGTTCCATCCCCAGCACCATTAAAAAAAAACATTTAAAGTTTAAAATTTTTAAAAGTAAAGTAAAGCAACCTTTCTCAGAAGTCATTTGTCCTCATGGTAAACCTGATTTAGTCTAATACAAATGAATGAACTGAATTCATATATTTGCTTATTTATTTCATCTGCATGGTCTGTGCCATTTATAATAGAGAAAGCCAAATTAAGAAGCTACACATGAACTTTAAGTTCCATAAAAGTGGCTCTCTGTGGTCTGGATCACCTAAGAATTTGTGAGAAATGCAGGATCCCAGGCTTCATCATCTGAATTAGATTCTATGGGCACAAAACCCAACATCTTTATTTTACCAGATCATCCTAGTAGTCAGGATACAACTCAAATTTGTGAAACTGACCTAAAAGATCTATGGTAACTAAACATTGCTTCAGTAACCAAATTGAAAGAAATAGTTTCAGAGTACCTTCTTAAATTAAATTGCAATTTTTTCTCAATGTGAGCTTATTCACTACAAAATAAAAACTGTTTTATTACATTTCAGATACACTAACAACACAAGTTCTCATAGCTCCTCTACTTTTATTGTATGTAATGCTATTTATTACCAGGGAAAGATTCATGGTAATTTAAAAATGCAATATATAGAAACAAATCATCATTATCCTAAGCTCTTCATAAAGAAAGACAAATTAAACCATAAAAGTAATACCACTTTATGATATAGTTACTATAGGTTGGAGCTACAAAATGTCCTAAGTTTTAATTCTATAACTTCATACAACAGATTCGTGGTGGTGTGTTTAGTGAGATCAGAATTAATGCTTGAGCCCATATCTATCCTTAGTGTGCACGCTGGGTCTATAAAAGACAAACCTATTATCTCCCCATTCATAGATCCAGAGAACTTATTAAGATTTCAAATCTTAGAAATATAATAAAGAAGAAATTGGAGTATGTATGAATTTTAGTGCCCCCATGCCATCTAGTAAAGGGCTTTAAAGTAGGTAAATCTGAGGAGCTTTAGGAAAATCAGTTTAGTCATATGATGTGCTTAATGGGGAAGACACACACACACTCATTAGACAGTTATTAATATTCTGAAACAAAATATTGATTAATTGATATACCTAAGTTGTCCAGGGTGCTCTTCTGTTGAAGTCAACTCAAGCTAAAACATCCTGGCTTAACAATTTTCACAATTTTTGCAAGAACAATGGATCAATACTATCTGTTTTTCATATGGTCTAATGCTTTAAGATTCTGTACTTCCTAGCTATTTCTCTTTTAATCATTTGTCTCAGAGGTTTCCATGGGATTATCATTTTGTTCTTTCTACACACACACACACTCACACATACACACACACACACTCTTACACTCAAAACAGAGGCATGTCAATTAATAGTTTCTCTAACATCTCACTGTAAGCTAAAACAAAATAGTTGATAGTTGATAGTTTGACTACATGATTAACAGCCCATCTCAATCATCTCAAAGCTTCACTTTAGATTTTTTTCTTTTACTCTCAATATTTCATTCCTCCCCAGGAAAACTGTGCTTTAATAAATGTAAAAAGCTAACTTTTATGGGAAATCACAATGAGGGTCACTTTTCTGCTAAAACAAGTTCCATGTAGAATCATTCTAATGAACTATTATTTTGTTTTCTGCTGTAAAATAATTTTCTCTGGAGATGCATTACTGTATTTAACTATAATATCCATTAATTTTTTTCATGTCCAGTTAAAGGCAAACATAATACCAGGCTTACATTCCAAATGTTCAAATGAGGCACAAAAGTATAATTCTACATTCCAGATCCCTTAAAATCATGTTATCTAGCAAACAATTCAAATTGTGAAGGCACCACTGAAATTCCAGTTTTATACATCCTTTGATTTTATATCCTGAAGAAACATTTCCATTATAGAGCTGTTCTTAACTTAGCATGTAAAAGATCTGTGTATACAGTTTCTATTAATGTGAATGCACAGAACCAACATAACTCTTTTTTACATATAAATAAAAGAAAAAAAAATGCCTAGACAGGTGGTTGTCAGTCATGGTAAGCTTGTGTTCTCTCAAAGGCATTTGGGAACATCTGGATATTGCTATGAAGGGGAGTGTGCTCCTGGCATCTAGTAAGTAGAGTCCAAGGATGGTGATGAACATCCTCCATTGTACAGGATATCTCCCCACACCAAAGAATTTTCTAGTCCAAAATATCAACAATGCCACTTTCGAAAAACTTTAGAGAAGAACAAAAGACTCTCTGGTCAGCATAAATTGGCCTTAGTTATGTCATTTCCTTTTTATTCACTTGGAAAATGAAAACTTTCCAGCATAGATGTCTAACCCTGAAATATGAATAAAATTCCTTTTCCTTACACTCAAATTCTCCACTTCAACTCGAATTCCCAAGCCCCTGAACGCTTTCCTTTTCAGTGTTGAAAACTATTGCTAATTATTATAGTCAGCATTGAATTTCCATTTGTAATCTATCATTTCTGTCCTGATGTTTTGAGTTATATGGTACATTGCCTGTGAATGTCCAGATTTGTCAATCGACTTCTTTTTCTGAAAAGCAAGTAAGTCATTCCATGTTGTTTGCTTTAAATAAGATGGCATCTTACAAAGAGCAGTCGCTTCTTTCTCTGTATAATCATTGCTTTTTATATGACTTATTTATATTTCATCTCTAAAGCACAGCCTACTTTCTAACTAAATATATTTTGATCATAAAATTATCTTTCAATATGCCCTTTAAAAACTGTAATAGCTCTGAAATAATTTCTCTTGTATAAGATATAACTTTCCTTTTTTCCATTTTTTTGTTGTTGTTGTTTTCTTTTATCTGAAGGCTATTTCTAGGCTTTTTTGGTTAAAGATGCCTTATAAACTTTAGTGTAATTTTGCTACATAAAGTTAACAATGGATAAATATTGTTCTGCATTTGTAATTCATTTAAAAATTTTTAAATAAATAGCAGACAGAGAATGATGCTTTTTTTTTTTCTTATAATCAGATTTGAATTTTGCTTGAATTGTACCTTTCAGAGATATCTGTAGAATTCAGAACAGGCAGGTGATACACAGCTACACTTCCTGTCCTGAAGATTCTCAGAATAGTGATTTGGTGTGAAGCAATTTTCATTGCAATGTTTGATCATGGACATCTTTATTAAGAATACAAATACCACATGCCTACAAATTCTGATATAAGTCATGGATCTCTTCATACAGCATTAAGACAACAAACATCAAACCCAATTGTTACAAATTAGTCTACTTAAGTAGAAAAGGAAAGAAAATTAAGTTTGTCTTCATTTGTGGTGATTTCCTTGAACAGTTCAGGCTAACGGGAATGCAACTTTCTATAAGCTCAAATTCATTACTATAATATTTTATATGTCTAATATTAGACATTTTGATATTATATAAATTATTACAGTCTTGGAGATGAGGCAGATCTTGGAGAACGCTGAGTTTAGGGACCCTAAAGCACAGATTAAAAACTATGAGCCGATGCAAAATCCTGGTTTAATTACTGTTTTTCAAAATTATAGTATTTCTATTTCAATTACATGCAACCTTGATATTTTGGAACAAATTCCCTGAATCAGTAGTGGAAACTGAGAAGCACTTAAAGATTACTACTTCATAAACATGTTCATCTTTAACTGAAGAGATGATAGTTTTTTAAACATGTACGTCAAAACATACTTAGAACTAAGAAGTTATGATTTCTTAAATACATCTTAAGTCACACTGTTAAGTACAGAACTGTGTGGAAAGCTTTTTGGAGCTAATACATTCTTGTCTAATTTGCAGAAATGCTGCTTTTCCAGTATTAGCACCACACACATTTTTGTGTGATGTTTCAAATATTAATCTAAGAGAATATTTGTTTTTTTTTAATTGTTTGATTTTCATAGAAAAACTAGAAAGTTGATTTGGGATGTAGCTAAATTTTTGAAAGTTTTGATTAACATTAATATTTATCAGTATTTTAATATCTCAGATTTTAAAAACATTATGTCTATCATATCATCAGGAGAAAACCATATTTTCTATAGGATACCACTAATTGCCTCTAATTATAGATCCAGCTGTTTGTTTATTTTATTTACAATACATAGCCTCCCCACTCCCACTTCTGTCAATTCTTATGAAAATGCATAAATGAGAAAATGGGATTTTTTTCCCCCTATACATATATATTTTTTAAGAGTTCAATACTAAAAATGGGGGAAACACATTCTGAAGTTTTGACAATAGCTTACCTTCTTTTCTTCTGGGTAATCACTTTATTCTGGTTAAAAACACAGGAATATGATAAATAATCAGAATACAGAAAAAATAAACGGAGATAAGTATCGATACTCATTTATGTACAGAATTTGGGTATACTTCATACATCTACAGAAATCAGAACATATATTAATAAATGAAGTAAGTTTTTCTATATGAATAATATCCTCAGGAAATTTAATACATATTCTTGTTCATATTGAATGTTACACTTCACTGTATGTGTATTTTGATGATTGGGTTTCTCCTCAAACATTTTTCAGAAATATTTTCCAAGAAAATATTTTCTTTCTCTAAATATATGCAAAACTATAATTAAGTCCATGGCATTTGTAAACAAACTGAATGACTTAGAATAGATTATTTTCTGGACTTCTTTCTCTTCATCCAAAATATGAGATCTGCATTATATAATTTTTATGCTTCCTATCGGGTCTATAATTCTGCTAATTCCAATGACCATATAATGCCAAAATAGTGAGTATGCAAGCTAGAGGAGACATCTATAATTTATCATTTTGTTTAACAGTGACATCGTGTTACTATTAAATTTAGGCTAGAAATTATTCCATCTACAAATGTGGTTGCCTGACACCTCTATGTGCACACATCCTCTTTAAAATCATTCCTGGTCAGTGGATTTTTCCAAAATCCTCAAGCATAGTATGTTCAAAGTAAATAAGCCCCCACTGGATTGACGAGGTCCTTTGAGTGTCACAGTGTTCCCTTTCAAAACATGTTCTTTGTTTTCTAGAGTCATCTAACATGGAAGAATAGCCAGGAGCCAAGCCACTACTATTTTGCACATGTACGCATGCTCCTTTGTTTAAAGGAAATGAAAGAAAAGTAAAACATGGAACTGTTAAAGACAGGGCTAATCATGGAATAGAAAGAGGGACCCACAGAGAAGGGAGGGATAAAAATTAACTGGGAATGGGATCCAGTGAGGAATCGCCAACAGAGAGACATCTTCAGAGCCCGAGGTCTTATTTCCTGCTAGACTCAGAAGGGTCCCCTTCTAGATGCTCAGCTCAAGTGGCCATCTCTTTAATTGGCTGACTCTAACAGCTGATTCAGTTACCACCACAGAAATAGAAATTACAGCTTTCAACCCTTCATTTTATCCTTCTTACCTATAATCCTGTAGTTCCAGTCTGTCTGACCACTTGTCAAAGGTTTTGTTTTGTTTTGGTTTGGTTTTTTCTCATTTTGTTTTGTCCTTTTTAAAATTTTCTTTAAATGAGTGTAGCTTCGGGGGGACACTTAAGCATGCTTTACGCAGAAAACAGTAGACAGCCCTGGAAATTCTTGAGGAAAAAAAAAAGTCCTTTGGGAACATGAAATGGCACACAGGGCACACAATAACGATTCTCATAATTGAGATTGTCATGTGTCTTATTAAAAGCTATCATTTACCTGAAGGTCTTTCTTGGAAAAAAAATGCTAAGATGCTTTACAGATTTTACATAAGAATGTTTTTCAAAGCCTTAGTGATCTATTTTCATATGTATGTTGTTTGGTGAGGTCCTTCAAAGGGCTTCAAGGTTTACTTTTATATTTAAAAAAGAGTGAAGATGAAAGCTATTATTTGAATACAGCAGTGCATTCAGTGGCACCGAGATGCTTATTATAACTGCCCTGATGAGACAGTCGAAGCGTCTCATGGATGCCATTCCCCTCTAATGTGTGTTTAGGTGCCCTGGCTGCTGGTTCGCCTAAGTGATGTGGCATACATTTGATGAAAGGAGAGTGAACAACATCAATTATAAAAGACATCTGCTAATGAGAGGAAGAAAAGAAAGAGAGAGAGAGAGAGAGAGAGAGAGAGAGAGAGAAGGAGAGAGAAGGGGAGAGGCTAGAGAAAAAAGGAAAGAAATTCTCCAACATGGAAAGAACAAAGCATTTCCATTGAGCTCAAAGAAATGACATACCTTAATCACATTCTAATTTCAGGGTACAACTAACCAAGCTCTCTACTCTCCTTTGGAGACATTCACGTTTCTTCAGTCTCTGTGGAACTGTCATGGGAGGTGTAGATCAAACTGCTTCAGTTCTGATTTTAAATTTGTTGGTCATTTTAAGATGCCTATGCAAAAGAACAACAAAAGGATTATGTATCACTCAGGCCAAGTTAAGCAAATTAGTTAAAATTGAGTTTTATCCTTTTATAAGGATGTTTTCCAATCCAACAATCCATAAGAATCAGCGAACTTTTAGCATCCCAAATCTTTCTTTTTATATAGGGCTATTGATTTGACCACAGAAATCATTGTTTGTTTGTGTGTGTGTGTGTGTGTGTGTTTTATTCCATAAATGAACCTCATGAAATAACAACTGGAGATCCCTGAAAAAATAAGCCAATAATTTTGGATATCTAAAGCATGCTAATTAAGTAAAAGGATTACTTTTACTTTTGCTTTGAAAGCATTTCCCATAGGTAAAAATATAAAATAAAATATTAAATAATATTAACTCAATTATTAACAAAATCTATATTTTATTCACAAACATCTTAAATATATTAGTCTTGTTTTTATCATCTAATTAAAAGAAACTAACTTATCTATTAATATTGTTATCTTTATATCATTCTTCATAATAATAATTGAATTTTTAAATATTGAAATAAGGAAATATTGACTAGGATTAAGGAATGTATTTTTTTTTCTCCTTTCAATCAGGCAAAATGAAGGCAAGCTAATGTGTTGCTTTTCTTTTCAATGTTGAATTAGAGAATCCTGATATATTGTATAAAGAAAACAAAAAAGACCATAAAAAACATTGTTTAGAATGCATGTTTGTTGGTTTTCTTCGGCTACTTGTTATATATTCTGTCTTCAGGAATGTATTTCTATTCTTTCATCTCAAAAGACTATCCATATTTTCTTGAATATATCTCACAGTGCAGCATGGTTTCTTCCCATGAAATTCTGTGATTACTGGCACCTGGAGCAAGGCTCCCAAGTCTGCTGAGGAGGCACAACTAAAGAGGCGTGAATGACCCTGAAACTGCAAGGAAGCCACTGGACAACTTCACATCTTTGGAGGCTGAGGCAGAGGGCATGGCAATGTGGGCTCAACAGTAGAGAAGCTATGTTCTGGCTGAGTCCCGTGTCCCTCTTGTTCACTCTCTAGCTATTCTGTGCACATCCCCTTAGTCATCAGATGACTAACGGGAGGAAGAGTTTAATACGTATAAATAAATATGTCAGCTATTCTTTAAGAAATTTTTAATCACAGAGTATCAGATTTAATGTTACAGAATGTTCAAACAACCTGAAAAATCAACAAATACACCAAGCAACTGGTCGGTTTGGTGGTGACAACATAGCTTTGGACTGATTTATGTTACTGAATTCAACAGGGACTTCTTATCCATATTAATGAGATGGAACTGCTTTGCATATTCAACTTTAATGTTTGAAAGGCAACAAAAATTTACACCCTTTCTTCTCACTCTACAGTGAGCATTTTGGAGTTAATGCTGACTTTAGAGATTGATCCCCAAACAATTTCTTACAACTGGCAAAATTCTTTATGTTACACATAGAGAAACTGAGGATCAGAGACTCACTAAGACTCCAGCAGAGCCAAACAGCATTAAAAATGGAGGCTAGGCTGCCAAACCACCAAACTGGTATTGTTCTCTTTTGATAAGCAAATGAATAAATGCTTGGAGTCTTTAGATGGAGCATTTTAATACCAATTTCATTAGTTAATATTATATTAAATTAATTAATATGACATTTTAATATCAATTTCATTAATTAATAAATTATAAATATCTCATTTAATCGCTATATAGCATTCTCCTTAGACTGGAAATGATCGCTAGACTATATTCTGACATAAGCATCGTGTGAATAAAGCATTAGTTTATTGGTCATAATATCCTCAGTATCTTCCAAGATATCTCTTATTGATTCTGGAGTAATTTGTCACCTCTGTTTCTGTCTCTCTCTTTTCCTCTCTAATGTTCATGTTGACTAAAGACATTTAAGGATCTTAGGAACTTGGAAGAGGGTGGTAAAGTAAAAAAAAAAATAGTGTTCTTGATTTTTTAAAAAAAACTTTGTTATAAACTTTGTTTTTTTAATTAAAATGTCCCCGGTGTAATTTCTTGGTCTATTACCCCTGACAGCTACCATCAATTATATTTTAACCTGTTAATGATCTAACACTTTCTAAAACATAAAGCCAAGTTTTGTGCAAGGATCAAGCCCATCTATTAGAGCACAAAGCTCTCAAGTGGGTCGGTGGGCATGCAGGCAGCCAAGGCTGACCTTCCTCAGTAGCTGATCTTTCTTTGTCTCCCAGTCCTAGCCTCTGCACCTACCCATTGCCTGGTACCGACTGGAGGCCAACCAGACGGCCCTTACTGCTAGATGCCAGAAGAAGGTACTGTGGCAGCCAAGGCCCTGGGCACACAAGCTGAAACTTGCATGCTTGGCAAGTCTCAGATGCCAAGGTTTGCATGTCTAATAAACCACTCTCTGCCTCTCCAGTAATGATACCCTGGGGCTGCTGGGAGGGGATTCTTTTTATAGGAAACATACTCATAAGGATTTAATATTATCTTTCTGAACCCTTTGATTCAATAGGTTAAAAAAAAAAAAAAACAGAAACAACTTTCCTTCTTATTTTCTAGACCCCATGATGCGAGGCAGTGTTAACGCTTTATGTAACAGTAGTATGTAATCAGCTTCCCTCTACTGAGCTCAAGATTCTTTTTCCTTTTCAGCCACGTGCTTTCAAAAAAAATAAAATAAAATAAAATATCTTGCCACTGAATGTCTTTTTTACAGACTGAAAAGACTTTTAGGTTAAACAACATTTGTTAGGCTTTGATGCAATCAAATGTAATTTCAATCTTCTTGAAATATTCAGCCCTGCCTATCTGAAATTGCACATATGTGTCAGCTTTCAATTTTTCTCACTAGTGTTCTACACATGAAATCTATTTTCACTGAGAAAATGGAATCTTTGTGTCTTTGTCTCTAGGCGCTCGGCTTTCAGGCGTGTTCTGGCAGGGGCTCTGACTGTCGAGGCACTGGGGGAGGGGCCTGGTAGTCATTTGTCAGCTTTCTTGCATCTGTAATTTCTGGCTACTCGGCACTATTAGAGGGTCTAAGAAAGAGGGTAAGGAAGGAAGGTGGTGGGGGGAGCTTGTCATTGATGAAAGCCAAACTGGGAATAACTGCCCCATGTTAATGACCAAAGAGAGAAGGGAGAGTCTGAAAAACTTTTATTGTGCTTTAATGAAAAAGATTTTTTTTTTTTTTTTGGAAATGGCTGATTTACAAAACTGCACATGGTAACATTCTCAGATCTCGGTTTAGAAAGCCCCTGTCCATATTGTGTTACCGATTTCATTGCTTTTAGCTTGGCAAGGGCTCATTGAAACTATTTTAATTTTCCACCAGTGGCTTCTGGTTATTTCTGCTCTTATTTCCTTGTAACAAAACTGACAGACCAATTAAACATCTGCATTTTAAAATCTGAATTTCCCCCATAACTGTTTTGCTTTTCTCCTTAAACTTCCAGATGTTTTGACTTCTTTATGATTTTAATGCATGCAAGTATATTTGCTCCTATTTCAAAGACATAGAGAAAGCAAGCTAGATGAACTGACCAGATGTTTCTATATGAAAAGCTCTGTAAAACACCAATAATCAGGTCAGCATTTTTGTCTTTCTATGGATAGATTTAAATTAGAATACACCTTATTGTCTTTTGGCACTTAACAGAGTTGATCTTTGCAACTTATTTCTGTGGGCTATTAGAGGTCAGAATTCACACTGTGATATGTTCATTAATCGCAGCAGATGAACAAAATATCCAACTTTGCTATCTTAGTGTCTAGAAGCCAGGAGAGAAACTGCTGTGATTTGGTTTTTATATTTATGCCTTTCTTTTTTTTTTTCTGTGAGAGATAAGAAGTTGTAAGCTATGTAAAGAAACAATGTATGTTCACTCAGTTTCCTGCTTTGTACAAACATTAAAGGAATCATCAATATCTTGCCTTGAAGTGTCTAGCCAAGAGTTGAAAGAGTCTCTCGTATATTTCAAGAAAACCTGTTTCCCATAATTAATAACAGGAAGCTGGGTAAACAGACTTATGCTGACAAATGAAACTGAAACAGTAACATATATACAGAAACATGGAAAAGAAACAATGAAGCATTGTACAGTTGTGCCATCAGAGTTATTTCGAATGTACTTATGCAGGAGGTACTCACATAAAACCCCAGAATAAAAGATTAGTAATTTTATATTCTCTGTCCATTTAAACACATACTTACAGAGAGCAATAATTTTTCCCACCCTTCATTCGTATTTACAAGTGATATCAGGCTACTTATACATGTGAAATCATTGTTTGCTAGAATATTGATTTTCAAACAAGCAAAAATGAAGGAAGAGAATACTTTTTAAATATATTATAAAAATTTTTAAAATCCATTTTCCAGGCACACTTTGGGAAAAGTGAACACCTAACAGGAAAATTTTGATGTAAGAGTTTTTGTGTTTTGTTGTTGCTTTTTGGAGGTGAGTGTGTATTTGTGAGTTCTGAGGGAAACAGAATGAGGCAGTCATTAATTAGACACATCACTGGGCAACTGGACCCACAGGTTTAATCTGTGGATAAAGCTTCCCCTGGATCTAATATATCTTCATCTTCTAACGTATCATAAAGTATAGAGTGTCCATCTCAGTACTGACCTCAAAAGCAGCAGAATGAGGTGATATGTAGTGTCTCTGTATTTTAGAAAGACTGGGCTCAATCTAACTTTTTGAATTTTTAAAAATAGAATCAGTGCTCAATTTACAGGTAATGTTAAGCAATGAACTGTTTGACCTTTTAAAAAAATTTACATGTTAAAAGTGATTAGCCAAGAACTGTTAAATATAAAATTAAGCTTATACATATTTTTATTTCTGTTTGGTTAGGATGAATAAGAGAATGAATTGAATGATGAAAAAATTAAGGAAAAACTTTTGTTTTATGATGTGTTGTATTGTAAACTAAAGAATGCTTTTAGATTATACTAACACTATAAAAAACAAACTTAAATGAGTTATATAGCTGGAATTATGTACTTATTTTGGTAGGCTCTCAGTAAATCATACCTTAACACTAGAAGATGAGAATTGAAAATGACCTATGTGACCATGTGCAATATATATCAACATAACTGACATATGAATTGAAAACCAAATTTATTTATTTGTTTATATATTCATTCATTCATTCATTCATTATTAACCAAATCTTCAGTGGCTACAAACTTAAGGCGGGGAGGTTATAGTCAGAGTTTACTGGGCCCAATTACAAACAAATAGCAATTATTTAATATTTTATGTATAGATGAATGAAGAGAAGTTACTGTGACACACTTTATATCCCATAACTTGCATTTATTGTGGAAATTAAATGCAACCAGATGAATATTTTGAATTTAAGTGAACAGTTGAATTGGAAAAACTATCAGAGTGGAGCTTTGTTAATTGCAAATCAAAGTAAAGCATTTGCTGAGCTGTAAAAACTTTTTTAAAAAAAGCAAAAATTTAAATCTAAAGTACACTTTATTTGGATTTTTTAAAGTCTATAATCAGCAATATATGCTGTATTAATTATTATCAGTACAGCAGTTATTAGGAGAAATATTTTAAGCATGTTGATGAATTCTAAATTACAAGAAATTTCAACATAATTGTTTTCTCTTAGATTTCCACTAAAAGAAAAGTAAAATTCACCAGATTTGTCATTAGATTTATGTGATTTCTCAAGTTGATGCTTTGAAAAACATGGAATATTTTTCCAAAAATTATAGGTAAAATTCTTGGAAAACCCTTAAGTATAAGCTATAAACTTTTAACTGTTAACTATAAATTTAATGGGAAAACAGATCACTGAGAAAAGAAGCATTTTCATAGGAAGAAGTAGTATATTGCAAACTTTTTTCAAGATATTTAAAGTTGTCCTTGGAAATGATTTGTCATAAAGATTTTATAGGTGATATGAGTTGCATTGTCCAGTAGAATAAATGCAGAGCCACCAAGGTCAGATAGGTTAGGGTCATAGAATCATCCAGTGCCTGGCAGAAAAGAACACTTTCCCTTCCTATGGTTCCATCAGAGCACATGATGTGCTAGTCTTTAGATGAAACCAATAGGGGGAAATTTGGTGTATTTATTAAGAAAACAACAATGAATTCTGTGCTTAATTGCCACAGAGTCAATAAGTCTTCTTGCTTTTCTAAGAAAGAACTACAATTTCATTTCCTGAAAATGAGATCTGAAAGCAAAAATATTGTAAAGAATTTCAGTAGTATTATACATGGCAATGGACTTGGACCAAAATTTAGGTCAAAAGGGACTGGGGGCATAGTTCAGTAATAAGGTATTTGATTAGCATGCATGAGGCCCTGGATTCAACCCTTTTATTTGTACCACAATAAAAGAAAAAGAAACAAAAAAAAAAGAAGAATTTGTGTTCAAATCAAATAATTATATAGACATAAATCCAAATAAATAGAATTTTCAAGTTAGACTGATATAAATATTCTCATAGTGATGTCCTTTGGTGTAAGTAGTTTGTATATAGTCGTTTGTGAATATCACTCTTTGCTCATCCTTTGAGTATATGTTTAATGGTTTCTATGTCACACTGTCCTCTAATTTCCATTTACTTCTTAGTAACCTGATTTAGGAAAAACTGAATATCTGTTTCCTGGCTTCTGTCTTTCCTATTTATTTATTTAGGTCTGTCGTTTGTAAATTTTCTCCAACAGCTATCCTAAAGAGACAAAATACATGAGTATGAACGCAAGCTTACAAAGCTATTTCTTGACTCCTGGTGAAACCTGCCTTCTAATACTTTAGCAGCCCCTGTACTCTGTCTAGTACCTATTGAACTTCCAATACAAGTTCAGAGATTTCTGTCAGGACTGTCAAGACATATATGGGACAAACCCTATTAACAACGTTTACTGAGGAGCCTGAAAACCATCAGAGTATTGATACAGTTCTCTCACAGAGAATTTAGCTGTTTCAACCCCCAGCCCCCACCTCTGATTTTTCTTAAGATTCCTTGCTATCCTCAAACAAAACGGTAATTCTATTGTACACTTTCCAAAACAAGAACATTCTTTCAAGCTACATCCAGGTTCCTGGAGATCTTTTTTGCCTTGCATTTCATGTGTGCTTTCTTTAGCATATCCCAATGTATTTCCTGTCATTGTCATCTCTCTAAACACTGCAACCTGTAATACACACTGAGCCCACAGGAGGAAAACATGTTATTTTGATAATAATGTGCTAGCAGCAGAAATTATTAAGATTGAAGAGTAGTTATTAAAGTCTATTCAAACGTGAAAAGATGATGGTTGTGATGGACCTACATTGAAGTAACAATTAAATTTCTATTTGTAGCATAAACATAGGTCAGGACTGGACATGCATATTGTCTCTAAATATCTAGGGAGGCTTATTCTTCTGTAACAAACAACAGAACATACCCAATATATAAGGATCATTTTATTTTGCCTAACAATCAGAGATAAATAGTGAACTGTTACTGCCATGCAATTAGCAATCTTCTTTCTTCTATCTCCTTTCCCACCATTTACAAAGAGAAATCAAATATGCTTTGCTAGAGGGAAAATTATGTTCATCAATTCTAATTTTAGAAAGTAAAAGCAGAACATTTGTCTTGGTGGTTTAACAAGTATACATAATACATCCCATCCATGATATATGCAGAAACTGAGTCCTGTTTTATGAAAAACTTGAATGATGTAGCTTGGGAAAAATTCCTGACTTTTAAAGAACCTATGGATTTACTCACAGATTGCTTAGAAAACTCCACGTATGCATCATGAATTTTGTTAAATTTTACTTGCTGCCATATGAACGATTTATGGAAACATTGAATATGGGACATAAATTCTCTATGGAATAAAACTAGAACAATGTACATGTAACTTTGGGAATGGCTGCAGCTCAATTCTGCATTTATGTTCAGTAGGGGATACTGAAGTCTTGAGCTCACCTTTATTGAAGTGTGATAAACTGGCATGTCACATCATACATAGAGAATGGGACACAAAACAGCTCTGCCTATTTCTGTTGTTTCTTCTTTCCCTAAATAAGTCTCCATTGCTCATATAAACAGGATACATGTCCTCTATTTAGCAGATCCTATTTCTTCATTGGTTTCCACATTTCATGGGATGAGAATCGAAATGAATAGCCATTTATATATCTGAGAAGAAAGTTTTTATTGAATGAGAAAAGCACAGATTTTCCTTTTTAGTTGATATATTTTGCACTTTCTCTTGAAAATTCTTGGGCAGAAAAGAATGATCAAGCCAAACTTACTGTGTGAGTTGAAATTCTATCATTTCAGATAATAAAAGCTATCCCCTTAACAATATTTATTAAGCAAAACCACTTAACATGTACTTATTTTTCTTTCAGCACAATAATCAAATTTCATTACACATCAGATAACAATATCTTTTAAAAGTAATTAGCTCTTATGCAGTTAATGCTGTAGATTGTGAAATTTATTGACAATATAGTATTTTTAAAAAGAAAATTCTTCATGTGTATATTATTTTACTAGATTTCCATCTGTAATTTTAAGAAAAATTATCAGGCTATGGTCTTGAAGCTCTAGGAGGAAATATTTCTTATGCTAATTATAAGCTCAGTAAACTTAAATATTTGAGATATTTGTGGTTCTGAGAGTTTTTTTCTTCTTTTGCTAATGAGATTAGAAAATCCTGAACCCTGAAATCTAACAAAAAAACTAAATAACCATTTCATTGTATTCTCTCATATTTAGTATTATTCACTGGAAGCATAACAGAACAATACTAAAAAGAATACAGAGGATAAAACACTGTAATTTCTACTCTTATATAATCTTTTGAAATCATCTAAAATTTGCAACCCAGGGTTTAAATATGTCTGACTTTTATTCAATCTCATTTTCAAAAAGATAGAATTAAATGTCAACAATTCTGACAATGACTGTATTCTGTTTTAGTAAATCTATGTACAACCATTATAACATCTTCTGTAGCAAGGAAAATCACTTGTTTCCCATCACTTTTCTATGGGAACATATAAGATCTATGTTTTCACTGGAAGGGGACTAAGGTAGCATTTAACCAATGAGACTATTCCCAACAAAATTTCAGTACCATCTTTATTGCCCTTGGTGACTGTACATTTTTGTTGTTTTCCTTTTGGTACTGGGGATTGAACCTAGGGGCAATTAATTGCTGAGCCACATCCCTAGCCCCTTTTATTTATTTATTTACTTTTTAAAGACAGAGTCTCTCTAAATTGCCTAGGGCCTCAAAAAGTTGCTGAGGCTGGCTTTAAACTTGAAATCTTCCTGTCTCAGCCTCACAAGCTCCTGATACTACAGGCATGTGCCACTGCACCTGGCAGTAACTGTACCTTCTTAAAAAGAGACGGTTCTTTTCTGTATTTTAATGCAGTGTGTCCCTGATCGAGTAAACATGAATGATTATGGATAGAAGAAAATTCATTTTTTCTATTTCTTACAGTCTTCCAACTCTCATACTTAGGTTTA
Organism: Marmota flaviventris; assembly: GCF_047511675.1. Taxonomy (NCBI): domain Eukaryota; kingdom Metazoa; phylum Chordata; class Mammalia; order Rodentia; family Sciuridae; genus Marmota; species Marmota flaviventris. Next base: position 81,964,836 of record NC_092509.1, on the reverse strand, counting down.
AAAATTCTTTTATGATCAAGGATTAACACAGCATTGAAATAAAAAATAAGGATCTAACAAAAATATCTTGAAAGAGATGACAGAACGTAGCTTTGATAGGACAGATAAAGAGTTAAAACTTATTTCTGCATACTTCAAAGGCCGTGCAATTGTTTTTTTTTTTCTGTAAGAAGCACTTGGTAGGAGTCGTTAATTTATCAATTATTTAGTCTCTCCACACTAATGGCAGTTTTTTCATTAGTTAGATTTAACTTAAATGATTACTTAGAAGTCACCTCCTCAGAAAGCAGAGGCTGTGTTTAATTCCCTGTTTTACTTCTTGCCACCTGACCAGAATATCAAGCACCTGAGGGACTGTCTATAAATGTACAATGACTTAAATTTTCCTTGAGTTTCCAGAGGAAGAGGGCTAAGGAAAAGAACACAATGAATGCTTGACTCCAGAGGCTGAGATTCTATTTGAGACAGGTGTGGATAAAGAGGAAATATGCAGAAAAGAATCTTATATAGGAAAAATGACTCATAAATGTGTGAGGAGGAAGACTTTACTGTCAATGTCCACATTTCCTGATTAAAATATGGGCGTTCGCATCATGTTCTAGCATCCTAAATATAAAAGTAGCTAAGAAATCTCTAAGAATCCTCCAATTCTTATTCAAGAAGAGTAAGAAAAGAGGTTAAAACTCTAACATACTAATAATAAGTGTTCTCCAGCATAATATCATCATCGTAATGAAATGTGTTAGCTGATTTGTGTGTTAAATTAAATGCACAGCTGATGGAGAAATATTTTGGAATTTGAAAAATAGGCCATTAGTTAATGTTTCAAAATAAATACATAGGCCATTGGTCAGGACTAGCAATACATTTACATTTTGCCACTTAGAAATAATTTGTTAAATGATCTCTTCAGGCATACTTTTCAGAATATTTACATTTTAAACACACATTTAAAAGTAAGGCAACAGGAAATACTACTAATAAAATGTAACCATCCCCCATATAGCTTGCTTGCTAAAAGCCATTGCCACAAAAATGACTCACTGTGTGTTTGTTTTCAGCTTACAAAATTCATATTCCTGAAAATACCTACACTAATCTTTGAAAATAATGTTAGCAATTTTTTGTGAAGCTACCTATTTAGTCAATATTCAGATTTTTTTAATGCTAAAAATGCTTTATATATTTTAAGTCAAATTTCCTCTAAGACATACAGATGGAAACTGGGAAAATATGAACTTCAGTGAAGGGAATAGCAGGCTAGCAGCTCTGGGATTCATCTTGTAAAGCAAAGCCTATCACCCAGGTCTCTCTGAGAGCCAGGTTTAATCATAGCAGATGAGCTCTCTAGAGAATATGTGTGATGGTAATTACTCTATAGATATGAGATAACGGAATCCCCACCAGAAAAAAAAAAAAGACCCTTCTTTAATCTACATTCAGAATCTTACTTAGTAAAATCTTAATGAACAATATGACTTTAACTCTGAATTAAACCACATCCAGAATCCAGCCATTTCTCATCATCTCCAGAACTACTGACCTACAAGGCACCTGCATCTCCTGCCTGGATCATTGCCATCATTCCTAAATTGTCTCCATGCTTCACCTTTGCTAAGTACCATGACTGCAGCCTAACCTGCCCCTCACACAGAAGCAGGACATTTTAAAGAGGACAGTTTTAAAGCTATGTCCACTGCAAAAGCTCTCCAATAACTTCTGATCCCACAACAAAATCTCATATCTTAACCATGGCAGGTCAGGGCTCCCCATGAACACCCTCACTGTATCCCCACTGTCTTCTTCATTTGCATAATCTTTTCACTATAAGGGCCTTTCACTCTTCCTCAATTACCCTAATAAGATTCCACACATTTTCTCATTGCTATGCACCTGGTATGGAAAACTCTGGTGGTTCATGTTCCTCCCATTACCCTTTCAACTTAAATGCTTCCTTACAGAGTTCTTTCCTGATAGCCTTGCAAAAATTGTCATACCCAACTTCCAACATTCTTTGACTTATCTTTTATTATATGGCCACCTGACTGATTATGTATGTGTTTACTGTGAGAATAGAATTTGTCCCTTTACTTTTGTCTCCTTGGCATTTATAAAAGTCCCAGACTTAAAACAAGTACTCAATAAATGTTTCTTGAGTAAAAGAATAAATGGATATTAATGATTCTCAGAAATATGTAAGTCATAAGATCATAGTGATACTTCTATTTTATGAAATTCATTTGTTTCTCAAGGTTTATTCTTTGATAGGCTCACTATTTATACTTTTAAATTATTAATATTTAGGACATAGTTCCATTAAAATAAGTAAAAGTAACCCATTGTCATTTATTAAGCACAGCTTTGTAAAGTCATAGGAATCAAAGAAAAAGCTATTATGTAATAAAAATTGAACAACTGCTCTTGGATTTCCCTTGATTGTTCAGGCTTTTGTATTCAGCTTATCAAAATATATAGAACTAAAATTATTTCTTGAATTTCTAGGAATATTTTAGTTCTAGAACCAGCTCTTGGATTTTTGCATATTTTTTCAAAGTCTTTGTCCACTAATTCAATATTCAAACAAACATACATTTTGTACTATTAGATCAAGAGTGTTTGGTTGAGGGGCTGGTGTTATGGCTCAGTGGTAGAGTGCTTGCCTCGCACGTGCAAGGCCCTGGGTTCGATCCTCAGCACCACACATAAATAAATAAAATAAAGTTATTGTGTCCAACTACAAAAAATATATTTTTTTAAAAAAAGAGTGTTCTGTTGAGTGATTGCCTACCTTGAAGGAATAGTCTACTAAGGATTAAAGAAGTTGTGCAGGATAGAGCTAAAAGGTTGTTGGAATTTAAAGAATTTAAGTGCAGCAATAGCAGATAGGGGAGATGCACTGGAAAAGGTGGTCTTTGAGTTAAATTGCATTTGAACATCCAGAAAGAGTAAGGAAAAATAATTTCAACAGGAGGAAATAGCATAAGCAAACTGGAGAGGTATATGTAACAAAACAATAGGTTCACATAATAATAGGAAACTTGAGTTATGATTGTTTATACATTTAAATTCTCTGTATAAGAATGCACTGAGATACAATGTGGCCTAGTGTTAAATGCATTTCTATACATAGTTGAGAAACATGCTTAAAAATAAAAACTGGTTTTCTCTATTTTTAAAAGTTAAGATGAAAATAAATTTTCAGTGATAAAGGTAGATTATTAAAGCCATTAAAATATAATGGCATGCTATTGTAAGCCATGTATTCACATCTATCATTGAGCACTGCAGAAAACAAATTACACAAATTTTACAACATTCTTTATCTTCAATGTAATCAGGATGTGTGGCATATTTAAGTGTTTTAATATTACATGGTGAGATGTATGCCTGCAGGTGCCCATTGAGATGCCTCACATATTTTGTATGCCCAGTGAGAGAAAATCTGGGGACTTTGCTAATAAAGAACCTTAAAGTAAAACTACTCTTCCTTTCCCCCCCTTAATTTCTGGTGAGAATCAACGTTTTTTATCTTACCATATGAAATTCTTGATTTCACTATAACTCTCTTGCTCAAGTACATGGCAATGGAAGAGAATGTCACTTTCAGTTAGAATTCAACACTGTGCATTTTCCACATCTGAAATATTTCCTTTTATATGATTTCTTTTTTAAATGAAGAATGTCAACATTTCCATGCAAAGTGGATTTGAGCAGGACAGAACACTTAATGTGGGTTGTTGGGGGACCCAAGCAACGTCAGACCCTTGATGACCCAGCATAGTCTCAACAAGTTGAGGATTGTCAAATGAGAATTTTTCCTCTGTGGGCTGCATTTGTTTTTTTATATATTCAAATAATAAAATTAGATCTTGCCTGAAACTATACTGATTTAGTAAGTAAACGAGAACAAAGATGAAGAAGAAAGAAAATGGCTGTTTATTTTTTTCAGTCTTTGTTTAGAGAATAAACAGTTTGGGAAAAACACAAGTTATATTTCACACTTGAACCCCATATTTAATTTTGGCAATCACAATGTTACCTCTTCTGAATTAATGCTTGGGTTATCTTTCTAGAATGTAAATTTAATTCTGTCATATTTCTGTTTGTAATCCTCAAATCACTGCCATTTTCCTGATAGGTAGCAAGTGCTACATGAATGTGGTTGTGTCAATAAGCCATGGGCTCACAAAGGAGTTGGATGGGATTCCTAGAATAGACTAACCCACATAGTTGTGGAGTTTCTCCATAAGAATGGGATGCTATGGACATGAATCTGTAAACTCATGATTTTTGTGAGAATTCTTCAACAAGCTCCCTCCTGACTTGAATGCAGCTTTTCCTTCCAGGTCCTTGCCAGCCTTCACAATTGCATGAGCCCATTCTTTAAAACAAAACAAAACAAAAACTCTCTTTTGTGAATTTGCATGCGTGTGTGTATGCATATCCTAGTGGTTACTTCTCTAGAAAATCCTAATACAAAGACCGTCGTATGTCTAGAAGATGACTATCTGAATACTGACCAGCCTTTTCAGGTATATTTTGTTAGAGCAAGCATTGGTAAACCCTGACACTGATCCCACTTATAACTTGTTTTAAAACTAGGTCAATAGAACTCTATTGGATGCGGCAATTTTGCTTTTACACTAACGTTATTTTTTTGTGTTAGAATTATTCCCACGTGAAGGCTTTTCAGTGCTCAGTACAGCTCTAGAATATGCTGAGAGTCAGCCATATTGAAAGTCCTTTCCACTCTATGCTCTGACCTACCTGTTGGCAATGGCCCTGGATGGTAAAGGACCAATATCAATGAAAATTACAGAAAATGATGAAGAAAATACATGAAAAAATTCCATGCCCCACCAACATTTTAAGCAAAATTGTTTCTATTTTCTGCAAAAATTAATACTATATGATGAAATGATGTGGATGGAAATGCTCTACTTTTGTGATCTGATGATCAATAATTTTTAAAAGTTAGTAAAAACGTTTTATCCTATATGACTCTTAGGCATATATATATAATGCTTTTATAGGTGGTTATCATGTCCCGTTATTTTAGGTATTTATGAGTTAGGCAGTTTTAGTAGGTGCCTCTGCAGAAATGTTGAATTAAAACCTTTATTTGAAAGGATATGTCAAATTTGATGGTGAAACCAGCATTGAATACTTGGTGTGGGGTTGACAGTAGTTTGGGCAGAAATTTTCTTATGGCTGGTTTTGATGGAGGATCAACTTGTTCTGCCTTATGTAATTTGGAATCTTACTCCCTGGGAGAATAAGGGGCATATGGCTCTAGTGTGAATTCCCAGTAGCCCTTTACTGATGCTCTTAAATGGAGATTTCTGGTAATCACTTTAATCTCTGGTAACTCTTTTTTTTTTTTTTTCCTGAAAAACTCACTCCTAATTATATGATAATGTATAGGAGATTTGTTAGGTGTCCTTGTGAATATTAATTTAGATGAAAAATTTAGTTAAATTTTTATTTATTTGTTTATTTATTTATTATATTAAAGCCATCTCTTACCTCTTTTACTTCTTTTCTTACTTTGTATGCTGCCTTTGATTTCTTTCATGTCTGTTTCTTTGGGAAAAAGTTTCTTACTCTGCTTTTGACTCTTCTTCAGTAATGAACTCCACTAACACAACACTCAGAACCCCCTACCCTATCCCATTCATTCTGCACCAGAGAGTATTTAATTGGAGTATTTGGAAGGAACCACTAGGCATGTGATCTCCACATCTCCTTTCTCTCTTCTGTTTTCTTTCCTTACTCTTTCTCTCTCCTCTGTCTCTCTCCATCTCATTTTCTCTGTTCCTCTCCCTGGGGAACTGTTCTGCCTGTAGAATGTTTGTTCTCCAGATGGCCTCTGGGCTCTGAATGTTTAGCTTACATGCTTTAAGGTATGAGCCATACTGTACAAAATGATCAGTTATAACAGTAATAATGGTACTTTCTATCACCCGTTGTTTTGCTTTTTGATTCATTTCAGGACTTGTGTGGGGAAGAAGGGTGCTATTTATTGACTTCTTAAAAACAAAAAGTGTTTAATGCATTGCTTAAAACATACGGTCATTTTCTGCACAGGAACAGGTATATTTACATATATTTCATACTATTATTTTGATACCCCATTTTATTTTTTAATCATAATTTAGAAATATGTAGGAAGGCTTGTTTAACACATTATTAATTTTCCTTTAAAGAATCTAAATATATTTCTTTAATTAACTGTGCTGATATTTCATTTCTCTGAGGCACAATGATAATATGTACAAAATTAGAAAAATAAGTCAAAAAGAATATAGATGAAGATTTTTCATGATGAAACCTGTATTCAACCTTCCCTTGCTCTATTAGGAAATATAAAACTGGCCAAAAACAAAACAAGGAGCTTTAACAACTACTTTTTAAAATATATTATATCAGATTGCACAATTTTAAAGAATTGACATTATGCTACCATTACAAAATATTTTAATTCTTTAATTACTTTAAAACACATAAGGAGTAAAGGGTAATGATTCTGTCCTGGTCCTATATAATGATTTTTTCATTCCTTGCTTGAGTATTTCCACTAATTCATATATTACACATTGATCCAATAAGAAAAAAAAAAAAAAAACATGAAAACTAAGAGCAAAATAAAATTCTACCATCTTGGACTGGGAATGTAGAACATTGGTAACACACTTGCCTAGCATGCATGAGACCCTGGGTTCAATCACCAGCACCAGGAGTGAAACAAAACAAACAAAAAAACACAATCTTCTTACTTATTCTCTCGGTAATTGAAATAGCCATATCTTGTTAGCATCTAATATTTAACAACATAAAAGCTATGACAATGCATTCAAAAGTCTTGAAACTAGCTGTATTGAGAGACAAAGAGATTCAAGAGCCCACTAAAGACCATGGTCTGAGAAGATACATATGTCACAATCAAAGATTGAGTGTTACCTCATAAAGAACCATATTGATACTGAGAGGCTCATTAGGGACACTCAACTATTAACGGGAAGGGATGACCCATCCCAGGGGGAGCATCAACCTAGTTGTTGTGATATCTACTGGGAATCCTGCTGAAGAGTTATTTCCACAAAAATGAAAGAACAGCACAGAGAGACAGAGGCTGCTTTTCATGCACTTGAAATCTCTCAAGGTTAGCATCTGAGTCTATATGACCAAAGGAGAAAAGTGGCCTTTCTCTCAATGCCTTACCAGCTTTATCCAGATTCCCAGGTCACCGTGCCCCATTGGGGCCTCCATTTAGTTCTCACAATGTGTTCCTTTGCCACCTCCTTGGAATTTCATTTTCTTTCTTTCTTTATTTTTTTTTAAATTCCATCTATGTTGTCTTGGAAACTATCTTAGTTAAAATCATTTCAGCAGTTTTATTTGCCAAATCTCCTTATGGGTCCATTCTCAGAAACCATCAAAACCTCTGACATGGATAAGAGCAATTTCCAGGAAGTATGATTGTGTCTTCTGGCTCAAATATCCTTAAAGTTAATTGAGGATGAGTTGAAGACTATATAAACCAATTCTCATACATCCAGCATACAGAAGGGAAGTAGAAAAACAGCAATGATGATACTGATGAAATTAATATGAGACTTTAATGGTAAGAGGAAGGAACAAAGAAACATAGGCCCAAGTTCAAGGTTACGAGAGGCAAGATCTCATTTGACAATTGCAGGTGGTCAGATGGCCAATTTTCTAAAATCACTGGTTCCAGGAGCTACTATGAGAATCCAATCCATTCCAGAAATTACAGTCTGATGAGGGTATTCTGTCTCCATCGGTCTGCCTCCATAAAAATTATGACATCTTACCTCTTCTACTCCTTGGTATGATTCTGAGACCACTACTCTTTTAGGCTCAGGTCTGCTGGAAAAGGTGTGTGGCAGCAGGGATTCAAGCCACAAGAAGAGGCCAGGCCTAATCTTGAAGGTTCTTGAGGCAATCACAGGTAGTACTTAAACTGACCCAGGACACAGGATCACTACTTATGCGAATTGCACTTATTCTAACTGGGCACATTCGGGGCCCATCTAAACTCTCAATAACATCGTGGCTGTGAGGAGGATGGATCCTAAGACACAGAGTGACAGGCATTAATTTTAAGATCCTCTTTATTTTTGGGAGTATATATGAGTTCTTCCAAATAAATGCCTGTTGATTTATCTGGACAAATACCCTATAGCAGAAACGACCTGTTTGGCCACATACAAGATATTCCTGCTTAGTTCTTTCTCTCTTATCTTGGCATGTGCATGATTGAAGAATTGGTAAAAGTATAATTTAGTTAATTAAAAATTATCCCATTGTATTCCCTATCAAATCAAGAAGTAATTGCCTCATTTAAAAGAATATCCCTACACATTACATAAAACAAAAGAAAATATTAATACAGGAATGCCTATTTTTTTCTGAAAATTAACTGAAGTCTTTGACTAATTCCTGGGTTCTTATTTCCAAAACCTTTAGGAATCAATACATAGATTTTATCCTCTAATTTTTAAATATAATTCAGTATTTGGTTTTATAATTTAAAGACTTCAGAATATTTTTTCCTCTAGTCATCATTATAAATATCAATTAACTTTGCAATGTTGAATAAAAACCATCTTGAGAATGTAGTTTCATGGAACTTCTACTCATTTAAGATTGTGCCGGAATTGAAGGTGCTATTTTCAAATATAAGTTTTTTACAAAATATGTTTTATAAAATATGGAAAATAGTTTTCTCTTAAAAATTTAAGCTTATATTTTAAACCAAATGAATCCATAACCTGGAATAATTTAAAATTTTATTTTGAATCAACTGTACTGTGAACACTGAAGGGTAGAGAATAAGTTTTTCTCAAGTTCCTGATATACTTCCCCCTGTGTATCAGTCCTTAGCATCAAGAAAGGCCCAAATAGGTATGGAAATCAAGTAGCACAGTGATCCAGTCTCTGTTATTTTACCTTGACAATAAGCTATGCAATTTTGTTAGCAACTCTTTCTTTGCTTCCTACTCTGTAAGGACACAATAGTAGGTTTAATCTTTATTTAGATGGTAAAAAATAAAAATCATGATAGCACATGAATATGTCAATGAATGACTTGAAAATCCTCATAAATATTAAGGTTGAAGAGAAAACTGAATGAAAATTATGAACAAGAATTCCAATTTAAAACTTTTTATTAAGAGTTTAAAGACTTTTGCCATGACTACCCAATACTCACTTGAAAGATTGATTAGAGTACTTATTTTTCAGGGATAAATAATGGCAATTCTTCAACACGGCTTTGAAAGACAATTTCAGATTTATGGTATAATTTCTTAGAATTAAGAGCAATACAACAGACAGGTCATTTGGTCACAATACTTTCCAGTTCCCTGTTGTGATATTGCCCTTTATCTGTAATAAAAGTTCTACCACATTAGGTTGAAATTGCACATAGACACACTAGAAACATGTTTTAAAAAAAGCAGACATCTTCAAAAATATTTTTAAGTAGATGAAAATACATGTAATAGGAATTTTTTTCAGACCTACTTTATAATGAAAAATGCTGTACTGTTTTCATAAAATAAATGAGTTTCTGTAGTGAGTTTCACTACCTGACATAAAAACAAGAAGTATTTTTTAGAAAGCTGAGAATCAACAAGAAAAATTTCGGGCAATGACTTACATTTCTTCTCTAAGAGAGAAGTTGATTTGAGTCACAGTTTCACATCTAGAAACATTCAGTTGATGCTTAACTAGTCACAAGAGAGATCAGGTGAGTCCAACCAAACAAGTCTCTAACTAAACCAAAATTTAGTTCCCTAGGGAGATTTTTTTCAGTGCAAAAAAAAAAAAAATCATTGTTAGACTTTGTATTCCTAAGTATATATTTTTAATCCTTGACAAACTCCATAACCTCATTATCTCTCAGTGAAGATGAAGATTTTCTACAGATTTTATTTTTTTAAACCATGAGAACATGAATGTATTGATGCCCGATGTCTTCCCCAGAGCTAGCAATCAATAAGCATTTGACATTGATTATGAGATGTCTACATTGTAACACATTGCTAGCACTATGTTTGGATTCAATCTAGTCCTTTTTTAGGATTACTGGTGGCTACATGCATTTAGATGGAAGCCATTACAGACTGGTCTCCTGAGCTACTATGAATGACTTATAGCCAAGATCAGTAAATGCTGAGTTAACTTTTATATCTCAAACATTATTGATTTTTTTTTTTTTTAGGGACTCCTTCTATTTAAAAGGAACAGGCCAGGGTCTGGCACACACCTATAATCCCAGTGGCTCGGGAGGCTGAGGTGGAAGGATCTCAAGTTCAAAGCTAGCCTCAGCAAAAGTGAGGTGCTAGAGCAACTCAGTGAGACCCTGTCTCTAAATAAAATACAAAATAAGGCTGGGGCTATGGCTCAGTGATAGAGCGCTCTCGCCTGGCACATGTGAGGCACTGGGTTTGATTCTCAGCACCACATAAAAATAAAATAAAGGTGTTGTGTCCACCTATAACTAAAAAAAAGAAAAAAAAAACATTTTTAAAAAATATATGTAAAATAGGGCAGGGGATGTGGATCAGTGGTCGAGTGCCCCTGAGTTCAGTCCCTGGTTTCTCCCCATCCACCCCACCCGAAAAAAGGAATAGAAGAATATAACGGGTTGAATATGTAAAGGAGATAGAAAAAGAAAACTGAGGAACCACAAGGGAAATATAACTGAAAACCAAAAGATTTAATAAAACAAACATTATTGCTCTGGAAATAAAATGGACATTATCCATACAGGTCAAATATGATTGGGGTTAATTTCAAGAGAGTTGAGTATACAGAAATTTTAAATAAGTAAGTAAAATAAATGGGCTTTCCCATGGTGCTTATATATGTTCTATCTCAATCTTCCTCATAATGAAGCTCATTAGAGAGATTTGACCTGCACATCCAAGTATTGATTAGTTGTGATAATGTGAGATAGGCCAGCATCCTTTCTAAAATTAATACTATGTTGCATTTTGAAAAGTGCTGTATTACTTTGACTATCCCCTGCCTATTATCCCACATTGTAAGACAAAAATTAAGAAAGTCATGGAGCAGAGAAGTCAGACACATGGACGAGGACTCTCTATGGCCTCCAGGTTTGAATCCTAGTCCTACTCCACAGGCATTATACCATCCTGTGCTTGTCACTTAGTTACTCTGCTTCTAAGTATCCCATTTCCAAAATAAGATGATAATGAGACTTACCAAAGAGAAATTTTGATGAATTAGATGAGACATACATAGTCCTATGACTTACTACAAATTTTAACGAATGTCTCTGGTGTGAAATATATACAGTATGTGCTCTGAAGACTTTTTCCCACCTCTGGGGATTGAACTTGGGCACTTGGCCACTGAGCCAAATTCCCAGCACTATTTTGTATTTTATTTAGAGTCAGGATATCACTGAGCTGCTTAGCACCTTGCTTTTGCTGAGGCTCGCTTTGAACTCCTTATCCTCCTGCCTCAGCCTCCCAAAACATGGGATTACAGGCATGCACCCACAGCCAGCTGTGATGACTCTTTATAGGAGGACTGCTTACAGATGAGGTAACCAGAGGACAAAGGGTTCAGATGCTTCTGTAGGAAGTTTCAGGCTCCTTATTAATATAAACTGCTCAACTTTATCCTCAGCAAGACTTTCGTCTGAGCTAGTGTTTTCTATCAAATGGGTCCATTGTGCCTTTTGTTTCCCTTTATCTAATCTTTTTTAAGGAGACACCCAAGAAATTGAATTATACTTATCACTCAAGATAATTTACTCTGGGAATTTGGGTTACTTGCTTCTCTTCTAAAACCTGTTTCTTTTTCTTCTATTGTTATATTATTTCATAAACTAGATCATTGAACTCTTGAACTCTTAAGATTTGACTCTAATAAATAAATTGCCTTAAAGTAAAAGAAACTTACATTCTATTCATAGAAATGTCACTATGCTTTATTTAATGCACATTCAGTAGGCATTGATATTTTCTAGGTTCATTCTTCATTTTGTTTTAACATCCCATTTGACAAGTTGTTGGAAGGAGATTCAGGTCTACAAAGTCAACATTGGCTGCTGTTATGGAATTAAAATTTTCCCTATCAAGTTCAAATCCAATCATTAATAGCATATTATATATTAACATGTATAAATGGTATAGACATATCAAAGTCTCACAGAATTATATAAGTAAATATTATTTAATATCTTCATGATTCTCATTAAATAAACTGTTTCACATTTTCAACTTAAAAGCTGCTTTCTATATTTAATATGTTCTTTCATCTTTTATTTTTCTTCATTTTAATATGACTAAATATCAGGCTTATGTAACTATTTGAATAAACTGATACATTATTTTAAATAATAAAGAAAATCACACACATTTTTGCAACATGAATATTATGGATAAATCAATGACACCTTGATTTTATATGCTGTGGATATCTACAAAATTAATTTAATTTGGATCAATTCTGTGTTTATAGAATATTCCAGAAGCAGAGATCATTTTATTGAACAAGGAGGTTTTAGAAATTTGTATATGACTGCTTCTTGATATTTTCTGAGTAACTGTTGTTTATAATTTCCTATGTGAATAAATTAAATCTTTTGTGTAGACTTTAGTAGAAAAATGTTCTCAATATATTTTATAATCTTTATATGTTAAGTGATTTCCTGTAATTATTTTACACTCACTATTTAACTCACTAGTAATATTATCCTCCATAGACTACCATTACTCATGCTGTACTCTCTATTTTTGGATTTTTAATATTATCGCTATTTCTGACTTCTGAAACTATAAATTCAATTCCTTATGTTCATTCCCAATGTAAGTTTAGTATGTGCACATCACAGTTATAAACTAGCTTCGACTGAATTAGCAAGAGAATTTGTAACTTAACTTGTTCATAAAAAAAGAAATCTCAGTAAGTTTGCATTGATAAAATTCAAGAAAAACGGTTGGAAAATTTCCTCAACAGTTACTCATGGATCAACTTCCCTATTATAAATTTAGTGGCATTGCTAACTTTAAGCATAATAAGTTTGGAAATATTTTGAGGACATCATTTTGTAGTTCTTGCTACTAAAGTCTAAATCAGCACTTAGGAAACCCCCATGGTCATATCATGTGGTAATATCATGGTACGTATCATGTGTAAGATCTATCTTACAATGAACTCCTTCTTTTGTTGTGCTACCCAAATAGCTCCAGATTATTACAGAGTTTGTGCAGAATGATTCCTACACAAAATAATTCTTAAAATAAAGGACTGCATTGTTTTCTGACTTTACTCAGCTTATCAGTAAAATGCATTACCATAATTATCTAAGATTCCCTTCAGCTATGTGATTCTATAAATGATACTTAATGTAGAAAACCAGCAGATGCAGATGAAGAACAACCCTTCAGAAGGAACACATAGAAATGAAAGTTAATGTACAAAAGATTTACAAAGGGGAAATTAAATTATTAAAGGGAATAGTCTTGATTAAGTGTGAGACTACATTTTAATTAGAATGGACCACTTGGCATGTGTAATTTTGATAGCTCAGAATTCACCAACTACCTACTGGTTTCATTTTAGGTAATCCTATACACAAATGTTCTAGGACCTTGGAGGACCACTAGCCTCACTTCTCTAAAAGGGAAAAGAGGGCCAAAATAGAGTCTCCCTGCTATTCCAAAATAAGTCTTCTGACATTTTACCCAGAGCTTCTTTTTATTTGCTGTGTGACTATAATGAGAAACAGACATAAGAATTTTGAAAGGTTGTTAATGAGTTAACCAGAGTTTAACAAAAACAACAATAAAAAGGACTCACATGAGCAACACTGACTGTATAATTACATAGAGGGAAAGAATATTGGTAGCTTAAAGCTAATGAAGATGATAATGACTGAGAAAACAAAGAAAGCAAGAAAGAGAGTTCAATAAAATTTAGGGAATATATTTTAGTTATTTCATCAAATTATAAAAGAGACTTCACACATAATTTTCTTTCATTCTTTCTTGCTTGCTTGCTTTCTTGCTTTCTTTCTTAGCATTGAAGAAAGAATCCAGAGCCTTACATATGCCAGGCAAGTACACTACCACTGAGACACACCCCCAGACCCAAACAGAACTTTTAAAAAGCAGTTTTCCAAACTCGTGAATTTCCTTTACAATAAAAATATGATGTGTTTGAATAAATGATTTGGAATAGAAAACTTATAAATTATATATATATATATATATATATATATATATATATATATATATATATATATATATTGTATATACATTATACAGCAATATATTCTTTTAAGAAATAGTGTGGTTGTTTGAAGTCATTGTATTAGATTTTTTTTTTATATAATATACATCTAGCCTAGAAGATCAAGAGTCACAATTGTGGAGTATGATATACTCTGATTAGAACCTAAAAAAAAAAAAAAAGAGAGAGAAGTCTTTCAAACTCACAAACTCATCTGTCTTCATCCGCTGACTATGTTAAACCAAATGTTGCTCTGGGTAAATATTTTACTTTTGGATACTAATCATCCAATCTTGAAATAACAAGCAGTTCACAAACACAAGTTGGAAATAGTTCAGGAGGATAGCAATCTGAGATATCTAACCAAGGTATGTTAGTTCTTTTTCCTCAGGCATTAATATTTTGACTTAAGTTTTAAATTGACTCTAGGTATCTCTTGATATAGTGCTACCCCAATCATTTAATAAGTAAGGAAACTAAAGGAGGGAAGACCCATTTAAACTTACCTGCATATATTGAAGTTTTCTCTCCTATAGATAATGTTTTAAGATAACAGGTGACAGTAAAGGCACTGGTGGAGAGTTACACTGAGATACTCAGACAGAAACAGGGGCGTTGAGGAAAGAAGTCTGTAAGAGCATGCATGAGCACTTCGTTTATGCAAATATGTAGTAATACTGTATGCAAATAAGAACCTCAGTTTCAGGACACTTTTTTTAAAAAGGCATTTGCTTCTTTTTAATGATACTGCTAATATTTTCTTAGTACACCAAACTGAAGAGAATTTTTGTATTTCTCTAAAATATTTCAAAATGAGCATTCTTATAATATAAAATGGGAGTCAGGAATAAGAAAACAGATATCCATGCAAGAAGCTAACTATAATACATAGTTCTTTGTAAGAGAATAAAATGGGAAAAACAGAGCATATGCTAAACTATAATGTTTTAACCATATTATCAATTCCTTTGTGTAACATGAAAACAGTTAAATTTTAAAAGGCTCAATTCTAAAGAACAGAGATGAAAGGGAGACAAGGGGCATATTTTCTCAATATTTGCAGCCATGGAAATTAGTTGAGGCAAGGAGAAAAATCGTTTAAGTGAAATCCTTGTAGTTAATCAACATCATGGTTTTTCAAATTAAAAATATAGAAGGATATATTGTTCCATTTCCAATAATTTTAAGATAAATTTTAAAACAGCTAGTTAGGAACTGAAGCATAAAAATAAAAATACAAAAAAATGATCTACACTGCACCCCCCCAAAAAAAAGAAGAAGAAGAAAGAAAGATGACCTAACAATTCTGAAATAGGAATTACTTCTATAGCCAGAGGGAAATCAGAATATGGGAAAGGAACTGGGAATGAAGTTTATTCTGCTTAGCTTTTATCCTAGCTAAAAGTAATATTTGTATATCACTCCCCAGTGAAATTGTAAAATCATTTTTTGGTCAAAAGTTAGAGATTTAATTTTCTTCAGAATTCAAAAACATATTTAAAGTGAATGAATTTATGTTATTTAGAAAATTATATGCTAAGCAAAACATTTAGCAAAAAAACTAAACAAAATCCTAAATCTTTTTAATATAGTTCAATACTTGCATAACTTTATTTCTCCCTTTTATTTTATATGGCTAATTTTGAGTCATTTAATGCTTTATGTATATGAGATGTCATTGCATTTAGAGGCATAAACATGACTATTTTATTCAAATATAAATTAATATGTATAAATAAATTTTGTTTTTATTTATCAAATATGTAAATAGATAAATTTAATTTTAGAATGCTGTAGTTAAAACCTTTAGTAAAGTTTTGCTAAGAAGGCAAAGTATTGTGTTTTTTTTAGTTACTTAATGCAATTTTAAAAATACAATTAGTCCATTAAAATATACACCTGTAGCACTAGAGCGTCATGGATTGCTGTAAGTTAATATATGTCTGAATATTTTAAAAAATCACTCGTTTTCTATATCCACTGCAAAGAGATTAGTGTAGATGGAAATCACCTAGATATATTCTTAGAAAATGTACCCATCTGTTTTAGCTGTAAGTTATACTTGAATAGCCTTAGTTATAGCCTAAAGAAGAGGTCTAGTCACTGTTATTAATTATAAAGAAAGTTGGCATAAGTTTACAGATTTTGCTAAAATGGGAGCATCATAACTACAGGGTTACTTTCTATGCTTTACATACTGGGTTCATTCACACTTGGAAACTTGCACATATTGTCCAATCAGGGTAAAGCACTTGCAAAATGTTGCACCTGGAACAGGGAGGAGCGAGGAGGGCAAAGGTCAAAACCAGGCCTTAATAAGCATAGACTAAACAGACTTTAGATTCAGTGAAAAGTCCAGAAGACCCCTGCAGCGTCATCTTACAGCTCTGATTTTCCTCTTTTCAACGTGGAGTATAATCCATAAATACAACCAAGTCACTAGCCGCTTGGTCTCTCTGGCTTGGTTTTTATCTTCCAGATTTTCCCCCCCCTTCCTCTTCACAAAGATTCTAAAAATTAACCCTTTTCTATCCTCAGACTGACCAAGAATGAATTTCTTCTTCGTAGTCATTGTTGTTAGTCTTAAATTTCTAACTCCTAGTCTAAGAGGCACTTGGCAGAGTGGCTCATAAAAACCAGAGTAGTGGTTGAGTGTTTCATTTTCTCCCAATATATTTGCAATAATATCCTGGTAGATGACTAATAGTAACATGGAAATCCAACTATTATACAAATCAGTGAAATAGGCCTCTTTTAGGAATGCTTCTACAAAAATGGACTTAATTTTTAAAACCTTAAAAGGAAATTTTGCTCATTTCTGGTGTTCTGTCAAAAAGGGGTTACATTTATATATGGGTTTCTAGATAATTCACATGCATGATGAAAATGTGCAGAGCATTTTTGTCATATTCTCTTAATTTCGGATTATCTGATACATTTACACTCTCATATTTTTATGGACATAATCCCTTTTTCATGCTTTTGCTTTCTTGTTCTACTCCAACGTTTGCTGAAAGAGACGTCAGTCCCTTTTAACTTAAAACACTAATTTTCCTGAAGGAAATAAATCAAGTATGAACTGCAAGAGTAAATCGAGTTCAGCCCAACTGTATTGGTTGAGGGAAGCCTTCCCCACTCAAGTGGGCTCACTTCACTGCTCCAAGTGAGAACTGCCCAGTCAAATTCAATGTCATCATATTATTCTGTTTACAACACTGCGGATTTTCAGAATGCCAAAGACATCTGCATCTGTCCCTACATTTATCCTCAGGCTACCCTGTGAGCCCCACTTCCTTTGCAGTTAAAAATACAAAATTAGAAAAACAACAACAACAGAAAAAGCACCAGCTCTGCGTGTGAATCATAAGCTGCACAATTAAGGATGAGGCAAAGTCCTAACAAAGCAGAAATGGCAGAGAGCAGAGCACACTGGGTGGGGAGGCTTCAACTCTCAAGAAGGTGCTAAGGTCTGGGAAAGGTCCTTACGAAGGAGCATGAAAACAGACAAAAATAGAGCTCAAGGGGACCTAAGTTTCTCAAAGACTCTGTCCCTGTCTCAGGCTGATCACCACAGCCTTACAGAACAGGAAAGGAGAGATGGCAAGGGCACACATTTTGCACAGCTGCAAAACTTCCATAACTGACCATAATTTCTCCTGTGCTGTTCACCTAAAAAAATCAGGAAGCATGAAGACAAACAGAGTAGGAAACCTCACTCATGACCCCACACAAATGAGAAGACCAAAACTCATTTCAATGATAAAGAAAAAAAGAGTGGTTCATTTTTATTTAACACATGTGATTATCCATGATCCTAGAGAATCAAGGCCTGTCCATTTTCAAGAGTAACAGAAAAGAAAAAACAGAAGTAACCTAGAGTTTTATTTCTTATTTAAATCTGTTCTGAACAACCTAGGCTCAATCATCTGAAATTACAATACTAATGTAATCTCAAATCATTTTCCCCAAGATCCTACTATCCATCATCTCCTGTGTACAGGTTTAGATTCATTAGTAATTAAAATTTGCTGCTTTAAAAATAAATTTAATTTAGAAGTATTTATAATTTAATACCTTAGATGCTACATTATTATTGGATTTTTTGATGTTATTGTTTATACTTTTTGATCTCTTAGGTTTCTAAACATCTTACTCATTGTGGGAAGGAGAACAAGGAATTGGTTAAATCACTGCCATATATTTGTTTTCCAAATTGATTTTTATCATTCATAAATCAGTGGGAAAATCATCTAATATGAGAAGTATTGAACAATATAGATAATTAAAGGTATGATGATTATTCTTATATGTGGCATTACAGGTAGAAATTTAAATTACACAAAGTTCATAAAGAATTGATTTCATAGTTGGAGGCTTGGAACATGATTTCAGAATTGTGAATTCCATAGACAATCAAGATCAACTTTTGTATATTCTTTATCCAAAGGAATTCTAATTAGTTTTACCATTTATAAGACTTGCAGTTTTCAAATAACTGTAGTAGTGTGGCTTTTGATAAAGAAACACTTTTTTTTGACAACTAATAGATTTGCTTAAAAAGTTACCTGAATAATGTGTGGCAAAGAATTACAAATGAAAAGCAGTGTTACTATGAGACCAGTTTAATATTTTCAATGACATTGATAATTGACTTGGAATTTAAATCATTTCTGTTATACATTTTAAAATATGAAACTTTGGATCATGTTTTCTCCTAATTTTATTGTTCACACTAATGTATTACAATCAATTAATTTCATCTCTCACTTGTACAATTATAAAATTAAATTTTTATAAGAGAGCATTGTTAACTGTAGTAATAAATAAAAAGTAATCAATTGAGTCAAGGATTTGTCAAAGAGGGATTGCAGGTGTAACTCAGTGGTAATAGCATGTACCTATCATGTGCAAGCACCTAGGTTGGATCCTCAGCACTTCCCAAAATATAATAATAATAATAACAATTTGGCAAAAAGAAAAGTACCTGGAAAGTTTGGTGCCAGTTTTAAATTATACATAATTCACTGAATTATATGCCATATGCAGATCACCTTCTACTTTTGATATGTTTTAGTAGTTCAAATTGAAATAAAATCTCTGGAAAAAAATATTTTCTTCATATAAATTATACACACAGTGGACCAAGAAGCTTAGATAGTGAGTATTTTCATGGTGAATTTAAAATGCATACATATTTTCCAATAATGTGAGTTTAGTTCAGTGACAAGGGAAATAAATTTAGCATCATCATTCTTTCATCTTAAATCACCATTATGTTAATGTTTTAATATATTTTTAACCTGTAAATTTCTCATGAGCAAGTTGAAGCTGTGTAAGGCATGATAACATTTTTAAATTTTGTGACACCATGACAGAAACAGCTCATTCAATTTCCATTGAAGATGAATCCTGCATCTATATTAATATTACTAAAAATTAAATATTTTCAACTAGTTTATATTGGCTATTAAGAGAAAAGCACAAAGACAAAACTGAGGCAGTGAGCCTCACAATGCCTCCACTGATTTCTCCACTGGCCCTTCCTCTGCACATGGTCAATTAGAATTGAAAATCCTGTGCTGATTTCATTCGCTGGAATTTTTAAGCAGGTCAGGAAGAAAGATGTTATTGAAAGGAAAAGTCTCATCTAAATAAGAAAGGAGCACGTGGCCATCTGGTCTTAGCTATACATATAAAAAGTTATTTCAGCTGAATTGCAGGCTTGCTGTTTTAAAAGATGTGCCAAAAATCAACCCTAAATCTGTTTACGGTAAAATATCCCAAATGTTTCTTTTTAAACCTCTAAATATGCAATATACAGTTCATTTCCTATCTGTGATTCATGAGCCCATTTGACCCCAGTGCCTCACTGAGTTTGCCTGGGTTTCAGGCAGTGGGACATTCAATCACTTTCTGACCTCTTTTCCGCCGTGGGGTACCTATAGGACCATGGTTCTTTTGAAAATTGTGAAAATAACTGTGATCATTTTCACTCAGATTAATTTTGAGTGTTGTCTACATGTTGGCTTGGAGGAGTAAAATTTGAAGCATGAAGCAGATAGACCAGTTTCCCTTCTTTTCTTATTGCAACTTGAGGTTCCTGTGCATGCTTCTCTGCATAGTGCACAGGCGTCTGTCCACAATAATATCAGGCTCTATATCTCAAGGCTGAGCTTTAAAAAAAAAATTCTCTTCTCATAAAGGACTATGACTATTGAGTCTACATCTAGAAATCATCATCATAGTAAGAAACAAGAGAGATGTTTTTTTATAATGACATTTTGTATTGTTTGCCAAAGCAGAGTCATACCTTTGGATATGATCAAAACATTTTTGATGCGAGGCATCTGCAATAATTACAACATCAGTACGTTAATTTACCCAATATCAGGGCATATCCCTCTGTTAGTAGAAACATAGCTTTTTGATATCACTATTCACATTTCATTGTATTAAAATATGTTAATATTCTAAAATATTTTGGAAACTCTTGTCATAATATAGTGCCAACAATTACTTTGGGTGATAAAGTTATATTCAAATTAATTATATATTATAAGCAGAATACATGCATGTGTAAGACAAACATGATCACAACTCAGCATATGCTAAAGAGTACAGGTTCTAGCTAAGTCTTCAGTTACATAATTAGATTAAGAATATTCTATGAAACACAGAATCTTGGTTTATTACTGACATAAGATATCCATTGGTTGTGTTGGTACATCTCCTGTTTGTTCTGCCATTTCAAATAAATCATTACCATTGTGTAAGAAGAATAAACTGTACTATAGTAAATTGTTCTTTCTCTGTTATGCTTTGAAAAACCATTTGTTCTTGAATTGGCCTTACGTATTTAAACTATTTCAATCAAGTCCATTATCTTCTTGTCTTTGAAAGATGCCTTTTTAGTAACCTGTATCCCCACTGGGTAGTGTCATGCATTGTTTTTTAGAAAGTAGGTGAAATTCAAACCCAAATATTTATTAATTTTTTATCTTTGATAAAGAAATTACATAATTCATCATCAGGGCCAAAACTGCACTGTATGTTTGCAAGAACTGTTTGTGTAAAAATTAGTCAGGTCTAAGAATTTCTCAAAAAAGTTATTTATCAGTTCACAGTGCTGTATTTCTCTATAGAAATGTCACCTAACTTGTGTTACTTGTTTTTTTCTAAGTATAAAATATGTCAATTCTTGAAGTTTTGTACTTTTACCAACAATAGTAATATGAAAGCAAAATATTTTTAAACTTGTTTTAAAACAATGAAATAATACATCGGCACAATGAATCTCATTAGGTTTTGTGTTGACAAGTAAATAGTGTTGTTCATAGAAATAGACTTTGAAACTCTTTCCAATAAATCCTTTTTTAGTATGCAAAAATGAAGAAGCATTGAGAGCAAATTCCTAAACTTGAAAAATTGAGTATACAATACTTGGTATATAAGAAATACTACTTCCAGTCATTCTGTATTAATGAAGATTAACTTAAATTACATTTCAGAACTTGGTAGTTAAGAGGCAGTATGGATATAAAATTGTTCTATATTTAGAACTCAAATTCAGCAATATGTTGTGGTTAAAGTATTAAACTTTCTTCTATTTGATTTAAGAAAAATGAAAAAAAAATGTACTTAAACATGTACAAGAATAAAAATCTGACCTCTTGTCTGGTGAGTGATTATTTAATGTAAGACCCGTAAAATAGGCTTAAAAAATTATACGCTGTACAAGTGCACAAAATTTTAATCCAACTATCATCAGATCCAGAGATATACCCCTGGAACAGCACAAGAAATGAGCATTACTTCTCAATCATTTGTATAAAATCATTCTTTCCTCAAAAACTAATAGTAAATATGATTTAATGGTTTCAAAAATTTTAACAGCAAAGAAGAAATACCAAGTCATAATAAAAATCAGTTATTGTATCATTTTTATCCAAATGATTTTACAATGCTCACCCTTTCCACATTCTATTCATATTGAAATTCAGCCACCTCCGAAATGTTCAACCTGCATATTAATAAGACCTCCTAAAACCAGGAAACTCTGTCCGACTACATATATCTTGATAAACATACCCATTTTGCCCCATGAACACATCTTCAAGAGTCAGAGAGCTACAAATAAAACAGTCCTTTCCTGTGGGTGTCGGTTAACCCCACAAACACATGAACTTCCTATAGGTCCACACCCAACAGACGCTGGTGATTAGGTGATTGAAAATGTTGCCCACAAAAGCAAAATTTTATATGTGATGACATCATCCAGCCAACCTGGGTTTCTCTGTGATATAATGATACACTTGCCTGGCTGGTGCTTATGTCTTGAGTGTATGTGTGAGAGGGAATGAGAGAGAGACAGAGGGAGAGAGAGAGAGCTTTTGGCAGAACAGCATCATCAAAAATGGTATAGAGCCTGCTGCAAGCTCTGCAGGAACCTTTCCACAGACCTTTGACTCTTCCCAGATTTCACACTGCTTAAGTTCCTTCAAAAATGCATTCCCCGTACAAGCAAATTATGTTTTGTTTAGTAAACACACTGTTAATCCTAAAATACCCTGATGGGATCTGTAGAGAGGAAATTTCTACACGACATGAGGCATATGTCTCTGTATAATATGGTGCAGGAGTTGCAGGATCCCCTGAGACCTGCCTTTGAGTGCATAAGACATCTTGGTCTTAAAGGTAACGAAAGGGTTAAAAACTGAGTCTGTCTAGGGTAAGAGAAAGGGGATATTGTTGTCTTTAATCTTTCCGCAGTATGTGTAAGACTTCCATCCCGGATCTGCACATAGCAGTGGAAGAGGCTCGGCATGCATTGCGTGCAAGCTCCTTGATTGTAGAAGAGGGAAAAAAACCTGGCTGGAGTCCAGACAGGCTGGAGCTCTGTTGATCATTATGTCTAGCCTTCAGGTGTCTCAGCACACAGTGGGCGGCGATGGGGGAGGTGTAGATAGCATGAGAGCAGACAAAGAAAAAAAAATGGTGTATTTTAAAAAAGATTATATGAAAATTTGTGTCCAAGTTCTCCTTAAAAAACGATTCCTAACGTCGTGGACTTTTATAATTAGAACACAAGCTCTGCTCTGGCAGCTCCCTAAGCCATAATTAGTTATGTCTGGAGCCTTTGAATAATTCCTTTCAATAATTGATGGAGTTAATATTCTCTTTTAAAAATGGGGAGGGCAATGGGCTCTTATAAACTCTTTTTGTTGGAAGCTTTGTCGTTCAAAGTCTTCATCAGTCACAATCACATTGATTACATTTGCCTTTTAATTTCTTATGAGACTTGACTTATAACTTTTTAAGGATTTGGATGATTCTAGAAGTAAAAGCATAATGCATTGCTGGATTACCCCAGCCAAATATAAAGAGAAAGCAGGGAATACATGAACATTCACCCCCCATTTGTTTCCAATTATTGTATTTTTTTTTTTCAAAAAACTGCTTTGTATGTTGCTTCTGTTTGAAACTCCATCAAAAAAAAAATCTTACCATGAATGCAACTTAGATGCTAACCGTATCTTTTGCCTGCTAGCATGAAGAAATCCCAAATTATTTTAGTCTTCAAGCATTCTTCTATAAAGAAGCTTCCGCATGCTTCCTCCCCACCCCCATATCCTCACTCCACCCTATTAGGAATTAAAAAAAAAAAAAAAATCTTTATACATGGAAGGATGGATCCGAAGACAGAAAGCTGTCTTTTATATCTATCTTTACACTGGCCACTTTCAGTCTCCTTCACTTGGTGCGGAGACTTCTTTTCACATTTTGTGGACAGAAACACTGAAACCAGTTGAGTTCCTATCATGATTATAAAATTAAAAGTGGTGGTTCAAAAAACAAAATCAAAAGAAAGCCCTGGCTTGAAGCCATTGTTCAGAATTTAAGAGCGATTTGCCTCCAAGTGTCTTAGCAGTCTTTCATAGCTAATTATAATAACTGTCAGATGTCCGGAAAGTCCACCGGTGCCCTTGTCAGTGGAGTCAGCAAAGTTTGTCTTTTATTTTTCCTGGGGACAGATCAAATCTGATTAGACATAAAGAGCAAAAAAGAAGTGAACTAAGTACATATGTGTGTGCCTTCATTTTTTCTTTTGAACAAAGCAGCACACTGGAGCAATGTTCCGGTGTGCAGCCTCCTGCAGCTACTCTTTGGAATGCCTGACTTTTATTTTTCATTCTTTCTCTCTAACATAATAAAAAACATGCAACAATTGCCCCCTCGAATATTTTCTTGCCCGTCGAATGCCTCGCGATCCACACAGGAAAGAGGACCCTCACAAATCTTCGAATATCGGATGCATATGACAGAAAACTATTTTAACCAGTCCACTTGACAGAAAGAAATGTATACTTACAATTTCAAAATGGTTATTTGCTCTAGTTCCTTGTCCCCGGAGGCAGAGCAGAGCCTTTGACCAGACTGTCCCTGATGCAGGTGCAGAATCCCTGTTTTTTCATGCCGGGGGAAGGGCAGAGAAGCGCTTCATAAAGTCCCTCGGAACTCAGCCACTTCTGCTCAGGCATCCCTTGCTCCTGTGGAAGCCGTACTATCTGCAGTTCTGAATTGAACTAAATTACAGCCCATGTGAAAGACAGGGGCAGGGAGTCATGTGAGAGATACTCAGCCACCCTATTGGCCATAAAGACATAGCTTAGGCATTCTGCCTTTTCCACTATTGGTGAATAGTTAAAACTGAAAGCATCTAGATCCTCCTCTTGAGCTTATTTGTCCTTTATGTGTGGAAGAATGACTGTAGGATTTTACAGTGACAGAATTAGTTAAGAAAGGGACTGAAGTCATCCTTCACTGAGACTAGTGGGAGGAGATTGGAAATTCAGCTATTTCAAGATTTTTTTTTCTCTTTTTATCCCCTGCTCTGCAGTTTTGTCTGTGAATTGCCTGTCTGCTTGTCAGGGGGAAAAAAAAATGTTGATTTTTTTCTTAACCCCTCAGTTAACTTTGGAGGTGACAGAAAATAAATGATCACCGTCTTCCTTTGCAGAACTTAGTCATGTTTTGAAGCCCCAAATCAATTTTTCTTAATGATGAGTTTCCAAAATTTAATTCCATATTTAAAGAGGCTTTATTGCAGTTGTAAATAGAACTGGAAACAGAATTAACTTTTTTCAATAATTACTACATTTTGGAGAAAGCAGGGAAAAAGAATAAACTCTGGATAATATTAAAAGATAAAATATCAAATCAAAGAAGGGACTTTCACTAAGAGGGGCTACAGAGGAAATAAAAAAATTTACAAAATCATCCTTTAATTTACTTATTTTGATAATGCAAAATGTCCATAAAACTATGAGACGGTAGGTATTTTTCATATCTCTGATATGTTTGTTAAGGACTTAGAGGTTAAGTTACCTTAAAGGTAGTCAAATCTTACCCTCCCAATCTTAAAGGTGAGAAAGTGGGGTCTGACCAATAAGGATCCTCTTCATAACAATGATCCAAAGGGATGCAAAAGAAATATTAAAATGTTCTTATATATCCCTGAGAGCCTGCCATTCTCATTTAATTATCATTGTCACATCCATATAGCCGGTTACATACTTTTATTTTTCTGTGGCATAAACAAACTCATATATTTGACTATGGCGGTACTGCTTGGATTTGAACCCATCTGTGGCTCCTGCCTTCTTCTTCAACTATCTATACTGTCTTCTAGAGTAATGATGGTTATCATTCATAAGGCCCTTCCTTGCTAGGTGCCAGGTAATATGCAGAGTACTTCACATCACCTCATTCAATCCCCACGCCTGGTAATGAGTTAATTATTCTGTTATCCCCATTTCATAGATGAAGAAATGGGAATTATAGCCATCAAGGCCATGTACTTGGTAGCTGGTGGCATGTGACTCACATCCACTGTACACATTGTATCCATTCCTTTTATAGTGTTGAATAAATTTGCTTTCTGATGCAACATATCTGGATAAGCATATATGTAGAATATTCACTCTGGTCACCAAGTATGTTTAGTCTAGACCCAGATCATACTAAAAAGAGATCCATATAGGATTGGAAATAGGCATTAAGGGGCAGTCATGGGACTGAATTTACTTTGGGCCCCCCAAAAGGCCTCAATAGGGTCTTGCAACTATAGGAGCCTCCATATCTTTTGAAGGAAATCCCCCTAGGGGAAGGCAGGTTGTAGATGGAATTAAAAGATGATTTTTAGTCTCCTTTTTGAATCTTTTTCCCCCCAATAAATGGTGCTCAGTTTCCTAAATTATCCAGTTGCCTCATGCTGTATAAAGTGATGATATTTTGTTATCATTATTTTTATAAGTATGCTTTTTTACTATAATGTAAATGTTTTAAGGGCAAGCCTATTAAAAAAAAAGTCCTTCATAATGCCTAACACAGTGAAGATGAGATTTTTTATTTATTGCTGCTTTTGTTCTTATAGTAACCCATTCACTAATATCCATTAGATCAGAAATTAATCTATTAAGATAATGCCAATGTATTCAAAAATGTATTTTTTTAAAAAAAGTTGAAGTAAAAAAATCATACACTGGAAAACAAGAAGGACAATTATTGTGAGACCACACATTGTCCATAGTGTTTTTCTAAGTCAGTTCCATTACAATGATAACACTTGTACTGACTAATCTCATGGTCACAGCATTAGCACCTGGTCACCTCATCCTTTCTGTTGTCATCTTCCAACTTCTGTTCAGTCTTGCCCATTTGTTGGAGGTGAGGCAACTGGTTCTCAGATTTCCTCTTCCTCTCTAGGCACCACTGTGTTCCTAGGGGCAATCCAGTCAGTACTCTGCTATCTCAGTTTTCCTTCTTAGTTCCAATGATGTTTACTTCCACTCTCACACCCTTAGAATTTGGAAAACTTTACTTTGGAACTTGTAACATCAAGGCACCTGCACTATGATCATCATCAATCCTCACAACTCCTGCCTCTTTGATGCCTCCCATCCTTGGGTCCCTCCATTTTTTCTGTATCCAGCATCTTCTTACTTGCCTACGCCATTCTCTGTTCAAGCCCATGGTTTATGGTTATATCCAGGAATTGGCCAAAATCCTCAACTTTCTGGCCCTGCGTTTTTTTCCCATTCCTTTCCCCCCATCCATTCTACCAGTCAAGAGCTAATTTTCAAGTGATTCAACTGGTCATCTTTAGGCTACTCTGGGCTTTCTAAGAGCCAATGGATAAAATTCTCACAAGTCTATGACAAATGTTGCTGTAAACCGATAATCTCCAGACTTGACCATTTCTCAGTGCTGTATTAAAAGCCCGTTTCCTCGCTTAAATCTTCTCATCATTTTCCATGCGGCCACTCAATCTTGTTTTTTGCCCTCACCATCCCCTTGTTCCCACCTGACCATGCTGCTTTTAGACAAGACCACCAATACCTCTGTGCTGCTAAATTCTGCAAGTAATGTTCAGTCTTTTAATTATTTAGCTTCTCTAAAACATTTGTGCAGTTGACCACTCCATTTTTCTTAAAGCTTCTCGTCTTTGGGCGTCATGTATTACTGATTTTCTTCCTATCTTTCCTGTCCCTTTTGGAGCTGTGCTGTCTTCTTCTTGTCTCTTTATGTATTTGTATTTTTCAGCATCTTCTAGAAGGCATATTTTCTTCTCACTGTACAGACTCTTGGTGAACTCCTTCATCTCCATGGGTTTAATTACAACTCTATGCTGATGATTCCCATGTTCCTATCTCCAGCCTGGATCTTTCTCCTGAGCACCACAACTCTAGATCCCACATCCTTCTCCTGGCATTTCTCAATCCCAGTACCCCAAACCCAACAAATCCAACAGCAAATTCATCATCTCTTCCTCAAATTGAGTAACTCTGAATGTTCCCCATCACAGTGAACAGTACCAGTATCCAACAGAAACCAAAGACAAACACCTGGAACTAATATTTAAATGTTCCTTTCCTGAACACAGGCTTTCATATCTAAATAATAAGCATGCCCCCTAGATGTCCTCTTTGCCTACAATCTTACTTAACCTCACTCCATCATCTTCTGGTAAGAAAATAAAATGAAATAAAATAAAATTGATACCAATAAATTCATTTTATGATCATGGACATCCTAAATACATATTATTAAATGAACACAGAATACAGGCCATATTATAAATTCCAAAGTATCTTTAAGAAAATGTATTTGCCAATAGCAATCTTTTTAAATTCACACAGCACTTGATATATCCCAAATCTTTTTAACCCCCACTGCTATATATGATATTCACAATAACGCAATGAAGAAGGTGCCGTAAGTACTGTTATTCTGTTAATATATATAAATAATGTGTATATTTTATTTTTATTTCTGCAAAATTATCAGACATCTGGAAACTCAATGCAACTGAAGAACAGCACCAACTTTCTGTGTCCCCAGAATGTAAAACGAGGGTGGCTGTAAAGTGTTCTGCATATTGGACATGAAAATAAATCATCAGCTTAAGATTCTAACTTGGCCTCCAACTTGCATTCTAACAGAGAAGATGCATAGAAATTTCTGCCTTTCACACATTTGTGTACAAACTGTTTCCATTACAAAATTAGCTCTGCTTAGTAATTTTGTTTGTTTGTCATGGGTGGTCTGAGTGTTTGGTGGGAAAATTGGGATCAGATGAAAATGAGAGCTATCTGAGCAGGAAGTTTCTCAATTGTTCTGAATTTACAATAGAAACATACTGGGACTTGTAGCCAGATGAGAGGGAGAGGAGGCAGAGATGCTGGAAAGGTAGCCTCTTTTTGTTGAACTCTGCAAGGAATAAACTTTTGTATAAGCTTAGATTGTTAACTTTAAATGGTTGACTGATTCGATTTTTCTTGTTTTATTATTCTTTCTTGAATGTGATGACCGCAGTTCTTACAAATAAGTAAAAATTAAACAATTCAGACACAGGATGTTTCCCAAATATGCATATTATATATGCAGAACAAAGACATAACTCAATATTTTGGTCTTTCATTTTTATATGGCTATTTTGGTATTATGTAGAAAAGGAAAGAGAAATTGGATGACCTGCTGTTAAGTTCATCTCCCAAACTCCAATGCCTCAATTGTTTAAAGGCAAAGTATATTTTCTGCTTTGGTCTGCTCTTATTGGTAGATAGCATGAAATCATCAATAGATACTCTAATTTTTAGAATTAAATCGACCCCAAAAAAGGATCATTATTACCTAATCTTAGATTAAAATAGTACTAGAATGCTTACATTAAAAAGCAATGATTTTACTAGTTTGAATGGCACCTGTGGATACATTGAACTTATCTATCTGAATTTCTCACAACAGAATTTTGCATCTTCAAAATTAATGTGCACAAGAAACACTGGGGACTTATTGACATGTAGACAGATTTTGTAGGTTTGAAACAGAGTCTTAGATTCTGGGTGTCTAACAGCCTCCTGGGTGACATGGATGCTACTGAGCTAAACACTTATAGATGCCATTCAGAAATCATAGGCTAAGACACAGCAATGGAGGACAAGGAATGAATGGTGGCTTAATCATCCCAACCAGGCAGTTCTTCCAGTCCTGCCTCTTTTTGTTCCCTCTGCCCCTCTTTGTCAATCCTCTCTCTTGCCCTCCTTTTCTTGTCATCCCATATGTGATAGCCCGTACAGTTGCTGAACTCTGGGTGACACCTTTAAGAAGGACGACAGCAACCTTTATCTCTTCATCAGCCACATATCTGCAAAATTGAATCTATGAAAACTCAGCAATCCACTCCACAACCACTGGTCAAATCCCACCTCACTCCTCACGTGTCTGTCTTCAAGGTACAGCATTTGTCTTTCATTCACAGCTTTAACTCTGGTGCACTTTTACTTGCCTCTTAAATTTATTTATTTATTTATGCTCAGAAACATGAAAAATAATTTTGGCTTTGACTTTTGTTTTTGTTTGATTTTATTTATTTTTTTTGTGTGTGTGTATGTGTGTATGTGTATGTGTGTGTTGCTTTGTTTTGTTTTGTTTGTTTGTTTTTTTGCCAACATGAATTTGAAAATAACCTGCTGCTTTCCTAAAATGTTTGCTGGATATTCTTGCTAGACTAGTTTTGTTAAAGAGCATTTCCCAGTAGTGTTGTTCGAGTAGACAGCACACATGTGAATAAGTATAATTAGATAAGACATTTATCCTTTTGGGTACCCAGTGGTGAAATTTTAAGCAATGTGACTACTTGGAGAGAAAATGTTTGATAAAAGGTAAGATTATTTTATAATCCTCGAATAACACTATTAAATGCCTATTTACTTCATTCTGGTTTGGGTATTTATGTTTCCTTTTTTCTGGTATCACACATATGATTAACGTAAGCTGATCTAGCTTTCTTAGTAGAAATTGAGCGCTTCTGTGGTGACGACACAGTGAAAATGTCAAGGTTGGAATGAGTTTAACTCTATTTGGGGAATCGTATATATTTATGAAAACTTCAGCTGAACATTCTTTTAGTCTTTCTGGGTCTTCTTCTTACAAAATTTTCTTTTATGCTTTTTATTTCTTTTACACTTTTTATTTCTTTTATATTTATTATTTCTTTTAAAAATATTCCTCAGTTCATAACAATGACTATCTCGACACTTTATTTAATAGTAGCAAATATCCTACAATTAACCTTAAGTAAATAGTTTATTGACTATGGAAAAATAAAATAGTGTACAAAGCACAAGAAATAATACTTTATTCCACAAACCTGGCTTCCTAACCTAGGTGAATATGATGTGGAGTTCAAAGACACCAAATTATCTATTAAAGCTTTCAATGAGAAAAATCATTAGGCCTATCAGACATCATATTACTTTTGAGCTGTATCTGTACATTCAATTCCAACTCCACTTGCAACTCTTGGGTGGTCTAAAACTGAGATAATTAATTAAACTCTCTGAAAAGCATCTGCCATCCACATTTTGTCTTGGATGAAAGAAATTATTTCATGCTTTACTTAAGGAAAGTTAATACCCAAAGGCTGCACATTAGCACTGTCTTGAATTAGAACTTGCCAAATCTGAAAATTGGCTACTCACATGCAATCTTCTTTAATAACTTATGAAAATTTAAATTAAATTGGATTAATAATTTAAGTAGAAATTTCTACCAGCGAGGCTTAAAATTTTAAAGCTTTTGAATAAGCAGTGAAAATATCAGTTAGAAGATGTGTTGTTGGATGTACTTTTTTAAAGATTATCTTAGAAGATGTTAAAATGGGGAAAATCCTTCTTAAGAACTTGTAAGAGTAATACATAATGGGCCCAATAAAATCTTGAAGCACAGATTTAAAAGAAAGTGGTGTCTTCTCCCCCTACTCCCAAACAATTTTTTTTTTTTCCATTTGTACATCTTAGTCATTGGCTGAGTCAATTTATGCTAAAAAGTAGTGGAGGTGGGAATGAGTGATACTACCGTTGGGTGGCTGTTTTAGTAGATAATTGTTATTTTGAAAATTTCCTGTTTAAAGTTTGGCATTAGAGATAGACTCAGGGAATGAAAAGCAAATTATAAAAAGATACTTCTTAGCCGTGGGAATGCAAACAGCTATATAGATGGGCACAGTCAGGAGTGCAGCATGTTGGAACCTGAGCTTCAGGTGTAGGTGGGAGAAAAACAAAAGCAGGAATGGATTGAGCTAAACCTTGAATACTAAAATGATTGTAGAGTTGTCCTTAGGTTGAGATGTACAAGATCAAATAAAAATCCACTGCTTACTCTAGCCAAGGGCAGCGGGGAGGGCAGCAAGGAGAAAAGCATTGAAGTAGTACTGGAAGGTATTTACTCCATCTCTATAGAGCAGAACTCATGAGGTAGGCTCAAGTTACATAAATGTGGGGGCTGCCCATTGTATACTTTTGCCTGGAACTCTCTTCTTGGAACTGACATTGTGGCTTTCCTTTCAAATATTTGCCACTGGAGAAAGCACTTTCTGGTCATCTATCCCACAATGTATTGATCTAATTTGGGGGCTTGATATAAACTCAGTTGATTATATGTCTTTCCTTAGGAATTTCCAGTTGTGACTAAGACTCGGCTTTATCCTATAGAACTAAGAAGGAAAGTCCTTTTGTAACAAGAATAGGGGAGTAGGAAAGAAAGAAATGTAATTTCCAGCAAGAACGAAGAGTGATGCAGAGTCTAGAGATGTGGATGGTATAATTCTTGAGGTTTTACAATGCCATACTCAGATGGCAGCTTTCATGACAAGTTATGTTCTTGGGCTTCCTGACATCTTTCCTTCATCCTCCAAGACATAGGTCCCATGGATTGACACCTGACGTGGGCTGGTTACAGAGGCATCCAGATTAGACAGGTTTTGATGCAACTCCTAATCATCACTGTCATATTGGTTGCACTTTCCCTCTGACTTATTTAATACACTGCACTTTAATAGAAAAAGACACAATATCTTTCCTTTGAGTCACTCGCCGATGCCTGGAACAACTGATTAGTTGTTTTAATGTTTGCCTGAGGTACCATGTGAAGGCTATTTTTTTTTCATTTTTATTATGTATGTTAAGATTAAATCAGTCAGTCACTAATTATTAATTGAGAATGTATTTCCTAGCACCATCATCAAATGGGTAAGTGAAAATCAGGATAATACTCTTTTCTTACATTAGGAGAAGAACTGTAAACCTTTATGGAATAATTAAAATGCATCTAAAAATAACAAATATAAAATCAATTTTCAGGTCTCTTTTACTATATGGGTTATATATACTGTAGTGGATAAATGATATATTATACTATATAGTATACTATGTATATAAAAGTTACAAAATAAAATAATCTTTAACATTAAGGCAATAAAAGTCCAGTCATTCACACAAAAGCTGTCAAGATCATTGTTCTGGAAGTGTTTCATACGGCTGTTACCCTTTGAAAGTTTTATGTTCTCTAGTGCCTATAATTGTTCTGATTTTCATCAAGTTCTTTAGGTCATCTTTTTCTCAATGTTTTTAGTTCCTCTACACCATTTCGTATCCACTGGGCCTCTCTTTGGGCTAGAGTCAAATAGACTCCCCCAGGAGCCAGGGAAACTCAAATGACAGCAATATGCTTCATCCGCTTCTGACTCCCAACTCCAAATTAAGGGTTTGTCTGAATATCCAGGGTTTTACAAAGAATCATTTTTCTTATTGGCTCCTCTTCACAAAAGCAGAAGTGAGATAAAGCTTCTCATCCCCCAAAAGAATCTCAGTTGCAAGGACTTTTCTCCTTGTACCCTCCACTCCCCAAAGCCATGTCTTTGGCAACTCTTACCAGTTGCAGATCCCTGCAAAACTTGATCCCTCACATCCTATCATGAAGTTCACCAAGTCTCTCCCTCTTGGGTTTTCACCTGCTGGTGCTGCTGTGCCTATTGTGTTTTGCAGAGTTAGAGGAGTGGGGATTTGCCAAGATCCCTACGTGTATTCATGAACAGCAGTGATGTGATCACAGGGCAGCCTGTAAGGAGAACACACCATGTGTCTATGGTGCCTCTAAAATTCAGAGCTGCTAAACATATTTGAGCTGCCCTTTCATGCCATTTTTCTGAATATTAGAGCATCTAATTAAATTATGCATGCTATCTTGACCAAATAAGGCTTTCACTTCATTTTAATGGGGAGTGACATCTATTTTCTAATCGTAAAAATGTTTCACAGTTTTTTTCCCTATAATAAAGGCTAATTTTTATCTAATACAGTAAATATATAGATAGAACTGCACCATTTCTTTTTTTTCAACTTTATTTCTTGAAAAAAGGTAAATTTTCCTTACCTACGTCTTAAAATTAACAATAGGCTTGATAACTAACTTCAACTTTTCATCTTGTTTTTATGGAATATGTTCTTGTCATATCCCCAAACTGTGAACTGAACATATCATTTGAATGTACAATTTAGAATCAACATAATTATTTTAAATGGGATCCTTTGATGTTTCAGATGACTATTGAAATTTATACAATGGGGTCAAATTGCAATTTACAAACTTTTGTGCATATTGAAAGTGATTTCTTTGGCAGTGATAAGTTTTCAACAAATGATGATGATGGCAGTTATCTTCTGCTGGTCTGAATTTAATTTTAGTCATTTTTATTCATGATATTCTAACCCATGGCATATTAAAGAATACGTAACTTCTGAAAGTGCTGAATTCTCTTTGAGATGCAGTTTATCACACTGTTAAATACTATACATCATAAGCAAACAATTCATGTAGAAATCCGTGCCTGTTCTTTTGGGTAGGTAAATAGATAAGCTCTCCAAGGTACAAGGAAATAGAGCATAGATAATGCAGGTCTGAGATATTCTCTTGCTTAAGTGATGCATTAAATCAATATTCTGCAAAGTCTTTTTCTTGTTATATTATTTACTTGGATACTGTCACAATTTTCCATTAAATTGTCTGTTTCAGAAGATATATTTTTCTCAGTTCCCAATTTCATTTGATTAGTATTCTTTAAACTGTTTCACTATATATGCAAATCATCAACGACAATTTTCATCATATCAGTCTTCTGCTCAAAGACCGTCAGTGGTTCCCTATCTCCTGTCACATTGCATGTAAGCATTTGTACCTGATTTTCAATATTTACAGTTCCTGGGCCCTCCTCTAACTATACAACATTATTTTCCAGCATTATCTAATAGTCTCTCTAATGGAGTTATGTCATCGAATAATCATATCATCACAGTCTCACCCACTGTATCTTTTTCCCCCAATTCTTCGTCTTATCCCTTGCTTCTCTTTCGTGTGTGTGTGTGTGTGTGTGTGTGTGTGAGAGAGAGAGAGAGAGAGAGAGAGAGAGAGAGAGAGAGAGAGAGTTATGACCTTTCCCGTCAATCTTCTTTCTTCCATATCAAAGACTGAACATCTTTCTCTCTGAAGACTTCTCTAAGTCCCTCAAAAATAATTGATTGTCACCCCTAAAAGTTCCTGCACACCAACAAGAAGAACAAGAAGTTATACTCCATTTATGTAAGATGTGTCAAAATGCATTCTACTGTCATGTATAACTATTTAGAACATCATCAACAAAAAACTCCTGCACATGTGAAGCATGCACAGTCTCTAACCACATAACATCACCCTTCCTTTAAATTTCTTACTTATACTTTCCTAATAATAACAGCTATTATTATCATATACTTTGAGGCTTCCTCTATGGTCATGATATAAGTGAATAAGGAAGGTAAATGACTGTTTTTTTCTGCCCCATGTACCGGAGTCAAATAACCAACCCTTGTTTATTATACCTCAACTCATGCCAACTCACCCTGCCAGACAGCCTACTTCATGTGGGTGATTTTCCCATTGAAGGTTCACTTCTATATGTTAAATGAGGGAGTAAATGTGAAACCCTGGCAGGATACGATAACACCAAGCAGAGTGCATGCTGTGTTAACCAGAGGTCTGTGTTGACCTGAGCTAGATCACTTCTCTGGTTTCCTTAAAGCCCTGCAATTCCTTGTCAATAGTTTCTGCTTTCTTATTTTTTTCAGAGAAAGCCCTAAAACAGGGGGTACACACTTTAAAACATTTTCAATGTGAAAATTCAAGCTATGACTGTAAGAAAGTTTGGTAAGTCAACTTGATTCATTTATATTGGAATTTATGAACAAATACATAAGTGGTAACATTTGTCATAAAGCCTTCAGATAATCTTTTAAGTGCTTAATGTATAATGGGTGCAGAGAAAATATTTGTTCCATGCGTGCATTGTCCAACTCTAAAAACAAACAGGGGACTGTAACTGTAGTTATGAAAAGAAAAAGGTATTTTGAATATATCAAATTTTAAAATGACAAATGCATAAGGTGAAATTCAAACATAATCAAAACAATCCATAAATATTAATGAGATAGCTGCTTTGTAGCTTCTTTTTAGCTACATGTGTGTGTTGCTTAGCAATACTAAGTAACCTCTTCTGGTCTCTGAAAGGTGGCCAAAATGTCCAGTTTCTCTTAAGATAGGTTTCACAAATATTTAGGTTATTTTTTAAGGTGCCATGGATTGATATTGAGTTCTAACCACCAGAAACCTGTGAATATTACCCTATGTGGTAAAAGATGTGATTAAGGGTTTTGTGATAAGGAGATTATCCTGGATTTTCCAAGTGGGCCCAATGTAATCACAAGTGTCCTTATAAGTGAGGGGCACAGTGGCATATGACAGAGAAAGGAGAGAAGACACACACAGAAGCAGGAGATGAGACGATGGAAGTAGACTGGAGTGACGGAGTGACGTGTCAGGGACCTCAAGGATAGTCACCACCAGACACAGAGGAGGGAAGGAGGCTGCGTGAGCCTCTGTAAGGAGCATGGCCCTCTGACACTTTGGGTTTTGCCCAATAATATTGATTTTGGACCTGTGGACTTCAGATCTCTGCAACGATAGGTTGTTTCAAGCTATCAAGTTTGTGGTAATTTATTTCAGCAGCTATAGAAAACTAAAATCTTTAAAACTGACACTATATATATATATATATAGAAAATTTAAAACTCCAACAACAACAAAAGTTTAAACTAATAAGAAAGTAGAGCAGCAATATAAAAGAATCACTATATGAAAATCAGTTGCATTTTTAAACACTAATAATGAATTATCCAAAAATAAAAAGAACAATTCCATTTGTAATAGCATTACAAAAATCCCTCAGAAATAAGTTTAACTAAAACCAAAAAAATGAAAGATTTGTATACTGCATATTCTAAAATACTGATGAAAAATATTAAAGAAAACCTCAATAAATAGGGAGATAATCCATGATCATGAATGGAAGAATCAAGAACAAAAAAATCCCATACTACCCATAGTAACCTCAAAGTTAACCATCAAAATTCTAATGCCATTTTTTACAGTAATAGAAAAAAAATTCTGAAGTTGATATGGAAACACACACACACACACACATACACAGCTGAATACCTAAAGTAATTTGGAGAAATAAGAAAAAATCTGGAGGCATCACACTTCTTTGTTTCAAGATCTACTACACAGTTATAATAATCAAAACTGCATGAAAAGCATAAAAACTGTCATTTAGACTAATAGGACAGAATAGAGAAAGCACAGAAATAAACTCATGAAAACACTGTTAACTAATTTTTGGACAAGGCCACCAAGAGGACACAATAGGGAAGGAGAGTCTCTGCAGTAGATTACAATGGGAAAATTGGATTTCCACAGGCAGAAGAATGAAACTGGATTTTTATACATTACAGGAAAAAAAATCGAACCAAAATGGATTAAAGAATTAAATGTAAGATTTAAGACTGTAAAAATCCTAGATGAAAACATAGGCAGAAACTTTCTTGCATTGGTCTTGACAGTGATTTTTTTTGGATATGCCAACAAGCATAAGCAATGATCACAACAATAAATAAGTGGGCCGATATAAAATTATAAAGTTTATGAACAGCAAGAAACAATCAACAAAATGAAAAGACAACTTAAGGAATGGAAGAAAATATATCTGATAAGTTGTTAATATTTGAAATATATAAAGAACTCATAAAACTAGCAAAATGCAAACAACTTGAGTTAAAAGTTGTCAATGGACTTGAACACACATTTTCCCAAAGATGCACAATTTTTCTGGTCTTTGTAGAAATGCAAACTAAAACCGTATTGACATATCACTTCATCCTGTTAGGATGGCTATGATCAAAAAGACAAAAGATAACAAGTTTTGTCAAGAATGTGAAAAAAAGAGAGAAATCTTATTATGCTTTCTTGGAGGGAATGTAAATTGGTATAGCCATATTGGAAAACATATGGAAGTTCCTCAAAAAAATAAAAATAGAACTACCATAAGATTCAGCAATATCTCTTCTGGGTATATACCTAATCACCATGAAATTAATACCTCAAAGAGATTGTTGCATTCCCATGTTCACTGAAGTACAATTTACAGGAATACATTCACAATACATCACATACACATAGTGAAATATTATTCAGCCTTAAAAAAAGGAAGACATCTTGCCATTTAGAATAAAAAAGGATAAAGCTGGAGGACAGTGTACTAAGTGAAATAAGACAGGCACAAAAAGATAAATATGCATGATATTACTAATATATGGAATCTAAAAAAATTGGAGTCATAGGAACAGCGAGTAAAAGAGTTTTAGGGATACAAGTTGGGGAGATAAGAGTATAAACTTGTTATTATAGATGGATGAGTTCTGGAGACCTAATGTACAGCACATTCACTGTATTGAACAATAATGTATTATATGCTTAAATTTTGCTAAGAGTAGGTCTTAAGTATTTCTCAGCATACACACACACACACACACACAGAGGGAGAGAGAGAGAGAGAGAGAGAGAGAGAGAGAGAGAGAGAGAGAGAGAGAGAAAGCCATGTGAGCATAGCTCAGTTGTGTTATATTATAATGAATACTTATATCAAACATCATGCTGTAGACTTTAAATTTGGACAGTTTTCCATCAATTAAACCTTAAAAAAGCTAAGGATGGGAGAGAAAAATATTGTAATATTCTCCAATTATTTATATGAAATTTTAATCACAATGACAGCTGTGGGGACAATCTGGTTGTAGATTTTAAGGGTTGATTTAGCTGAAATTGAACGGCTAAACGGGAGTCCCTTTTCTCTCTCACTGTCCCACGCAGCCTTCCGCCCCACGCACGTTTCACCAAAGAATATTGAATTAGTCCGTCCCATACCCAGAAAAGTCCTTCACTGTACAACATTGTTTAAGTTAATCTAAAGAATCTCAACTGAGTTTAATTTTCTAAGGGCCGATCCTGACTTCAAATTTATGTGAATCCCCCCAGAGAATACACAAAAAATCGTTTTTGTTTGTAAGCAAATATATTCATCTTTTGTAACTTCTGTTGGACGTATTCCTGGTTAGACTAGTGTTGGGTGAGAATTCTATTTGCCATTTGCATTCATTCTAAGAAGATTCTGTATTCAAGCACTTTGGTGGATCTGGCTATGGTCATTCACTTATCATGAGAGGTATTTTGAACAGATTTGGAAATGAAACTGAATACCTCTTGATTTCCTTATAAGAAATGTTTACAGTGAAATAATTTGAATGTAGTAGGTTTTATGGTACTTCCTGATCTTATTTATGGTACTCTAGATATACAAAATCAGCACTCCATGTTGTTTAAAAAAAACACAAATATCTACTTGCTACTGTTTTA
Organism: Marmota flaviventris; assembly: GCF_047511675.1. NCBI lineage: Eukaryota > Metazoa > Chordata > Mammalia > Rodentia > Sciuridae > Marmota > Marmota flaviventris. The sequence goes on along the minus strand of NC_092509.1, from coordinate 81,925,362 downwards.
TCCATTTGTATCCAAAATTCTGAGGAATATCTTTGAAATGTCAATGAAAATAAAAAGTTATATAAACTGTGTTATATAAAGAATATAACTTGTGCCTTACTGGGACTGTTGTGAAGTAATATTTGAACAGAAAGTTTGTGTTCGAAACAATACATTTCACACATATTATCTGTAAAACCAAAATATAAATAATGCTCAGTTTCTGCTCCTCCAAATGAAAACATATTAGTACCTAGGTAGTTTCAGGTATACCATTTCCTGCTCAGAAATTGTTGGTTTCGCAGAACAATACATGATTTTTGTCTTTAAAGTCTATGATCTCAGGTTGTTGAACAATTTATATGATATCCTAGCTCTCTGTCAGATTAGTAATAGTAATTTCAAATAAACACATATTTTAAACATAAGTGGGAAGCCAGAAAGCATCCTCAATTATTTTCAAATAAATAATTCAATTATACTGTTTCCCAAATGTACACTTCTATAGCAATTTAAATAAGAATCACACTAGGAAATATCTAGTCTGAAAAGGCTTTATTTTTTTTAATAGCAGGAATTATTTCTCTTTCTAAGAATTCTAGTCATTTAGTATCTATGTCTGATGAGTGGATACTTTAATCATAATTTTACTGACATACATATATTAAATTATCTTGAAAAAAAGTGAACATTTTCATGCTTCTTAATGTGTAGTCACGTGATCACTTTAGTACAGCTTTCAGTTTGCCCAAGAGTACTGCTCTGGTTTTTCCTATAATTGGATCTCATCCAGTTAATGTATGACCCCTTTTAGCCCTTGTAATATCTGTTCTGTAATGAGCAAGGGGAAGAAAAAAAAGCTGTTGAAACTCGATCACGAGTAACTGTACCAAGAAGATGAGGTGGTTAAATTTAATATGTAGCATTACTAACTAGTGACATGAAACAGTCACTGTGAGCCTGCCCTTCCCAGGTACTGCCGCCCTTACCTCTTGCAAGCATGGATGAAAATAAATCTTGGGTTCTCATTATGTGGGGGATGGGAAGAAGGCACAAAGTATAGATCAGAATGTATCCTATAGTCCTTCCTTTTGCTGTTAAGGAGATACCATTCAGGCTATGAAAATATGGATTTATTTAAGCTACCTGAAAATCTGTTTATGCACTTTTTTGAAATCAGATATTTGTTTGAGGAGAAAAAGCAATACACAATAATGGGATCAGCTTTACTTGGAGTACTTCACCATTCTCCTATAATTTTCATGCAGGACGAATTAGCAAAACATCTTATAAAATTATAGAAAAAGAAGATCCTTTGTATATTTTACACTTCAGCTGGGGAAAAAGGCACTTTGACAGTGATTTTGATGAAAAGCTTATTTGGGTTTTGCTTTTGCTTTTCTGCAAGCTTTCTGATGCTCATCCATATTGGTTTATCTTCAACCTGAGAAGGGTTGATGAATATCATTAAAAGAAAATTGGAACTCACATTGTATTATGACAAAAAAAAGGAAGAAATTTCTTTTTGTTTTAAACAAGTTCAAATTTTTTTTCATAGAGGCACTGAAATAAATTGTATATTTGACTCCAGAAACTTTGGGGAAAATTAAGGAAAGAAGAAATATTTTCATAGAAATTAAAAAACAAAATCATATAGATTTTTGTGAACAGTAAATAATTCAAAGATTCTGGAAACTACAGAGTTGCAAATTTGATGTGAATTCCAAAGAATAGCCAAGAATGAAAGACAAGAAAAAGTTGAACAGTGATGAAGAATTACAGGAGGAAAGATAGAAAAGAATGATTATGACAGGTTGAAATAATAAAGTTGTGCAATAGGATGTTGGGAAAGAGTTTTCCTGCAACATTTAAAGAGTTTAGGTGGAATGAGAACTGTTTGAAATGTCGCATTCCTAGGAGCACATCGTGGACCAGAATCCTTGGCTGAAAAACAGGAATAGAATTTCTAATGGCTCAGGCTATTTGTATGAGTAATGAGCTATAAAAGTCATGTGTACCAGTCACTTGGAGTTTAAGGCATAACTTGAACACTATTAATTAAATTTATAAATAATAACAAAAACAACTTCTATGACCCACCTCCCCACTAACTTCCTGAGTTGTTTGTCTCTGATGAGGAAGTCTTCTGAAGTTATTTTAGTTCAACTCATGTCAGTGTCTTTTATCTCCATAAAATTCTTCCTTTTAGCCCATTTTTTAACCAAATATAATTTGTCCTTTAAAATTGTATTTATAGCAATTTGACTTTGATAATTTGTTATAGTAATTTAGCTTTGGTAATGAGATTTTAAATGTATTAAGTCTAGATTATAGTTTAGCAACTAAGGAATAAGTAATTGGGTTTTCATATCTTTGCATAAAATGCCTCAAGACAGCATTGTTTTGTTTTGTTTTTTTTGGTCACTGGTTATTTGTATAAACATTCTTGTTCCATCACACCAACTAGAAACTTAAAAAATACTCAAATTCATTATTGTTCCTGAAACACACTAAAGGATAAGGATAAAAGAGATAAAATGTAATAAGTATAATTTTTTTTTATTCTTTGGTTTAAAGCTGTTTGAAGAAGTACTGGATAATCTCAAGGAAAAACAGAACGGAGTAAAACTGTTCGTATTCACAGGACCACAGGATGCCTGTCTTCTTGGCTGAAATTTCAACCTTTTGGTGACTTCCTCCTGGAATTAATTGTAACAGTGAATACATTTTGAATCAGCTAAAGGGAAATGGTATATGTAAATAGAAATCCTGCTGTGTTTGATTGCTTGTGCCTCTGGAGAAAAGGCAGCATGTGTACACTCTTTGGCATGAAGAGGAGGGAAATAATGGGGTAATGAGGTAAATCAATTAGTAAGTTATCATAGTGGCAAAGTAAGAAGCAAGGTAGGATGTGAGGAAAGCAGTAGAAACCGAGTAAATTCTAGATAATTTCTGAAGATACTATCAAAATATTTTTTTAAGAAGTCATCTTAGTCCCCTTTCTGTGACTATTACACACCACCTGAGACTGTATGATTTATAAAGGAAAGAAGTTTTCTCAGTTCACATTTCTGGAGGATGGGAAGGCCAAGATTTGATGGCAACATCTGGTGACAGTCATGTGCTATTTAAAAACATGGAGAAAGTCAGAAAGGGAAAAAGTGCAAGAGAGAGAGAGAGAGAGAGAGAGAGAGAGAGAGAGAGAGAACTGAACACCCTCAATAGCTAACCCACTCTTATGAGAAATGCATTAATCCATTCACAACAGTTCTGCCATTATGACTCAAATACCTCCTTCTAGGCCCCACGTTGTAACACAGGCCTATTGAGGAACTTTGCGAGCACACACTCAAATCACCACAGTTGATCTGGAAGCAAAGGGGTCAGAAGAGATTGTCACAGAGCTAAGCTAAGCTCAGCGACCACAATTTTCTGAAACAGAATATTCAGAGAGGACAACTTGCTGCTTTTTAAATTGGAGGCTGGAGGGAAAGCAAGATCAAATACAAACATGTGAATTTTTAGATGCTTATGAGGCATTTATGAGGATATGTCAAGCAAGATACATGAGTCTGGCACTGAGAGGAAATATCTTGGCTAGAAACAAAATTGAGAAATCTTTATGTTTGTGTGGTATTTAAAGCTACAGAAAAGAGGAAGATCATCTAACAGAGTTTAGAAAGACAGGAACGAAGGCTGACCTATGAAAAGATAGGAAAACCAGGTTTAATCTGAAGAGAGGCATGAAATTTGCCCAAGAGCTCAATGACGAGTGCTATACTTCTTACCCAGTCACATCCTGAGCAAGAGAATTCTAATATTAAGGACATAGCTTGGCAAGATGACAGATGGAAGAGGGAAGGAGATTAAGACTAGAACAAAGTACAGCCCATGGGATGGGCTTAGCCCTGCATGTCACTGACTCAGCTCTAAGAAGGAAGAATGAGAGTCTGATAGACACCTGTATCCATACACAGACCCAACAGGCAAACCTCAACCAACCCCGTCAGGGAGATGCAATGCATAGGTGTCGGTAACAGATGGAAATTGGTGGAACACAGTAAGAAATGTTAAATTTGATGACTCCTTGACAGCCACAGATGTATGCATAGGAAGTATGTATGTGGCTAGGAAGCAACTGTACCCAGAAAATCAGCAAGACGCAGACTCACCATAACCAGCTTGGCGTTTCATTCAATGACTGGACTTTCCTTCCATCCTAACAAAGCATCCAAAGTCAGAACTTTAAATGAGAATCAGTTCATGCCATTCTCTGTAGGAAACCCCTCGAAGGGCTTCCATTTGCACTTACAATAAAATCTGTGACTTCCAGGGCTCTTCACCCTCAGTTCAATGACCTATGATGCCACGTTACCCTGTAGCCAGCTGGACTTTCATACTGTTATATTCACGTTGGTGGTTTTTTTTTTTTTGGTTTGGTGTTTTTTTTTTGTTTTTTTTTTTAACTCAGTATCCTTGTACAGATTGTTCCTTACCCTATTCTTAACACGGGGTCCTCATCTTCCTTCAGATTCAGTACACTGGTTACCTGCTCAGAAGGGTCTCTCTGAATAACTCAGTTAAAATAGTTTCCCTTTTTTACTCTGTAAGCCTACATTGTTCCTTTTTGTATGTTAGTAATGATATATTTCTTTGCGCATGTTTTCTTGCTAAATGTCGCCTGTTTGTTAGATTGTGAACTCCATTCCCAAGGGCAAAAGTTCTGGTTTTCTGTTTCATCATTATGCCCGTGGCATTTAGAGCAGGACATACTAACAATAAAATATTTACTAATGGAATGAAAGAACACATGGATGGATGGATGGATGGATGGACAAATGAAGAAATAAAATTAATTAGTATATAAAGGAAGATGACCTCTTATTGACATCTGGCTTTTCAATGCATGAACATAGGCCATCAGGGGCTATAGGAGGGTTCATGAGATCAGCATCTTTCTGTACCACATGAAAATACAAAGTGTTGTAATATCCTTACCCCAGTGAGCAAGCTGTCATGACAACGTTTCTCTTTCGATTTTGATGCCTGAGACACTTCTTTTAGAGCTTTTGCAGGTATTGTTGTAGATTTTAAACTGTTTGTCACTGTAGCAAATGCATTTATACCTATGTTGATCTAGAAATTGAACAATTATTTTATACACTGTATGTCCAAACAGTAAAGAATAAATAATTCATTTATCTAAGACAAAATGTGATTTTAATTTTACAATTTATTGAATATTTTCTTTTTTAAATATATTCTTTAAAGTTTTTAATATTATTTTTTAGTTATAACTGGACACAACATCTTTATTTTATTTGTTTTTTTATGTGGTGCTGAGGATCGAACCCAGGACCTCGGACGTGCTAAACGAGCACTCTACCACTGAGCCACAACCCCAGCCCTGAGTATTTCCTACTACATTCAGAACTTAGATAATTTAATTGTTTTTATTATAGAAAATTACTCGGTAATTCTACCTTTAGTTTGAGTTTGCTGTTAATAAGCAGAATTAGTTATATTTGGATAGCAATTTCCAAACATACAGTTTTTAAATCTAGTTTTCACATAACATGTATATTAATGCCTAAAAGAAGAGATTGAAAAACAGAGGCCAATATTGTGTTCTGTTATGAAGAGTATTTGTTGGAATGGGTGTAAATTCTGCTATCTATGCTGTGAAAAAAAAAACTAGTTTCAATATGAATTTTCTTTGAAAATCACAAATCATCGTAACTTTTGTACATGCCAAGATTTGTCTGACATATCATGAAGACTTAGACAATTTTAAATAATGAAAAAAGTCTCCATGTATCGAAATTCAAGCCACTTTCCAAGTAGTCCTTACTGTGCACAGTTTTAATGTGCATTAATTTTGGTTACTAGAGTTTAGACACTAGTCCCCAAGAGATAGGGTTCGAGATTCAGTTATCTTAGCAAATGAACTGTGAATAATAACACAAATTACCAAATTTGATCTGCAGTGCACAAATCCTATGTGAATTACAGACACGAATGTTACTCAGGAACCAATAGTGTTGCTCCTTCTGAGTCTTCAGGTGTTTGGTGGCTAATGCTGCCTCCTTGCCTGCTGGTGACAAGGTCATGGGACATGTTATGAAAGGAAGAAAAGGAATGAACAGCAAAGATGAAATTTCAGCAAAGAAATGAAAAGTGATAACAGTAGAAATCAAATTTGGGTAAATAAGTATAGAAGGAAGAGTTGACCATGGAAGAGACTGCCTATGCAGGTAGAGGAACATACTGACGGGAACTTATTAGCATCAGAGAAAAGGAGGAGGATGAAAATGGTGAAGACATCTCCAAGGCAGTGACCCAGCAAAACATTTGGTATCTATGAAAGGGATTCTCTTCAAATAACATTTTGATATTAAAATTTCATATTAGGGTTGGGCTGTCATTCAGTGAGACCCAAGGGTCCATCCCTAATCCTGGGGAAAAAAAAGTACTTTTTTTAAAATTAAGGCATACAATATTAGAAACCTATCCAAATTCAGAAAGGAGCATGTCAGTCACTAAGGCCCTCACTCTGCATCTTCACATGACTAGAAGGTGGGAAGAGCTCTTCAAACTACTCTTGATAAGATTTTTACAATGAAATAAAACAATAATTCTCAGTGTTTCTAAGTTTTGTTAAATACAGTGTTCTAAACTCATGCTAACATTGCTACTTGTTTTCATTTCCTCTATACTTATTACCAATTAGAAGAGAGTTTTTACTATTTTAGGGGAAAAAATCACTTTAGAAACCCCAGATAAACCATGATTTTTCTGTTGGTTCACAAGAACCACATTGCATTGTGGAGCTCCAGCTTATGTCTTTACAACTCTAAACGGTTCTTTAAAGCAAAGACAGCATTACTAACCTCTTCACTTCATCTGAGTGATTGGGAATCAAGTTCAGTACAATTTCTCAGTTAACAGGTATTGTGTGATTTTCAAATGTTCAGTAATTATGCTTGCATAATGAAAACATCTACAATTTTAATGTGCTTTAGAACCTACTAAATTGCCAAAGACTAAAGACAATTATTGTTGTAAACGTTTGAATGTGAACATTCATTGACTCTGTTACCAATCCGCAGTGCAAGATAACCAAAGCACATGGCGTGTTCGCTGACACATGTAATAGATTATGATTCAACACTTAAAAGTAATGTAGGAAACAAAATTTAAGCTTAGAAGATATCTGCTAGTGTTTTGATTTATTATTTTGAAAAAAACAAAAAAGAACTCATCTATATTTTTGCTTGTCCCAAGAAAGGTGTCATGGTTGGGGGTGGAGGAAAACTGTAAAATACAATAATTTCTCCACAGTTCATAAATAAATGAGTTGCATTAAGATTTGCATCCATTATAGGAGCTGGGTGATAAATTACTCATGCATCTTGATGTGAAAGAGGTACACATAAAACTTCAGATGAACCGCAAACCCTAGGCAGACTAGAAGCATCCTGGAAACAATGAAACCAAACACAACTAAAAGAATTTAAGAGACACAGGCAAAGGGTGTGAAGGGAATCAAAGCAGGAAGAGAGGGCAAGAAAGAGTCTGACAGCCCCCTCCTCCCATCCCCTGTCTCCGGCTGGTGGACCCCAGATCTTCCCTCTGAGGATTCTATTAGCCAAAACTCCCTGGGAGCAGCCAACAAGGAAATTCCTGATGTCATCCATCACTGTCAACTTCTTTAGGCACTATAGAGAAGGACATTGGAAAAGTTTTGTTATGAGTAACCATCCTAATAATAATACCTCAGTAGCCTACCTGTATCACACGGCATTCTGCTTTCAAATCAAAAGTAAAACACAACATAGGATTTGAAAATAAGGAGAAGTTTAACAAACTCTACTTGGATTCTTAAAAAGAAATATTAATGTAAACTATCAAAGAGGGTTTAATCTTCCAGCTTGATCTTCATTTCCCCATCTATTGTTTTATATTTTTATGTTTAATAAACTTCACAACCACTAACATGTGCATTGCAAAGATACAAGCAGATTTATTGAATGTGGCATGGGATCATGTACAGGAGTCGACGATCAAGGCGGTCTGCCTGTTAGTGAGTGGTCTAGGGATGCCAGGAAGTGAGATAATAAAAAGTGAACAGATAGCCACAGATCCAACGGGTGAAGCACCATATATGTTGTAGTTGTTAAAAGTTCCCCGCAGAGACATTGAAGGCTTGGTCTCCATCATGGTACTATTGGGAGGTGGTGGAGCCTCTAAGAGGCAGGGCTTAGTGGGAGATCTTTAGATCACTGGGAGGGTGTGTCCTCAAAGGGAATTGTCAGACTCTGGGTTTCTTCCTCTTTCTTTCTTTGCTTCCTGGACTTGAGGTGAATGGTTTTGCTCCACCTTGAAATCCCACCATGATGTGCTCTCTTGCCACAGGACTAAAAGCAATGGAGACAACCAGTCATGAACTGAAACCTCCAAAACTCTGAGCCCAAATAAACCTTTTCTAAGTTGATTATCTCAGACATTTGTTATAGTAATGAGAAGCTAAAACAATAAACAAAGGCAAGGAAGCAGTATGTGCCAGGTGCTTTTTAAAAGCAGCAAGCGACCCTGTACCAGAATACAAGGCACAGATATGATGTGATACAGATTCAGAGACAGACAACCTTCTCCAAGCAAAGTAGCCTCATGTGTATTGGAAATGATCTTGAATTGTATACTTTAGAGAAAGAAATAGAGAAACACTAAAGAGTAGCCGTGAGGAAAGAACTAATTATTTTTAAAGCTTGCTCTGCTGATCAAATAGACTTTGGCTTCTAAGTAAGAAAATGTTGGAGAAACTTAATTCAAGGTTAAATTGATTTTTACTCTAGGGGAAATAAAACATGAAAAAAATTAGAAAGCATTGTTATATCATTTACATGATAAATAATAGCTCCTAAAGTATGTTGCAATGATGAGGTCAAATATTTAATAGCTAAAAAGATAAAGCAAATAAATACTGTATCAGAACACATATCCAACAGTGATATGTGTTGATTTCTTGGGCATCCAGACGGAGCACATAAAAGTGAAAAAAAAAAAAAAAAAACATGGTTTCCATTTATAGCTACATATTTGTGTAAATCTAAGCCACATTGTGACTTTAAGACATAGAAGAGAAATTATGTGATTGCTTCTAAGAAGATCTGTAGCTCTTCTTAGAAAAGAAATGCAATAATTTGCTGAATTATATAGGCAAATCTCTGGGGAATGCATGTGAGAATTAATACTGAATAAGGAAGGCAGGAACAATTTTAAATCAGACTGAATTTATCAACTTTGATGAGTTACCAGGGGATCCAGCCACATACACCTATGAGTACTCTGAATTATATGCTAGTTTGGTTTGATTAAAAAATGGCTCATACTCAATACACTTGACTTGGCATATTTATTGGTATATAATAGACAAAGAATCCAAAGATTATAGAAGTTATTCCATCTTAAAAGACCTTTTCTCTTTCTTGGGAGCTGTACTCACATTGTAGTAAACACAGTCCATTTTCAAATTCATCTAATTGCTCCATACTTAATTCCTGAGTATAGTGTTGAAATAGATAGGTAGATAAATTAAGAACTATTATGTCAGGCAAGACCAAGAAAAACCTCCTGGAATGCCTGCTTTTCAAAACTCTAAATCAAATGCCAGTCTGTGTACCTAGATGTATCACAGTGATTAGTGTCCCGTCAAAGACAAAAACAAAACAAAACAAAACAAAAAAACACATTGGTGAAGATTCCTAAATATTTCCACAGAATTTTCTAGCTTAACTCGGGCAAAAGACAAATGAGTTTCAGAGAGTAACAATAGACTATGGAACATTGTATTTTAAGTTTATTCAAATGACAAATGCAGTTTCAATTGCTATTCCAGATGTTGAACTTAAAACATATTAAACAGGAGTTTAAGGATTATAAAGAGAGCCAAAGTCAAAGAACTGATGGGAAGAAATGAAAGAGAAAAAAAGAGAAGGAAAATAAATAACTATTTCATTGTCTGGAGATATTTTACTTAAATAACTAGATAGAAAGCTTTATACTGGAGGGAAATTATGATTAAACTCCAAAAACTGATACAAGAAAGAAACTGGCAAATGACTTTTATTGCAACTTCTATTACAAATGGGAACATTTCAAATATTTTCTTCCCCAATTTATCATTCATCTGCTATTTTAGCATTTTTCATCACTGAATTTCAATTTAAATAATCACTACTGTTGCACACTAAGTAGTGTGATATTTTCTTTTGCAGTATTAATCTTCTATTAAACACAGTGAATTTTTTATTTCAGTTATTATGGTTTTCAGTTCTAGAGTTTACATTTGGTTCACTTTTATCATTTCTGTAGTTCTACTTAAAGAATCTTCATCTTTTCACTTGTCATTTTCATCTTTATATTTTAAGCATATTTTAATGTTCTTGCCTGTTAGAGGCTCACATTTTACCCATTCTGATCATTTGCAACAGTTTTTAATCTTTAAATTTTTTTTTTTTAGAATTTCTACTTGTATGTGGACACAATATCTTTTTTTTTCCATTTTTATGTGGTTTTGAGAATTGAATCCAGTGCCTCACACATGCTAAGCGAGCACTCTGCCACTGAGACACAACCCCAGGATTTCCAGTGACCACTAAACAACACAGGTAATTAACCCCATTCCTCAATATAGTTACATATTAGAAATAAGGTTGTTTTAGCCCTAGAACTAGAAATCTACTGTTAAAAAAACTAGAAACCTCCTTTAGAAAACAAATGACAAGCTGCCAAAAGATTCAGTTGATCTGCCTAAACAGTAATGACTTTCAAGACCTAAATCCAACACTCATTTGAAAGGAAACCAGTAACAGACTTCTGCAATGTAGCCACAATACCAGCAAAAAGTTAAGACCTGGGGCTGGGGTTGTTCCTCAATGCTAGAGCATTCACCTGGCAGACTCACTAGATGAGTTTAATTAATTAAATCTGTAAATGAAAAACACACTGTTCTAGGCTCTCCTTAAAGTTATCCAAAATTATCTAGATTTATAAATAAAATAAAATTGAAAAACTGAACTTAAAAAGCCCTAGGATAACTAATATCAAATTATATTCTAAAAAAAGCATCAAGTTAACTAATTTGTACAGAGAATCTGCCGTCAAAGACATTTAAAATCTGACTAACAATGCTTCTATAGTATTGTTCATTCCCCTCATGTAATTACAAACATTTAATTTTACATTTGTTTGATTAATTTTATCCCCTGTTGACTATAAGCTTCATGAGGGCAAAGACCCTGTGAGTCTGTGCTCTTAATCCCCAGTGGAGTTCTGAGAGGAGACACTCAAAACATATTTTAGAAAAAAACAAATGAATTCTAACAGTGTATTCCCACTATCTAAAAAGAAAAGTGTGAATCGTATTTATACGTGAGTATAAATATGTACATACATATGAAAATGTTCATTTATTTTTCAGGTAAAACATAAAGCATGACAACCTTCAGGTTACAGGAAGACAGCTAAATATATATATATATATATATAACTATTAGTGGCATTGACACAAATGAAACACTAATGGAGAGCACGTGCAGTGCCTGTCCATATTGCACTGATGTTCATCAAGTATCTGCTCCATTCCTGCAACAGGATAACAGTGGCTTGACAGTTTTGGGGAGTGAGATAAGAAGACAGTAAATATGTAAAGAGTGTGGAGTCAAAGTGCACAGTAAAGAGTAATGTATTAAAAAAAATGAAGAGTAGACATGTACAAAGAAGGAGCAAAAGATAGAAAAGAACCAAAACACACAAAGACAATCTCAGTTTTACCTATATGCCACAACAATCCCTAAGAATTTGTAACAAGTGCTCGATCCAATCTACAAATTATTCTTACCTCCCAAGTTAAAGTTCCAGAATGGAGCCAGTTACTCTGGCAGTGATGAGTGACAGGCAGTGATGAGCACCTGAGTTTCCATTTTGCTTTCAATCATTGATTCAGGCTGTCTCCCCCCGGACGCCAAGATATTTCTAGGCAAACCACAGCCAACATTTGACTACTTTATTGATCATTAGTCTTCCATTTTAAGTATAAAGATCTGTAAGTAAATTCTAATCACCTGTTCCTGGAAAGATTAAAACGTTAAAGATTCACATGGAAGGGGCAAGAATGACAACAAGAAAAACTATAAATTAAAATGATTCTCAGGCCCCAAAGATTCCAGACTTTGATCTTCTTTTCATAAGACTTATGTTCTATATTCTGCTTTTATCCAAGTGTATCATTGCCACTAATAGATATGCACATTCCTAGCTTTTTCCCTTTTGTAAATAAACATATGTTAACATAATTTTATAAGGAATATTCAAATTATGAGAAAGAAGAATGATAAAATACTGTATTTGAGAACTGGAGTGATTTTCATTTTCCAAAGTTCAATGGAAACAGAAGGTTTTTGTCTTATCCACAGGTTTATCTTTAGCATCTAGCATAATACCTGGCTCAAGATAAATGGTCAATAAATATTTAATGAATAAATGAGTAAGCTATTTTCATAAAAGCTAATCATTCAACACCATAAACAATCAACTATGTCAATCACTAAAAGAATTTTTTAAAAAATGAGCATCCCATCAACTTTATGGGTTACTAGGATGAACATTATTATAGAAGTGTGAGTTAAGAAGTTAGAGAATCTGGCATTTATCAAGCCACTGAACAGTTTGGAATCAGTTCCTTGATCTGTTATGTGGGGACCAATAATGGTGAGTCTCATTGGCTCCTTAGGAATATAAAGAGATTTATAAACTCCTGTGTGGATGGATGGCAGTATGTTTCCCAATTCTTCACTGCACTGGTTCCTTATAAGAGGATTCTATAACTCTTTCCCACTGATGGGTGGTGACTTGTTGGGGCAATAGCTTGGGAATGAGTATGAGAGTCTCTTCCTCATACATTGGCACTTGGCAGGAGCAGCTGGGAAAACAGCAAGTCTCTGCTGCTTGTGGGTCCTCTACCCTGTCCCAGGCCAGGGCTACCCCTGCAACCTCATTCTTAATAATAAAAAGGCAGAGGAAGCAGACTCACAGCCAGAGGAAAAGGCAGAAGCCGAGCTGTAGCTGCCGGATTCTGTGAACAATTTATTTATGTGAATAATAAATAGTTGTGAAGCACTGAGTCCCCACCCCTCCTTCTACTGGCTTGTTTGTAATGCACTGTAATCTCAAGAAATCTGACTAATGCAGTCCCTTAGCCACAAAGGCTATAAATATATCCCTCCCCAGCCAGTCATACCTTAAACTGGATCATCAAAAGCCTGAAAGTTCTTTAAAGTCTGGTGCTATCAAAAACATATATTAATTCTGCACTCTTGTCCCCAGCACTGTGCATGTTCTGTAAAGTCTTCAGCCAGGTGTGGTGGCACATGCCTATAATCCCAGCGGCTCAGGTGGTTGAAGCGGGAGGATCATAAGTTCAAAGCCAGCCTCAGAAAAAACACTAAGCAACTCATTGAGACCCTGTCTGTAAATAAAATACAAAATAGGCCTGGGGATATGGCTCCATGGTCGAGTGCCCCTGAGTTCAATCCCTAGTATCCCCCAAAAAAAATTTCCGGGGAGGTGGTGTTCCCCTCAGGAAGGTTTCAGTGTACACGTGGCATATCACAGTACCTGTGAGAATCACAATACTGAGAAACTGTTGTACAAAATGGGTTTGGGGGTTTATTTTGTTTGTTTGTTTTCTACACTTACAACTTTTTAAAAAATTCAAAGTGTGACATGTAAACATTTCACAGATAGCTCAATTTTGAAATATATGCATACTGAAAAAAAAATTTACATACACATAGAGCTCAGCAGGGCTGGTATACATATGTATGTAGGCATGTTTATGTGTATGCTTATTAATCTTAATTATTTGGTGAGATTTTATTGGTATGTTTTTGTTGTTGTTTTTAGAATTTGTCATCATACCATTTCCACATGTAAAAAGTTTCAACATGAGGGGGATCCAACATGGTGGCGAGAGGGGAGGCAGTGCTTTCAGTACCTCCTCAACAACGGGGTCAGAGAGACGCATGGATACGCTTAGATTCGACCTGCTGAGAAACTCCTAGCAAAATTCCACTAAAGAGAGACCGGCAGGGAATCGGTAGGATTTTTGGAGGTGACAGTTTGCGCTAGACGAGTGAATCTCCGCCACGCAGCGCAGAGGTCCAGACCCGCCAGCCGCTGCCCGCGCAACTCGGCGACTGTTGGCTGCCTGCACGCGGCCCCCGCATCAGGGGGGATAGCCTCCGAGGCGCAGCGCAGCAGGAGCGGTGCAGGGACTCTAGGAAGAGGTCTCTCGCCAAGCCTTCATGAAATAGCAAACCGGGAACTGAAACCAACCAGAGACAGACCAGTCCCACCCCTCCCTTCGGACACTCCGGCAAGGAGCCTGGGGCCCGCCATAGCAGAGAGGTGACATCACCAAAGTTCCGCCGACAGAATTCCTTCCCAGCGGAATCCACGTTAGCAGGTGTGTGACTCCCACCCCCTCCAGATACAAGCAGCCAGGAAACCTCGGGAATCTCTCCAGGGGCGTGTCTGTAGGGAAGCAGAGGGGATTCCAGATCCCCACCTCCCCTTAACACCAGCGGAGACACCCAAGATCTTAGCCGCCAGTTTCTGGGGGCGTGCCCACCAAAGGGGTCCGGAAAAATTAAACTGTTGGTTCCCAGATCACCCCACCACAGTACTGGGGCTTAGATGAATGACAGAGAGGGTGTTCATCGTTCGGGATATAGGACACGCGGTGGGGCTGCAAGTGTAATCAGATCCTTGGGGAACCGCCTCTGGTGAACAGGACCTGGCTGGCTGGCTGGGAGGAGGAACAGGGGGAGGGGCCGGATAAGTGAAAGGGCTCTGGACTAACACGATTGAGAGACTCCCAGGAGCCACCGTACAGGGATTTCTGTCAGGACATAGAGGGCAGAAGCTCGGCTCAGAGGGCACAGCTCCGCCTATTGGAAGAGAAGAAAATGGGATTCAGCCATAGAACAGGGGATGCCAGCATGGCAGAGATCTGATGTCATTGGAGAGCGGCCGAGGAGAGAACTTCATCGGTGCCAGCGGCGACGGAAACAGTTAGTCCCCTGGTAGGGAGGGTGAGTCACAGATACCCAAGTCTCTCTCGCTTTGTCGTCGAGCCAGAGGGGAGGAGCGGGGCCACCGCCCGCACCTGCAAGGTAGGCAGACCTGCGACCAACCTGCAGATCAGGCCCAGCAGTCTGCAGGCGTGGTAGGAGGGGCAGGGCAGAGCCGCCGCCCTCGCCGGCAAGGTAAGCAGACCTGCGACAGACCGGCGGATCAGGCCCAGCGGCCTGCCAGCGTGGTACACACTTCACCCCAACTGGAGTAGGGGCAGAGCAGAGCCTTCGCCCGCGCCCAGATCAGGCCCAGCGGCCCGCCTGTGTGGTGGTCAAGTGACCCCAATTGGAGTGGGGGCGGAGCGGAACTGACACCCATGCCCGCAAGGTGGGCAGACCAGCGACCAACCTGCAGATCAGGCCTAGCAGTCCCCGGGCGTGGTAGGAGGGGCAGGGCAGAGCCTTCGCCCCACCTGCAAGGTAGGCAGACCTGTGACAAAACGGCGGATCAGGCCAAGGGGTCCGTGGGCGTGGTAGACACCTCACACCAATTGGAAGAGGGGCAGAGCAGAGCCCCCGCCCGCACCTGCAAGGGAGACTTTTCAACTATACAAGAGCAATATAAATATATAGGGGGGGAAAAATTTCAAAAACACAACAGTTTCACCAAGAAGAAAGAAACGCAAGCAGTATGAAAAGACAAGGAAAGAAAGGACTACAAGCAATGCAGTTCAACTCAACTTTAGAAGAGGTAACAGCTGCAGCAGATGGTATGTCAGATAAAGAATTCAGGATATATATGCTTCAGATGATCTGGAGTATCAAGGAAGACATTAGACAGCAAAATCAGACAATGAAAGATCACTTCGACAAGGAATTACACAAACAAATCCAGGAAGCAAAGGATCAACTATACAGGGAGATAGAGGTTATAAAAAACAAACAAACAGAAATCCTAGAAATGCAGGAAGCAATAAACCAACTTAAAAACTCAATTGAAAATACTACCAGCAGAGTAGAACACTTAGAAGATAGAACATCAGACAATGAAGACAAAGTATTTCAACTTGAAAAGAACATAGACAGCTCAGCAAGACTGTTAAGAAACCATGAGCAGAACATCCAAGAAATATGGGATAACATTAAGAGACCAAACTTAAGAGTCATTGGGATACAAGAAGGTACAGAACTCCATACCAAAGGAATGAGCAATTTATTCAATGAAATAATACGAGAAAACTTCCCAGACTTGAAGAATGAGACAGAATCCCAAATTCTAGAAGCCTACAGGACGCCGAATGTGCAAAATTCTAAGAGATCCACACCTAGACACATTATAATGAAGATGCCCAACATACAGAATAAGGAGAGAATTTTAAAAGCTACAAGAGAAAGGAAGCAGATTACATTTAGGGGAAAGCCAATCAGGATAACAGCTGATCTTCCAATACAGACTCTGAAAGCTAGAAGATCCTGGAATAACATATTTCAAACACTGAAAGAAAGTGGGTTCCAACCAAGAATTGTGTATCCAGCAAAATTAAGCTTCAGGATGGAAGATGAAATTAAAACCTTCCACGACAAACAAAAGTTAAAAGAATATGCAGCTAGAAAACCATCTCTTCAAAACTTCCTCGGCAAAACATTACAGGAAGAGGAAATGGAAAATAACAATGAAAACCAACAGTGGGAGGTAGGACAGTAAAGGGGGTGGAATAATCATAGAGGAAAACAAACCATGTTTAGTAACATAAATAAACAAATATGGCTGGAAGAACAACCCATATCTCAATAATAACACTAAATGTTAATGGCTTAAACTCACCAATTAAGAGACACAGGCTAGTAGAATGGATCACAAAACAAGACCCAACAATATGCTGCCTACAGGAGACGCATTTGATAGGAAAAGACATACATAGGCTGAAGGTGAAAGGTTGGGAAAAATCATATCACTCATATGGACTTCGGAAACAAGCAGGAGTGTCCATACTCATATCAAATAAAATAGATTTCAAGCCAAAGTTAATCAAAAGGGATAAAGAGGGACACTACATACTGCTTAAGGGAACCATACACCAACAAGACATAACAATCATAAATATATATGCCCCAAACAATGGTGCAGCTATGTTCATCAAACAAATTCTTCACAAGTTCAAGAGTCTAATAGACCACCATACAATAATCATGGGAGACTTCAACACACCTCTCTCGCCACTGGACAGATCTTCCAAACAAAAGTTGAATAAGGAAACTATAGAACTCAATAACACAATTAATAACCTATACTTAATTGACATATATAGAATATACCACCCAACATCAAGGAGTTACACTTTTTTCTCAGCAGCGCATGGATCATTCTCAAAAATAGATCATATATTATGTCACAGGGAAACTCTTAGACAATATAAAGGAGTAGAGATAATACCATGCATCCTATCTGATCATAATGGAATGGAACTGAAAATCAACGATAAAAGAAGGAAGGAAAAAGCATACATCACTTGGAGAATGAACAATAGGTTACTGAATGATCAATGGGTTATAGAAGACATCAAGGAGGAAATTAAAAATTCTTAGAGATTAATGAAAACACAGACACAACATATCGGAATCTATGGGACACATTGAAAGCAGTTCTAAGAGGAAAATTCATTGCTTGGAGTTCATTCCTTAAAAAAAGAAAAAACCAACAAATAAATGATATCATACTTCATCTCAAAATCCTAGAAAAAGAAGAGCAAAACAACAGCAAAAGAAGTAGAAGGCAAGAAATAATTAAAATCAGAGCTGAAATTAATGAAATCGAAACAAAAGAAACAATTGAAAAAATTTACAAAACTAAAAGTTGGTTCTTTGAAAAAATAAACAAAATCGACAGACCCTTAGCCATGCTAGCGAAGAGAAGAAGAGAGAGAACTCAAATTACTAGCATACGGGATGAAAAAGGCAATATCACAACAGACACTTCAGAAATACAGAAGATAATCAAAAATTATTTTGAATCCTTATACTCCAATAAATTAGAAGATAGTGAAGGCATAGATAAATTTCTTAAGTCATATGATCTGCCCAGATTGAGTCAGGAGGATATAGACAACCTAAACAGACCAATATCAATCGAGGAAATAGAAGAAACCATCAAAAGACTACCAACTAAGAAAAGCCCAGGACTGGATGGGTATACAGCAGAATTTTAAAAAACCTTTAAAGAGGAACTAATACCAATACTTTTCAAGCTACTTCAGGAAATAGAAAAAGAGGAAGAACTTCCAAATTCATTCTACAAGGCCAACATCACCCTGATACCTAAACCAGACAAAGACACTTCAAAGAAAGAAAACTTCAGACCAATATCTCTAATGAACCTAGATGCAAAAAATCCTCAATAAAATTCTGGCGAATCGGATACAAAAACATCAAAAAAATTGTGCACCATGATCAAGTAGGATTCATCCCTGGGATGCAAGGCTGGTTCAATATACGGAAATCAATAAATGTTATTCACCACATCAATAGACTTAAAGATAAGAATCATATGATCATCTCGATAGATGCAGAAAAAGCATTTGACAAAGTACAGCATCCCTTTATGTTCAAAACTCTAGAAAAACTAGGGATAACAGGAACATACCTCAATATTGTAAAAGCAATCTATGCTAAGCCTCAGGCTAGCATCATTCTGAATGGAGAAAAATTGAAGGCATTCCCTCTAAAATCTGGAACAAGACAGGGATGCCCTCTTTCACCACTTCTGTTCAACATAGTTCTTGAAACGCTGGCCAGAGCAATTAGACAGACGAAAGAAATTAAAGGCATAAAAATAGGAAAAGAAGAACTTAAATTATCACTATTTGCAGATGATATGATTCTATACCTAGCAGACACAAAAGGCTCTACAAAGAAACTATTAGAGCTAATAAATGAATTCAGCAAAGTGGCAGGATATAAAATCAACACGCATAAATCAAAGGCATTCCTGTATATCAGCGACAAATCCTCTGAAATGGAAATGAGGACAACCACTCCACTCACAATATCTTCAAAAAAAAATAAAATACTTGGGAATCAACATAACAAAAGAGGTGAAAGACTTATACAATGAAAACTACAGAACCCTAAAGAGAGAAACAGAAGAAGATCTTAGAAGATGGAAAAATATACCCTGTTCATGGATAGGCAGAACTAACATTATCAAAATGGCGATATTACCAAAAGTTCTCTATAGGTTTAATGCAATGCCAATCAAAATCCCAACGGCATTTCTTGTAGAAATAGAGAAAGCAATCATGAAATTCATATGGAAAAATAAAAGACCCAGAATAGCAAAAACAATGCTAAGCAGGAAGTGTGAATCAGGCGGTATAGTGATACCAGACTTCAAACTATACTACAGAGCAATAGTAACAAAAACAGCATGGTACTGGTACCAAAACAGGCGGGTGGACCAATGGTACAGAATAGAGGACACAGAAACCAATCCACAAAATTACAACTATCTTATATTTGATAAAGGGGCTAAAAGCATGCAATGGAGGAAGGATAGCATCTTCAACAAATGGTGCTGGGAAAACTGGAAATCCATATGCAACAAAATGAAACTGAATCCCTTTCTCTCGCCATGTACAAAAGTTAATTCAAAATGGATCAAGGAGCTTGATATCAAATCAGAGACACGCCGTCTGATAGAAGAAAAAGTTGGCTACGATCTACATACTGTGGGGTCGGGCTCCAAATTCCTCAATAGGACACCCATAGCACAAAAGTTAATAACTAGAATCAACAAATGGGACTTACTCAAACTAAAAAGTTTTTTCTCAGCTAAAGAAACAATAAGAGAGGTAAATAGAGAGCCTACATCCTGGGAACAAATCTTTACTCCTCACACTTCAGATAGAGCCCTAATATCCAGAGTATACAAAGAACTCAAAAAATTAGACAATAAGAGAACAAACAACCCAATCAACAAATGGGCCAAGGACCTGAACAGACACTTCTCAGAGGAGGACATACAATCAATCAACAAGTACATGAAAAAATGCTCACCATCTCTAGCAGTCAGAGAAATGCAAATCAAAACCACCCTAAGATACCATCTCACTCCAGTAAGATTGGCAGCCATTATGAAATCAAACAACAACAAGTGCTGGCGAGGATGTGGGGAAAAGGGTACACTTGTACATTGCTGGTGGGACTGCAAATTGGTGCAGCCAATCTGGAAAGCAGTATGGAGATTTCTTGGAAAGCTGGGAATGGAGCCACCATTTGACCCAGCTATTCCCCTTCTTGGTCTATTCCCTAAAGACCTAAAAAGATCATGCTACAGGGACACTTCTACATCGATGTTCATAGCAGCTCAATTCACAATTGCAAGACTGTGGAACCAACCCAGATGCCCTTCAATAGACGAATGGATTAAAAAAATGTGGCATTTATACACAATGGAGTATTACTCTGCATTAAAAAATGACAAAATCATAGAATTTGCAGGGAAATGGATGGCACTAGAGCAGATTATGCTAAGTGAAGCTAGCCAATCCCTAAGAAACAAATGCCAAATGTCTTCTTTGATATAAGGAGAGTAACTAAGAACAGAGTAGGGACGAAGAGCATGAGAAGAAGATTAACATTAAACAGAGATGAGAGGTGGGAGGGAAAGGGAGAGAAAAGGGAAATTGCATTGAAATGGAAGGAGACCCTCAGGGTTATACAAAAGAACATACAAGAGGAAATGAGGGGAAAGGGAAAAATAATACAAGGGGGAGAAATGAAGGTCAGTAGAGGGGGTAGAGAGAGAAGAGGGGAGGGGAGGGGAGGGGGGATAGTAGAGGATAGGAAAGGTAGCAGAACACGACAGTCACTAGTATGGCAATATGTAAATCAATGGATGTGTAATTGATGTGATTTTGCAATCTGTATATGGGCTAAAAATGCGAGTTCATAACCCACTTGAAGCAAAGTGTGAAAGATGATATATCAAGAACTATGCAATGTTTTGAACAACCAACAATAAAAAAAAAGTTTCAACATTCTTTCAGTGGAAATAAACTCAAGTTTACCCAATCTTCTCAGGCATGCTTGTAGCTTGGAATTAGCTGGGCTGTGTTGAATGCCAGTTCTGATTTTTATGGTTTTATTTTGTTTCCTAGCATTTGACTATGCACAGTTTCCTTTTCTAAGCATTGGTTTTCTCATCTGCAAAATGCAAAAATGAAATCATACTCTATAGTATTAATTGGAAGATGGAAAATTTAGCCTAAGTCACCTAAGACAATTTCTTGTATAACAGGAATGAATGCTGGTTTATGTTTTTCTTGACACACAAAGGAAAGTGAATTTTGTGGCTCTTGTATCCTTATCTAGGTGTTTTCATGTTTTGTCCTATTTCATCTTCACAAAAACATTGCAGGTATAAGAAATCACTCTAGATTTAGAGATGAGAGAATTGAAACACAAAAAAATAAAAGTAGTTTTAGCTTCTAAAGAATGTGAGAAAATGTAGAATCTGAGGGTCTTGATGAGTAAAATGCCTATTTCTTTAAAAATGGCCACTGTGAATACCACTCATTCTAAGAAATTCCATTTGAGAAGTGTGAAAATTTGCATTAATGAAGAAAGATTGACACTTTTCACCTTCCCAGTGATTTCAGAAGGTTTCTTCAATATGCTAACCCTCATATTTTTCATTTATAAAACAAGAAAAATTAAGAACAGTTCTTTTGTGAATGAACTGTAAGGATTAAGTGGGAAGATATTTGTGGACATTTTAGCCAAATGCCTGCTTATAAGCCTTTAATAAAGTTGCCTAATTTTATAAGTATTGGGTTTTTAACATAGACAATATGAAGCTTTTTTATTTTAAATTGTTTTTGCTTTGCTCTTTTCACAAATCTGCTAGGCTTGCATGAACATACATTGATCAATTTGAAATCATCTCATTTTTGTGAAGTGAATTTAAGTTTATGTGTGAGGACATATAGTGTGAAGACAATAGTGTTTAATGAAAGTTATCTGTATACAATGAAATCAGCTTTTCAGATTTTCTACTTGTTTATCAATATTTTATATTTCCTGGAAATTGTATTTACTTTTTAATAAGAAGACATATATTAGACTTTCAATGAAAAAGGTTTATAGAACTTAATACAGTGTTATGAGAATGCAAGGACATTTCAAAATGTTCATATAATTTCAATATATCATAAAGAAAGCAAATCCATATTTAAAATAGTCCTCTTGATAATTCTAAATGCCCTTGACCTCCTTTTAGGACCTATTAGATCATTATTACTTCTACTTCTTAACACAACCAATGAATAAGCTGTAAATTGTAAAGGAGTTAATTCTGTTTTTTTTACTATTGCTTATTTTACTTCTCTTTGTGTAGTATCTTTAATCTATATTTGATTGCAAAAATATTTTTTAGTCATTTGTCCATATTTTGAGTATTCATTTTTTAAAATTTGAAAATATAATCCATAAATCTACAATCAGACACACAAATCTGTCACAATGTTCTTAAATGAACCAGAATGTATGGAAACTCTTGTGGTCACTTTCCATTAAAAATGCTCAGTCACCTGAGCATGTTGCTGACCCTAGAAGGCATAGGGCTATCTGACAAAGTGTGATTTAACCCTGTCAATACAAATACTAAAAATGCTTATTGTCTAACTTTAATAATTAATATGTGTATGTATAAATCATATCTATGATATATAAATTATATATATTTTTCTTAATGGAACTCCATAGAAAATTCTGTTTATGCTTTCAGACATGAGCTATCATTCTCTTAGGAAAAACTGTAATAAATAATTATGGAGCATTTGCTATGTGCTGGACACTCTACTAGACACTGGGATACATGGTGAATAATAATAATATACAGTTATTCATATATACTCATAAAGTCAGATGAGGAAGGCAGATGATGAACAGTTCAGAAGGAAATAAACAGAAGGAAATAACCAATCTTAATGCATTTAATGAGGAAATTAATTTAGACATGGTAGGCTTAAAAGCTCTCAAAGAGTTGATGTTAAGACTCTTCTAAATGATCAGGTGCCGTGAGTCAGAGGAACAGTAAGAGAGAAGATTTTGAATTGGAAAAGAGGAAGATCTTTTGTAAAGAACCGTCAAATCCAATGTGACTGTGGTGTAATGAAATAGGGGAAGATTAGAGAGTAAAGGTAAAAGAGAGAGGGATAAGAGCATAATAAATGGTTTTGTGGGTCATTGAATGAGACTTGAGTTTACTCTTCATTCAGTGGCAATGTTTTACATTGGCTGCGAGGGGGATGGATTAGATGAGTGGAAAGTAGAAATCAGAGAATGTAGTCCATTGCTGCAGAGCATGGAGGAAATGATGATTGCTTAGATTGAGGGAAAAGAGTGGGGAGATTTGAAGTATATTGTGAGGATAGAACATTCAGGATTTGCTGATGGAGTTGGTAGGTAATATAAGGAAAAAGAAAGTAGCAAGGATGATTTCAAATCTTTTAGCCTGAGCAATCAGGTGAATGGTCAAAGCATTTACAATTATTGGGTTTAAGAAAATTCAAAAAGAAGTATTCAAGAGAGAAAAAAACAAGTGTACCCTTTCAGCCAGATTAGAACAGTGCCTTTGTGATGATTTCAACGTAGTGTTCAAAGAGAAATCTATGTTTCTGTCTTTTGTAATTGCATGGGTAGTGTTATCATTTGCTGAGAATGGGAATAAGAAAGAAAAAGATTTAGATTGTTCATAAATTGTGGAATATCAGACCTCTATTTTCAGGGTGTGGCTATGTGACATTTAAGAGGAAATAGTGAATATGTACTAGGCTTACAAGTTTGGCATGCAAGGAAGATATCTCAGCTGAATATATTCATTTGGAATAAAACTATATCCCTGTTTTTTAAAGCAAGGAAATGGAAGAAGGATCCCATGAAAATAATATAGACATAGAAGAAAAGCTGGTAGCAAGATAGTAGCAAATCCTGTGGTTCTAAAAAAAAGATTAAAAAATCCTTTCTAGTATTCGTGCCTCATAGAAAAATCTTAAAACAAACTGCAAAGGTTTTATATAAGCTTCACCTTGCTTGAAGAACTTAATAGTGTATGAAACATGCCCTCTTCAAGTCACACATATCATTTTGAAAACTTTTTGGCTATTTTTCAGAGTCTAGGTCATTGAAGTTAACTGTTCTTGGAACACTATTCCTACCTTTCTTACTAAGAACATAATTTATATATTTAATTTTTTAAAAAATTTTATTCATTGTCTACCAGGATCTTTGCTAGATGTGGTTGATTAGAACCTCCTATATAGTCTACTCTTCTTTTGTGTGCATCTATTTTCTGCAAAATGTAAAAAAGTTAAAAACTATATTTCCCAGTCTTCCTTTCAACCATGATTAGCAATGAAAATTCAGTTCCTCCAATTAGATGTACCAAGGAGCTGAAGCCAACTTAATGCTTTTGCCATTTGGTATTGGCAGATAAAGGAGATTCTAGGGTCTGCTTTGTGGAAGTTAAAAGAACGTGGTGATGGTTTCAAGTTGCTGATCATAAAAGGCCTAGAGCTAACTGACAAAGTATGATTTTGCCATAGCAGAGTCTAGTCTCTCTATTATCTTGAATATTAATGGCATTTTAGCTCCAGTGACCAGACTGTTTCCAGAGGATAAGTGGTTGTGATGCAGAAGTCCTGATTCTGACTTCCCAATCCCTGCATTATAATCAAGATCACGTATTCTCAGACTGAACAATTGCTGCCTCACCTTCTTGGTAAATCAGTGTGACAATTTTCTTTCAGCCATCCAGGGAAGATCATCATGAAGACATTGCCCTAGTACGTGCAGTAAGATTGTAAGAATCCTCATATAAATTGACAGTTCTAAATCTCTGCATAAAATACCTAAAGATATTTCTGTTTCCTTCATTGAAACAAGATCCATGGACTATTTCAATTCTAGTGGTAAACAGAGTATCAGCTAGAATTAATCATTGTAAAACTGGCGTAGAGGAAATCCTTAGAATCATCAATTTCTATCATTTAATTTAATATAATATGTTGACTTATCATGTTTTTTACAGTAAGAAATACAGCCAAATTTCATGGCCAGTACCCAATTTCAAAATTTATGAGATAATTCCTGGGTAAAAATAAGTGACTTGCAGTCATGATTAACAGTTCACAGTATTGTGCTTAATGTCCTCATCCATTACACACAAATTGAAGTAATTTATTTCTAAAAGCACTT
Source organism: Marmota flaviventris (assembly GCF_047511675.1). NCBI lineage: Eukaryota > Metazoa > Chordata > Mammalia > Rodentia > Sciuridae > Marmota > Marmota flaviventris. The sequence continues at coordinate 81,899,992 of NC_092509.1, read as the reverse complement.
TATTAGCAGAAAAAGGAAAAGAAGATTCACTTATGTAACAAAACTCATAATAAAATTGTCAAATCATTCTATTAGAAGAAACAAAATCCCTCCTTAAACACACAAATATATCCCTTTTTATGGCTAAAATATTTGATATAATTGTGATTTATGATATATCAATTGAATAATCTAGGAATGTAAAATGTACTTTTTCCAGACTTTGTGATAAATATTCAGAGAGTCTTCAGGTGATATCTATTATATTTTATTGCTATACTGCAGAACGTATTGAAAGAATAGGAATTTGGGGTCTTTAAATGTTAAGCTTAGTAGTCTTTTTATGGAAGAATTAAATAAAGAAGATAATTTTCAATCCAGAGGAATAAGTGAAGCACAGTGTCTAATATATGTCAGATAATAAATCATTTTGTGTTCAAGAAGGAAATGAATGAGTTAAGAGAAAGTTTAAATAGGTGACTTGGAAAATCACCACCACTGAGGTTAGTCCCCCATCCCAGTTTAAACTTAGTAGTTATTAAGCAGACATTGTGTCAAAGAGGATCCAACCCAGGCACTGAAGCCAGTTAACCCAGCTGAGGTTCCTGAAATGCCCTGCATTTAACAAAATTAAACTTTAAAATCTCCACCTGAGTGTCCTCATCTTTAAAGTAGGGATGTGGAAGCTTCCATTGCACAGAGGAGATAAGGATCATGTGAGAGGTGCTTGGGATGCAATAAACTGTATGCTTTTTCAATGTAAAAGTCTATTTTGAACAGAAAATATTTAAATGCAGAAAGTTTAAATTTCTTCCTTTTCTTGCTTTAAAAAAATAAAGTGAAATGTCCTAGTAGCTTGTAAAATATGCTAGGTGCCTCAGACTCAAATTCCATCTGCCTCCATGATCACCATCACGGCTACTGCTTCTCCTGGAAGAAAATTAAATTCTTCACTAACGGGAATCCTCTCTGCAATAATTTTGTAGCACGAAGATTCTTCTCCTGTTGATGGAAAATTAAGTATTATTATAAATAAAGCCATGTCTGTTTTAAATTCAACCTTACAGAAACTTTTTTTTGTAAATTTAAAAACTGTGTTAATGAACGTTATGTTCCAAATGTGTGTTTATATATACATGCAAATATTCATATCAAATGTGTTCATATATATATATATATATATATCAGGTAAGGTGGTGAACCAGCAGACAGGAAATGGTTGCATCTATGTCTCAAAACATCTAGAAAGGACTGGGTGTGTCCAATGTGTAGTGATGTGCACAACTGGAAAAGAGGAGACAGGAGTTTGTGTAATTCTTAACATGAAGTTGGCATAATTCTTTTTTTATTTTTTAGTTGTAGATGGACACAATACCTTAATTTTATTTATCTATTTATTTATTTATTCATTTATTTAATGTGGTGCTGAGGATTGAACCTAGTGCCACACACATGCTAGGCAAGTGCTCTACCACCGAGCCAGCCCAAAGTTAGCATAATTCTTAATATGATTTTGATACCAACTTTTCAGTTTAAAACTAGAAATCCCTTGAAAGGCTATGCAAAGTTTAAATATTCTCCTTAATTCATTAATTACATAAATTCACACAAGTTTGTATCTTCTGAAAGTGTCTATTTGTCATTACATAATCCAATCAATAGCACACCAATAATAAAGAAGCAAATATACTTTAATGTTGAATTCAATTCCAAAAGTCCTATTAAAATAGAAATATTTACTGTATGGGCAGCTTAGTAGACTAGTGAAAACTTAATTTACCCATACTTATTTTCTAAATGCATTTAATTTAATATACAAGATATGCCTGCCAATTCTTTCTTGCAAAAACATCAGTTTTTTTTTTTCCTGAATCTAAGCTTCACCACTTGTTTAAGATTATATTTAAGAGATTTTGCTGATGGCATGATCACATTTGGCATGGAAAACAGTAACTCAAAAAAGAAGAAATAAAATTTATCTGGGACCCATGATGCTCAGTGGGTTTATTTTTCAATTGATTTTATTTTTAAAATACATGTCAGCAGAATGCATTACAATACTTATTACACATTATAGAGCACATTTTTTTCATATCTCTGTTTGTATATAATGTATGTTCAAACCAATTTATGTCTTCATACATTTACTTTGGATAATGATGTCCATCACATTCCACCATCATTGCTAACCCTCTTTCTTCCCCTCCCACTCCTCTGACCTGTCTAGAATTCATCTACTCCTTCCGTGTTCCCCCTCCCTATCCCATTATGAATCAGTCACCTTATATCAGAGGAAACATTTGGCATTTGTTTTTTTTGTGATTGGCTAACTTCACTTAGCATTATCATCTCCAACTCTATCCATTTACCTGCAAATGCCATTATTTTATTCTCTTTTATTGCTGAGTAATGGAACCAACATAGAAGAATGGATTAAAAAATTGCGGCATATATACACAATGGAATATACTCAACAATATTGCTCAGTGGGTTTTTTAATGAACTATTAAAAAGCCATAAGAGAGAGCCGCCCCCTCCCCCTGCGCCGGCAAGGTAGAGGAAACTGTGACCACCCACAGAGCAGGCCCAGCGGCCTGCTGAGGGGCAGAGCCGCCCCCCACCACCCACGCCTGCCAGGTAGGTGGAACTGTGACCACCGACAGAAAAGGCCCAGTGGCCCGCAGAGGGACAGAGCTTCCAATCACTCCTGCAAGGTAGGCAGGCCTGCGACCCACCGGCAGAAGAGGAGCAGCGGCCTTCTGAGAGGCAGAGCTGCCCCCTCCCCCTGCGCCGGCAAGGTAGAGCGAACTGTGACCACCCACAGAGCAGGCCCAGCGGCCTGCTGAGGGACAGAGCTGCCCCCCACCCCCCGCGCCTGCCAGGTAGGTGGAACTGTGACCACCGACAGAAAAGGCCCAGTGGCCCTCGGAGGGGCAGAGCTTCCAATCACTCCTGCAAGGTAGGCGGGCCTGTGACCCACCGGCAGAAGAGGAGCAGCGGCCTGCTGAGAGGCAGAGCCGCCCCCTCCCCCCCGCGCCTGCAAGGTAGACGGAACTGTGACCACCATCAGAACAGGCCAGACCTGCAACCGTCAGACAGAACAGGCCCAGTGGCCTGAGGAAGGGTAGAGCCGCCCCCACCCCGCGCCTGCAAGGTAGGCGGACCTGCGACCCACTGGCAGAACAGCCCCAGCGGCCTGCAGAGGGCCAGTGCCGCTGCCTGCGCCTGCAAAGTAGGCAGAACTGCGACCACCGACAGAACAAGCCTAGCGGCCCGCAGAGGGACAGAGCCGCCGCCCGCGCCTGCAAGGTAGGCGGACCTGCTACCGACCGGCAGAGCAGGCCCAGCGGCCTGCCGGCATGGTAGGCACATTGCCCCAATTGGAGGAGGGGCAGAGCCACCGCCCGCGCCTGCGAGGGAGACTTTGCAACTATACAAGACCAATATAAATATATAGGGGGAAAATTCAATAGCACAACAGTTTCACCAAGTAGAAAGGAACGCGAACAGTATGAAGAGACAAGGAAAGAAAGGACTACAAGCAATGCAGGTCAACTCAACGTTGGAAGAGGTAATAGCTGCAGCAGATGGAATGACAGATAAAGAATTCATGATATACATGCTTCAGTTGATCTGGAGTCTCAAGGAAGACATCAGACAGCAAAATCAGACAGTGAAAGATCACTTCAACAATGAATTACATAAACAAATCCAAGAAGCAAAAGATCAACTATACAGGGAGATAGAGGTTATAAAAAACAAACAAACAGAAATCCTAGAAATGCAGGAAGCAATAAACCAACTTAAAAACTCAATTGAGAATACTACCAGCAGAGTAGAACACTTAGAAGATAGAACATCAGACAATGAAGATAAAGTATTTCAACTTGAAAAGAACATAGACAGCTCAGCAAGACTGTTAAGAAACCATGAGCAGAACATCCAAGAAATATGGGATAACATCAAGAGACCAAATTTAAGAGTCATTGGGATACAGGAAGTGACAGAGTTTCAAACCAAAGGAATGAGCAATCTATTCAATGAAATAATATGAGAAAACTTCCCAGACTTGAAGAATGAGACAGAATCCCAAATCCTAGAAGCCTACAGGATGCCGAATGTGCAAAATCATAAGAGACCCACACCTAGACACATGAAGATGCCCAACATACAGAATAAGGAGAGAATTTTAAAAGCTACAAGAGAAAGGAAGCAGATCACATTTAGGGGTAAGCCAATCAGGATAACAGCTGATCTTTCAACACAGACTCTGAAAGCTAGAAGATCCTGGAATAACATATTTCAAACACTGAAAGAAAGTGGGTTCCAACCAAGAATTGTGTATCCAGCGAAATTAAGCTTCAGCATGGAAGATGAAATTAAAACCTTCCACAATAAACAAAAGTTTAAAGAATTCGCAGCTAGAAAACCATCTCTTCAAAACATCCTTGGCAAAACATTACAGGAAGAGGAAATGGAAAATAACAATGAAAACCAACAGTGGGAGGTAGGACAGTAAAGGGGGGAAAATAATCAAAGAGGAAAACAAACCATGTTTAGTAACATAAATAAACAAATATGGCTGGAAGAACAACCCATATCTCAATAATAACACTAAATGTTAATGGCTTAAACTCACCAATCAAGAGACACAGGCTAGTAGAATGGATCACAAAACAAGACCCAACAATATGCTGCCTACAGGAGACGCATTTGATAGGAAAAGACATACATAGGCTGAAGGTGAAAGGTTGGGAAAAATCATATCACTCATATGGACTTCGGAAACAAGCAGGAGTGTCCATACTCATATCAAATAAAATAGATTTCAAGCCAAAGTTAATCAAAAGGGATAAAGAGGGACACTACATACTGCTCAAGGGAACCATACACCAACAAGACATAACAATCATAAATATATATGCCCCAAACAATGGTGCAGCTATGTTCATCAAACAAACTCTTCTCAAGTTCAAGAGTCTAATAGACCACCATACAATAATCATGGGAGACTTCAACACACCTCTCTCGCCACTGGACAGATCTTCCAAACAAAAGTTGAATAAGGAAACTATAGAACTCAATAACACAATTAATAACCTAGACTTAATTGACATATATAGAATATACCACCCAACATCAAGCAGTTACACTTTTTTCTCAGCAGCACATGGATCCTTCTCAAAAATAGATCATATATTATGTCACAGGGCAACTCTTAGACAATATAAAGGAGTAGAGAAAATACCATGCATCCTATCTGATCATAATGGAATGGAACTGAAAATCAACGATAAAAGAAGGAAGGAAAAAGAATACATCACTTGGAGAATGAACAATAGGTTACTGAATGATCAATGGGTTATAGAAGACATCAAGGAGGAAATTAAAAAATTCTTAGAGATTAATGAAAACACAGACACAACATATCGGAATCTATGGGACACATTGAAAGCAGTTCTAAGAGGAAAATTCATTGCTTGGAGTTCATTCCTTAAAAAAAGAAAAAACCAACAAATAAATGATATCATACTTCATCTCAAAATCCTAGAAAAAGAAGAGCAAAACAACAGCAAAAGAAGTAGAAGGCAAGAAATAATTAAAATCAGAGCTGAAATTAATGAAATCGAAACAAAAGAAAAAATTGACAAAACTAAAAGTTGGTTCTTTGAAAAAATAAACAAAATCGACAGACCCTTAGCCATGCTAGCGAAGAGAAGAAGAGAGAGAACTCAAATTACTAGCATACGGGATGAAAAAGGCAATATCACAACAGACACTTCAGAAATACAGAAGATAATCAAAAATTATTTTGAATCCTTATACTCCAATAAATTAGAAGATAGTGAAGGCATAGATAAATTTCTTAAGTCATATGATCTGCCCAGATTGAGTCAGGAGGATATAGACAACCTAAACAGACCAATATCAATTGAGGAAATAGAAGAAACCATCAAAAGACTACCAACTAAGAAAAGCCCAGGACCGGATGGGTATACAGCAGAGTTTTACTAAACCTTTAAAGGGGAACTAATACCAATTCTTTTCAAGCTACTTCAGGAAATAGAAAAAGAGGGAGAACTTCCAAATTCATTCTACGAGGCCAACATCACCCTGATACTTAAACCAGACAAAGACACTTCAAAGAAAGAAAACTACAGACCAATATCTCTAATGAACCTAGATGCAAAAATCCTCAATAAAATTCGGGCAAATCGGATACAAAAACATATCAAAAAAATTGTGCACCATGATCAAGTAGGATTCATCCCTGGGATGCAAGGCTGGTTCAATATACGGAAATCAATAAATGTTATTCACCACATCAATAGACTTAAAAATAAGAACCATATGATCATCTCGATAGATGCGGAAAAAGCATTCGACAAAGTACAGCATCCCTTTATGTTCAAAACTCTAGAAAAACTAGGGATAACAGGAACATACCTCAATATTGTAAAAGCAATCTATGCTAAGCCTCAGGCTAGCATCATTCTGAATGGAGAAAAATTGAAGGCATTCCCTCTAAAATCTGGAAAAAGACAGGGATGCCCTCTCTCACCACTTCTGTTCAACATAGTTCTCGAAACACTGGCCAGAGCAATTAGACAGACGAAAGAAAATAAAGGCATCAAAGTAGGAAAAGAAGAACTTAAATTATCACTATTTGCAGATGACATGATTCTATACCTAGCAGACCCAAAAGGGTCTACAAAGAAACTATTAGAGCTAATTAATGAATTCAGCAAAGTGGCAGGATATAAAATCAACACGCATAAATCAAAGGCATTCCTGTATATCAGCGACAAATCCTCTGAAATGGAAAGGAGGACAACCACTCCATTCACAATATCCTCAAAAAAAATAAAATACTTGGGAATCAACCTAACAAAAGAGGTGAAAGACTTATACAATGAAAACTACAGAACCCTAAAGAGAGAAATAGAAGAAGATCTTAGAAGATGGAAAAATATACCCTGTTCATGGATAGGCAGAACTAACATCATCAAAATGGCGATATTACCAAAAGTTCTCTATAGGTTTAATGCAATGCCAATCAAAATCCCAACGGCATTTCTTGTAGAAATAGAGAAAGCAATCATGAAATTCATATGGAAAAATAAAAGACCCAGAAGAGCATAAACAATGCTAAGCAGGAAGTGTGAATCAGGCGGTATAGCGATACCAGACTTCAAACTATACTACAGAGCAATAGTAACAAAAACAACATGGTACTGGTACCAAAACAGGCGGGTGGACCAATGGTACAGAATAGAGGACACAGAAACCAATCCACAAAACTACAACTATCTTATATTTGATAAAGGGGCTAAAAGCATGCAATGGAGGAAGGATAGCATCTTCAACAAATGGTGCTGGGAAAACTGGAAATCCATATGCAACAAAATGAAACTGAATCCCTTTCTCTCGCCATGCACAAAAGTTAATTCAAAATGGATCAAGGAGCTTGATATCAAATCAGAGACACGCCGTCTGATAGAAGAAAAAGTTGGCTACGATCTTCATACTGTGGGGTCGGGCTCCAAATTCCTCAATAGGACACCCATAGCACAAAAGTTAATAACTAGAATCAACAAATGGGACTTACTCAAACTAAAAAGTTTTTTCTCAGCAAAAGAAACAATAATAGAGGTAAATAGAGAGCCTACATCCTGGGAACAAATCTTACTCCTCACACTTCAGATAGAGCCCTAATATCCAGAGTATACAAAGAATTAAAAAAATTAGACAATAAGAGAACAAACAACCCAATCAACAAATGGGCCAAGGACCTGAACAGACACTTCTCAGAGGAGGACATACAATCAATCAACAAGTACATGAAAAAATGCTCACCATCTCTAGCAGTCAGAGAAATGCAAATCAAAACCACCCTAAGATACCATCTCACTCCAGTTAGATTGGCAGCCATTATGAAGTCAAACAACAACAAGTGCTGGCGAGGATGTGGGGAAAAGGGTACACTTGTACATTGCTGGTGGGACTGCAAATTGGTGCAGCCAATTTGGAAAGCAGTATGGAGATTTCTTGGAAAGCTGGGAATGGAGCCACCATTTGACCCAGCTATTCCCCTTTTCGGTCTATTCCCTAAAGACCTAAAAAGAGCATGCTACAGGACACTGCTACATCGATGTTCATAGCAGCACAATTCACAATAGCAGGACTGTGGAACCAACCTAGATGCCCTTCAATAGATGAATGGATAAAAAAAATGTGGCATTTATACACAATGGAGTATTACTCTGCATTAAAAAATGACAAAATCATAGAATTTACAGGGAAATGGATGGCATTAGAGCAGATTATGCTAAGTGAAGCTAGCCAATCCCTAAAAAACAAATGCCAAATGTCTTCTTTGATATAAGGAGAGTAACTAAGAACAGAGTAGGGTCGAAGAGCATGAGAAGAAGATTAACATTAAACAGGGATGAGGGGTGGGAGGGAAAGGGAGAGAGAAGGGAAATTGCATGGAAATGGAAGGAGACCCTCAGAGTTATACAAAAGTACATACAAGAGGAAGTGAGGGGAAGGGGAAAAATAATACAAGGGGGACAAATGAATGTCAGTAGAGGGGGCAGAGAGAGAAGAGGGGAGGGGAGGGGAGGGGAGGGGGGATAGTAGAGGATAGGAAAGGCAGCAGAACACAACAGACACGAGTATGGCAATATGTAAATCAATGGATGTGTAACTGATGTGATTCTGCAATCTGTATATGGGGTAAAAATGGGAGCTAATAACCCACTTGAATCAAAGTGTGAAATATGATATATCAAGAACTATGTAATGTTTTGAACAGCCAACAATAAAAAATTTAAAAAAAAAAATAAATAAATAAAAAAGCCATAAGAAATGATTAAAACACATTTTCTCGATATATAAGTAATTTGTTTAAAAAGTGAAATTAGCAATTGAATGGATAATCATTTTGTACACTTGTGCCTGAGTTTTCTATAGAGAGCTTTGTTGCTCTGGAAATAAATAAAATTTGGGATGATAAACCCATTAGATAATTCAGTGAATGATTAGAAAACCCAAGAGTAAAAAAATGAGTCACACTTTCTCAAAGAATTCCAGAAATCAGAAACAATGCAAAAATATTCATTCTATTGAGGATGTTCAAAATTTACACTAAAAGTTTTACATTATCCAAGGTGACAGATTAAGGGAAAAAATGGGGATGAGAGATATTTGCACTTAGTAGGGACTCATTTTAAGGAAGAAAACATTGAAAAAGTATTAACTAATGCAAATAAACTTTTTCAGAGAACGAATTAATGAACTCTAAAGCTTAAGGCCCAGTGGTAACCTCAGTTGATACCAATGAGATCTTAATTATGAGATTAATGATCCTTAAGTGCAACAGTGAGCTCTATCCAATCAAGAGAAAACACTTTGTGTTGATGTGGGAACTGATTATAATACTGATATGACCAGTTATTAAAAAAAATCATGCATAATTTATAGTGAGATTTATATTGTGTTGCTTTGATTATCAGATAAGACCAAATATGACAGGAAAAATGACACATCTCTTGACTCTGGGGGGAATAAAATAAGATATTTAATCCACTTACATCTTTTTTGTAACAAGTATCATATTTGCTCAGTTATTCATTTTAAAATTATATACCTGATTAAGTTATAAATGTGAGTAGTCAAAGTAGAAAGATACATCTGATGACATTAGAGATCAGGAGGAAGTTTACTCTTAAGACTTTTGCCATCAACTTCATTGCTTCCATAATATAGTCAAATAGAATATTGCGTAAAGTTCAGAAAACCTGATAGTATATTTCATAAATATATATGCATATGTGTATATATACACACATACATACATATATATATATGTATGTATGTATGTGTGTGTATATATATATATATATATATATATATATATATATATATATAATTGTCATCTAGCAAAAAGAATTTTAATTGAAGTTTAGCTTTTTTCTTGTGATTAAAACAAACTTACCAAGTGTGACATCTTTACAATGCTAGTGAATGTGAGGATTATAAACTACAATAAAATGATTTTTTAAAAGACCACCATTTAACACTCCATTTTCTTTTATTACACTGATATAATGTCACACAGATGCTAACTTTGCATGTAGGTTACATTATTAGTTGTGCTATTATGAACTATGGCCCTTGAAAATTCTGACATTGAGTTTCCTGGGAACTGGCAAGGCTGAATAGAGGTGACCAGCACTTACCTCCTCCTTCACAAAGAAAAACCCAAACGACAAATAAAAAGCTCCGTTCCTTAATGAGTGGCACTGGAACTCAGCAATGGAGACATAGAACCCTCTAAGACATGGAGATCTGGGATTGCAGCATAGAGAGCTCACTGGCAATAGCAACCTTGGTTCCCCAGCTGGGAGAATTCTCCATTGCAGGAGAAATGATGAACAAGAGAGTAAGAGAAGGCCCCATCACTATGGTTACAAGCAACCCTAATGACCCAAGAGTTGCAGTCTTCACAGGCTTAAAGCCCAGATAGGAGAGCTACTTCTAATATGTACCATACCTTTCATATAAGAGAAGGACCTTCTGTTTTTTACCATGCCAATCCTTGTGGCCATACTATAGCAGCATGGTGACATAATGGGGGAGAAGACATGCTGTTCCATCAGCAACACCACTCCTGCCACTGGGCCCAAGGGCAATGCACTTTATACTATATGCCTTCCCATTGCCTCTGTTTTGGCCAGTACACAATTGACCTGTCACTCCACCAAGTCTTAAAACATATCATCACACCCCTGACCACCACTGATGCTGAAAAAATACCCAAAATTGCTTCATGTCCACATTATCACCACTCCCTTTCTCGGAGTGGCCACAATGTGGGCTTGCCACCACTCTTATTGTGTGCACTATGCTTACCTTACTATATAACCCCTTTTTCCACATGGCTCTAAAATTGGAAGGGCTTTCTAACCAGGCACAAAGCCATCAGTTACAGATATAAAATGTCTGTGGAGAATACATTGCACTGTGGTGCCCATGTGGAACCAAAGTCAACATAGCTCAGCAAAACAACACCCTAAGACACCTTTTGGAGAAATTCATTTTCTACAAAATCCATGCTATAAAATTGGTAGAGACAACAGATCCACCATATTCATAGATCTCAGAATAAGGACACAGAAGTATGTAAAGGGAAGAACATGATACCTTCAAAAGAATACAATAACTTTATACCAATAGACCCCAGAGAAGCAAATTGAGGAAATACCTGTTAAGGAATTCAAAAGAATGATAAGGAAACACAATGAGATTGAAAGACAATTGAAAGAAATTAGGAAAACAATTCATGACATGAATGCAAAATTCAGAAAAGAGCTAGAGATTATTAAGCAAAATCAAAAATAAATCTTGAAAAAGATGAATTCCATAAGGCTAACAATAATATAGTTGAAAGCCTTAACAAACTAGATCAAACAGAAGAAAGACTATCTGAACTTAAAGACATATATATTTTTTTAAAAATATTCCAAGTAAGACCAAAACAAAACAAACAACTATTAAAAAAAAAGAGTGAAGACAGCCTTATGGGACACTCTTGAACACTCCTATATAAACAAATATTTAAATCTTAGGAATGTCAAAGGAAAAGAAAAGTGTAAACCTACTCAATAAAATAATAGCTTACAACTTCCCCAATTTTGTAAACAAATACGGACATCTAGGTCTGGGTGGTCCATAGGACTCCAAATAAATATGCCCACAAAATACCCTCATGATAGTATACTATAGTCAAATTGCCAATAGTATAAGACAAAGAGAGAATCCTCAAAACAGCAAAAGTACCAAGGCATATTTGGAGAGAACACCATTAGACTAACAGCATATTTGTTAACATAATCCTTACAAGTCAGGAGACAATGGAATGACATATTCCAAGTTCTGAAAGAAAAAAAAATTGCCAACCAAGAGTATAATATCCAGAAAAAATTATCCTTCAAAAATAAAAGGAAATGACTTCCCAAGAGAAACAAGGTGATGGAATACCTCATAAGATCAATGTTGCAAAAAATGCTAAGGGAAACCTTCATCCAAAAATGAAAGAAAGATAGCTCTCATCATGAAAACATGTGGAAGTATCAATTTCACTGGAAGATACACAAAAGAAAAACAGAGAAAAATCAAACCTTATTAATACCTTAAACCATCAAAATCACAAGATGTATAAGAGGAGGAACTAACAACAATTCGCAAAGAACTGCAAAAAAATTTGAAAGGGAGGAAATTATTCCAAATTCATTATATGTGGGCAGAATTATCTTAAAACCCTAACCAGACAATGACACAACAAGAAAACTATAGGCCAATATCTTTGATAAACATAGATGCAAAAATTCTCAACAATGTATTACCAAATCAAATCCAACAGTATCCAAAAACACATCAAATACATCATTTACCATGATCAAGTGGGATTTATCCTGAGATGCAAAGATGGTCAGCATATACAAATCAATAAAAGTAATAGATCACATCAACAGAATGAAAGATAAAAACTCACCATCATCTCAACAGATACAGAAAAACATTCAATAAAATTTGACGTTGTTTCATGATAAAAGAAAAAAGATAGAGAAGAATGTTCCTCAGTTGGGTGTGATGGCACACACCTTTAATGCCAGTGGCTTGGAAAGCTGAGACAGGAGGATCACACGTTCAAAGCCAGCCTCAGTAATTTAGGTAAGCCCCAAGCACCTTAGTGAGACCCTGTCTCAAAATTAAAAATTAAAAAGGGACGGAGATGTGGCTCTGTGGTTATGTAACCAGGGTTCAGTCAATTCCTGACCCTAAAAAAAAAGAGAAAAAGATGTACTTCAACATAATATACTTGACTAAACTAAATACTTGACTAAACTAAAGCCAATATCACACTGAATGGAGACAACTTGAACGTTGTTCCTGTAAGATCAGGGAGGAGACACAGATGTCCACTCTCACCTCTCTTATCCAGAAATTTCAGTCAGAATAATTAGGCAAGAAAAATAATAAAGGTATACAGATAAGAAAGGAGGAAGTCAAATTATCCCTGTTTCCAGATGATATGGGTCAATATATAGAAGTAACAAAGATTCCACCCAGAGACTTGACAAGTAAAGACTATAACTGATAAAAGAATTCAGTAAAGCTGCAGGACACAAATTCAACAGGCAAAAATCAGTGCCATTTTTATACACTAATAACATACTTGCTGAGAAAGAATTGTCATGGTTTGAATCTTAATTGTCTCCCAAAGGCCATGTGCTAAAAGCATGGTTCTGAACCGATGGCAATGTTGGGAGGTGGTGGAAATTTTGGGACTTGGGCCTTAATTGGAAGAAGATGGCCATTGGGATTATACCTTTAAAGAATATTGAAATGCCAGTCTCTTCCCTACTCTCTTTCTCTGTTTGCTTCCTGGTTTCCATGAGGTGAACATCTTTCCTCAACCACGCTCTTCCACCACAGGCCTAAAAGCAGCAGGTCCAAGTGACTATGGACTGAAACCTCTGAAACTGAGCCAAAATAGATATTTCTTCCTTTGAGATCATTTTCTCATGCATGTTATCACAGCAATGGAAAGTTAACATAGAAATCATGAAAGCAGTCCCATTCATAATATCTACTCCCCCACAAAAGATCTAGGAATACATTTTACCAAAGAAATGAAAGACCCTACAGTGTGAATTATAAAAAACTGATGAAAGACATTTGAAAACACAATAAAACAAATAGACCTCCTATGTTCGTGGATTGGAAGAATTAATCTACTCAAATATTTATACCATCCAAAGTGATCTACAGATTCAATGCAATTCCAATGCAATACTCCCCAAATACCAACATTTGTACACCAAAAACAAATAAAAATATAAAAATGTTTTCATAAAAATCTATGTTTATACAAAAAAAGTCCAAATCACAGAACTAGAAAAGACAATCATAAAATTCATTTTGGAACCACTAAAAGGACATAAAGAAATTCTGAGCAAAAGAATACAGTTGAATACCTCACAATTCCTATTTCAACACATACTACAGAACTATAATTACCAAAACCGCATGGTATGTGTATAAAAACAGACACTTAGACTCATAGAGTAGAATAGGGATCTAAGAGGTAAATCCATTAGTTACAGACAATTGATTCTGTGCAAAAGTCACAAAGACATATATTTGAGAAAGGACAGTTTCTTCAATAAATGGTGCTGGGAAAATTGCATATTCACATGCAGAAGATTGAAACTTGACCACTACCTTTCACCAGAAGCAAAAATCCACTCAAAAATTGATAAAAGACCTAAATGTAAGATCTGAATCTATGGAGAACTACTAGAAGAAAGATTAGGAAAAATAGTTTTAAGAGATTGACACAGCATGTGACTTTATGGTTAAGAGCCCACAAGCACAGACAACAAAACCAAAAATGGACAAATGGTACCATGAAGGCAAGAATCAGCAGAGTTAAAAGGAAATTTAAAGAAAGGGAGAAAACATCTACAAACTATTCATCTGAAAAAGGATTAATATTCAGAATATTTTGGTAATAAAATATGTAACAATCACCAAAACAGAGAGTCCAATTGAAAAATAGGAAAATGATATAAACAGACATTTCTCAAAATAAGAAATAAAAGTATACAATAAATATATGAAAAAGAATGCTTAATATCATTAGCCATAAGTGAAATGTATATCCAAACTATAATACAATATGATATTATCTTACTCCATTTATAATTGCTAACAGCAAAAGATAAAAACATAATAATCTTGGTGAGAATATGGAGAATAAGGAACTCTTATACACTGTTGGTAGTAATATAAATTAGTGTAGCCATTATAAAGAACAGTATAATGTTTTCTCAAAAAATTAAAAATAGGTGCACTATACCAACCAGCTCTACTTCTGGGTATATGTCCAAAAGGAGATGAAATCAGTATTTCAAAGAGATGCCTACAGGTCCTCATTTGTTGTAGCTGTATTCATAATATTTGAAATCAACCTATACATCCATAAACCGATGAACAGATAATAAAAATGTGATGTAGATAACAATAGAATATTTTTCAGCCACAAGGAAAAATGAAATCCTGTTCTTTGCACCAAAATGGTTGGACATTATATTAAGTAACAGAGGACATTATATTAGGTAATATAATACAGACACAGAAAGACAATTGTCATATGTTCTTTATCATACATGAAAGCTTAAAAAAAGATAATCTGAATGTAGGCTTGTGATTATTTGTTGTAGAGAGGGTTATGGGAGGGTGGATAACATGGGCCAAAACACAGAAGAGTTATGTTCCACTTTAGAGTGGAGTGATGATATGATCATAATTTAATATATAGTTTGGGAAGAACAGGAGGAGAGGAGGACTATATATTAACCATTTATCTCTTTTCTCTTATTACTGATATCTAAGGTCTTCACTTTCTCTTTCATCTGTAAAAATCTAGATGCTAATCCGTTTGAAACTGTCCTAAATATTGCACAGCATTGTAATGGCCAATCATGAGAGTTCTTTTTAATGTGTGGTTTTATTTACATTTACTTACAAAAGACATATCATGAACTCTGTGCCAAAAATTAAGAAAAATTCTCTAAATTTCCTTAATCAAATTTAGACTTTATCAACATTTCTACATTCTTTACACTTTTATATCCTAAAGTAGTATTATCAAACCACAGATAGCATCTACTTAAAAACTAGAATTGTACAATAACTATTTATGTAATAATTATATAACAATTAACTATATAATAATTAACAATATGTATATAGTTTTACATATTTCTTATGAGAAAGCATCTCATCTCAAAGTAACTCATCAATCTGTGAAACTGTTGGTCTGATTATGCTGTGTTATAATACACAGTAAATGCAGAGAAAAGAATACAGAAAACATTGCTAGATAAATAAATTAAAATTAGAATAATTTAATTTTTGAGTAAAATTGCCTTATTACAGTTTTGCTTCCAGTTTATCCCCTACTGAGCCAAAGGTGAAAATATATAAAATTTAAACTGCCTTTTACTAATCCTGCACCCACCCAACCAGTGGGATACTGAATTTTTATATATTTGAAAAGAATGTAAGCCATGTACAAAAATCTGGATCCTCTATGCCTTTCTTTGTTTTGTTCTAAAGAATTTACATTATGAC
Organism: Marmota flaviventris; assembly: GCF_047511675.1. Lineage (NCBI taxonomy): Eukaryota > Metazoa > Chordata > Mammalia > Rodentia > Sciuridae > Marmota > Marmota flaviventris. The sequence goes on along the minus strand of NC_092509.1, from coordinate 81,883,807 downwards.
CTATTTATTAAGAGCTCTGAAGTGGGTCATTGTGAGTTCAAGTGCAAAAGAGGATCTCTATTTGCATTTGAATTGCCACTATACTCAAATAACCAATCAAGAAATGTCTCAGTTTGAAGGGCAGGTGGGTGGGAAGAAAGATTAGCAAATATAATTTAGATTCCACATGTTGTGCCAAATCTTCCCTCACATACTATTTTTCAAACTGGGGAAAGAAGGAATTAAGTCATTATTATTGACCCTGTATTTGAAAGAAGATAAGGGAATAGACACGCCAATCATCTTTCCCACCTCATTTCCCCAAAGGGAAAGATAAATTAGTATGGTTATTTTCTTTGGTGTATATAGTTTTATAAAAAGTATTAGTGATTCTTGCCATTTGCTTAAACGTGTATCCCATATTTTTCTGTAAGATTTGATAGTTCTATGTACCATAAAAACTACACAATTTCTCTTAATAAAAAGTGATAAGAAAATAAAACACCAAATTTTATTTCCCATGATTCCCTAACATTTTGAACATCTACAATAGATTAACATTTAATCATATTCCATGTGTTAAAATTAAAGGTAAAAATAAATATTTATAAGGCTCAATATCAGCATAATTGTTGAAATGCTAAAACCCTTGTTCTTTAATGTTTAAAAAATTGCACATAGTGGAAACCAATAGAAGAATTTTACAAAATTTCACAATTTTCATGATACAAATTATACTGTAGCATGCATTAAAATTATATTAGCATGCATTATGTAATTTATATGCATTAAAAGGTTTCCACTCACACTAATAACCATATCAGCATTTAATTAATAGACTAAGTGTATTCACATTAGTTATACTTAAAAGGAGAATAAAATTGAGATCAATCACTGGTTTCTTTTAAAAGATTGCATAGCTGAAGCATAGTTTCTATGATTTACCCAAATATGGTTATGGTTTATGTGATTATAATGACTCCTCAATGAGCAGTCAATAAGTGCCATTGGATTACCACATGGCCATACTAGTTTATGTATTTTAAATGGTCAGAACCATGGAAACAGCCATTGCTCCATTTTTTTTTTTTTATTTTGTTAAAGCCCTGAATGCAAATCAAATCAATAATGTAATCAATTGGATCTGGAACCTCAAGTTTGGGAACTTACAATAAATATGTTTCTGATAAAAACACTAAATCTAGATGTTATAAATGTTCAGCTTATTTCTTCCAAGAGCATAATATGGTTACATTTCACACTTGAGTGACCAATTTGTTTTCTGTGTGTTGTGGGATTAAAGTGCATCCAAATAAAAGCATGTGCTTAAAATATAGAGAGGTCTACGAAGAACCTAAAGGCATTCTTCTGTAGCTTTAAAAATGAATGTGGATTTTTCAATCAGAGAACTACAAGGCAGAAGAAAAATTTGAGCATCTGTCTATATCTAGACACCAAATGAAGAGGCATGTTTACCACACTCACCTCTTTAACCATGATTGTGTAAATCTATGTGGATGATGAAGCTGAGAATTACACCCAACACTTTCGCCATCAGTGCAAATATATGGTATGAGTGGCTACTTATATTTCTGACCATCTGTCAAAATGGTAAAAGGCCCAATTAAAAGTTTCTACATCCTTTCTTATAGTAGTTTTCAGATGGTTCTGGGTTTCCAAGGATAATCTAAGTAACAACATTTGTTACCTTAAGAACTTCTGACATTTCAATTAAAAAAAGAAATAGTATTGCACTGCTTATGCTAAACTAAATAGTATGTAGATAAATATCACATTTTCTAGCAAGTGAAATAAATAATTGGAAATATCTTGAAATAATGTCCAAAAATATAACTTCTCGGATTTTCTTGAATCATTGTCACCTTTAAATACAGATGTGACTTAAGTGTTTTCCTAGTTGTTAATGGCTTGTATTATTGACATGAATTGGACTTGGGTTAAGTGGTCTGATTTGGGCACATACGTAGAATTTGGGAGGAGAAAACACAGATTCAAAAAGAGAACCCTTGGGTGAAATTGAAAATACAATGGCCTGGAAATCAGGACTCCTGGGTTTTATTCCTCTTTGCCTTTTACTTTTGTTACTTTTAGTAAATTACTTATGTCTAAGTTTCATTTTCTTTATGTTTAGTATTAGACAGTTGAACCAAACAAAGCGTAAAGTCTTCTGGCAGTAATCTTTCATTCTTCTAGAACATTCCATTCCTGATTGCTCACATCAAAGAACATCCATTCTTTTAGGGGGTTGGTGATATCAGGAATTGAACTCAGAGCCACTCAACCACTGAGCCATATCCCCAGCCTTATTTTGTATTTTATTTAGAGACGGGGTCTCACTGAGCTACTTTGCTCCTCACTTTTGCTGAGGCTGGCTTTGAACTCGAGATCCTCCTGCCTCAGCCTCTCAAGCCACTGGCATTACGGGCATGCATCACCATGCCTGGGTGATATCCATATTTTTAAAAACTGTGTCCTTTCTTGTCCAATCAGAATTATCCCATTTGTTTCTACAAAACTTTGCATATAAACATATTATAGTATCTATTACATTATAGTATAAATATATGTGGGTTTAGGATCTACCTGCACCAAAAATGTTGTAAAATTTTCAAGGGTAGACTCTAGTATTTCATTTTCCTTACTATTTAACCCTGTGCTCAAAGTACAATTTCTACTGCATACATATTTTTTACACTAAGTATAGATAGACATAATTATGTGAAATACTCTTGGTTTAGTCTCTAATTTTGTCTTTTTTTTTTTTACTCTAGTATACAGATTTTAAAAGGAAGACAATTCCTAATTATCTGTAATATTGGTAGAGCTTGGATTAGAACCAAGGTAATGTCTGTCGACATCACAGCTTTCCTCCTGTTGGTTCTTCTGTCAACTGACACTTCGATCTGTTTAGAGTTTTGTGAAGTTTGGCAACCAGCTCTCATTGGTAGCATTGCCTCAGTTTCCTCATATGCGATCTGGCAACACTGGGTCCCAAGATGAGAAATCTGGTGTCTAAGTTCTGGGCAGATCATGCTTTGAGAAGGAGCCTTGTGAGATGGCAGCATCCAGGGCAAATCTGTGGTTCCTGGGGGTATGACTTAAGATGTGAGATCAAAGAAGAGTTTAGTGTATGACAAAATAATAAAAATGGAATATTTCCAAATGATTTACTTGAAAATTGTAATTAATAAATGGAACTAGGCTTCCATTTCCTAAATAAATATTTCACAAAATGATCACATAAGCCTTTCTTTGTATTTTGTGCTTCTGAAGATTGGTCAAACATGTTGAATATTCAGCAATAATGGGAGCTGTCAGGCAAAATAGTAATTTTGCTTTAAGTCATTATTTTTAGTTCTTCTTTATTTAAATAAGCTCACTTATCCTCATATTAGCCTTGCTTCATTCTGTTCTTACTTTGGGTTTTAAAGTGGTAATAATGTAAAGAGAATTTTGTAGGCTAAATTCTGAGGTTTATATACAACATATCTTTTTAGTGTTTCTAACTTTTTTCTAAACATACATAATAATATATAACCCTATAGAGTCTGTGGGACTCCTTTTTTTCAGAAAAGAACAGAAAATATGAATCTCATTTGAACTTGGCTTAACATCTGAAAGAAAATGTGGAAAACCCAGAAGTGTACAGCTCAAACTAAAACCTGAACGTTAGCTAAGAAATTTGAAGATTTCTTAAAAAAGGAAATACATGGAAATACAAAAATACAAGTAAGCATACATAATTTGATCTAAAAAAGTTTCACTTAAAAATGTCATTTAAAAAAAGTTAAAGATTAAGAAAGAAAGAAAGAAAAAAAAAAGAAACAGAAAAGGCAAGTTGTAAGTACCTTTCCAGCGATTGTCCTTATCCTGGAAGATGCCCCTTGTCTTCATACACATGCAATTAATATCATGACATTGCACAACTCTTTATGAAGGAGAAAAATATGCTTCATGGCCTGTGCTGTATAATTTTCCAGAAAATATGGAATGTGGGCTATAGGCCAACACATTAACTTATTTCCTAAAATAGTAACATTCTAAAATCTCTACAATGAACTTCAGATGATTTCCAAACAAGGGTTATAGTCAGAATAATTTAGTAGAAAAAATTCTTTAGAGTCTTTTATTTATCAGAAACCGTATTGAGGATATTAAATGCTTGGCATGCAAATATTATTTAAAGTAGGCAAATGCACATATACAGTTGACCTTTACCCAGATATTAATATTTTTATTATGCAAATGTGAGAAGAAACTTGCATCGGGTTTCTTCTTTTAATAAAATCTGGCAAAAGCAAATCATATATAAATGTACTTGAGTGTCTCTAAAGTAAAAAATAATTGTGTAGCTCAACAATGCATCCATTTAATCAGTTCCAAGGCATTTCATGAGCTTGTAGAGTGATGTTTAGAATTTGGCTGAAATTGGGTTTCTACAAAACCCTTGTTAGCTTTTCTCAATTTTTTTTAGTGCATTTTCAAAGACATCTAATCACCATGAGTCTGATTAATTTACTTTCCTCTCATCAGAATGCTATTTTGCAAGAGTTAGATATTTGATAGTCAGTTATCTATTCTGGACCTTTTTCTTTGTATGGATAAATGCAAATTTTGCCAAAAGCAAATAGGAATCAAATAGCAAGAATATTTCAGTTTGGTATGAGATTTAGTGAATTTGAAAGTTATTACTAAAATACAGTTGTAGTCTGAAATTCATTCCTATTCCTCATTCTCTGTGCATCAAGAAAGAGTTTCATTGTAATACATACTGAGGGAAGAGCTAAATTAGACTCCAGAAAAAATGACGAGGCACCTGCTGGTCTGATTCAACTGTGTAATTCCATGTCACCTTTTTTCATACATTAATTTTAAAAGTACTTAGAGAATTTTTACCATAGCCCAGATACTGCTGTAAACATTCTACACATGCTAACTTGCTTTTCATACTATTGTTATCTTGGACATCACACCGCATGACCCATTATACATATGAGGAAGTGTTAATTAACTTGTCATGACCACATAAACGTTCAGTGACAAAGCTGAGTTTCAATCCCAGGGTCAGAGCTCCAGAAGTCATGCTTTCAGTCATTTTGCTGTACGGTTGCTAGCTCAAGTCCTTAGAAGTTGGTGATACCCAAATTTACCTCTTCAGTGCTAAAGTTATAATGGGGGGCTCATAGGCTCTGCTCAGCAGTGTGTAGGTTGCTCATTTGACTGAGACATAAGTAGATGGTAATTTTGAGGAAAACCTATAGCATGGATTCAATATAATCAAAACTCATGAGCCCCGGCTGGAGCTGCTTAACCTTGGCATTGACACCTTACCATGTGAGTGCCTATTGCCAGTATAATCTTTGATAGTGCCTCCCACAATTTAAAATGTATGGCAATCATCCCAGTTCACACAAAATTTTGCTCACTTTAGGAATTCAGACAATTCTAGACCTGCTCACTGAGAGTGGGTTATGCAATTTGCATAATATTTAAGGCTATAAACATCCCAGGTGGTTTTGGCCAAGACACTCAACTTTGCTAAGCTTCATTCAACCATGGTTAAAATGGGGATAATGGGAGCATTTACTTCATCAGCTTGTTTGTGGATCACATAAGAAACCATATGTGTAAGCACCTCACCCACAATAAGCACACAATCCTATTTACAGGAGGACATTTGCATAAGGGGGAAATATTTGCACAGAGCTGCCCAGCAGAGAAAAAAAAATGAAGGTAATAACAGGTGGTCTATTCTGTGAGCTATAGAAAGAACTTGTGTCTTGTAATGAAAGAAAGAAATCAATTCCAGAAGGTGTTTTGTAAGAAGACAGGGCTTACTTGGTCTTCTTTTAAGCAATGACTGACATGGAGGGCAAGAAGGAGAAATTTCTCCATTGTTCTTTAACAGAGAAAGTAGTAAGAAGCTCAGAATCCTTTGGAATCTCAATGCTGTACATTCTGGGGAACATGGAGAGATCATTCCATTAGTGTTGACATTGGATTATCTCTATGAATGCAGAAGCTGTTGGTAACAGGGAGATCCACCTTCCAGAGACTCTTTTCTACCAAAAAGAAAAGAAAGGGCAGGAATGCAGACATTAAAAGACTGTGTTGAGGCACACAGAAGACTTGCCTCTGAATTTTCTAGAAATATCAAGAAGAAACCTTGGTGGCAGCAAGCTGACTTGCCATTTGTAAATGCCTATATATATATATATATATATATATATATATATATATATATATAAATTATATGTGTGTTATTCGTATGCATATGCATATATGTGTATATATATATATATATATATGTGTGCATATATATATGCACACATACACACACAGTAGGTAGTGACTCTAATACCTACTTTGAGATCAATGATGGAAAATCAGGTTTTTCAGTAGGTAGTGACTCTAATACCTACTTTGAGATCAATGATGGAAAATCAGTTTTTTATTAGCTCAACTTTGTCACTTTAACCCCCTGGTAATGTCTTCTGAGGGAAACCTATTTTATGAAAAGCCTCTAGTGTTTGACCCAATATGTGGATAATTGATAGCAATTTCCCCTAATTTACATACTTTTCATAAAAGGCAATTCTAGAACCACCTCAGTGCTTAGAGGAATCTCCCAGTGAAGCATGATCATTTGGGACTCTATGAGGACTGATTTGGAACTTTGTTCATTTTGCATGCCTGTCATCAAATTTGGGAGAACAAATGTTTTTCAGGTTCTTCGTAAACTTCTCCCCTTTGGCCTATTTCTGTTTATCAAGCAGGAAGCTCTTCTTTTGCCTGTATTTTGCAATCTTACCAAGTTTTATCCTCCATGATACAATACAACATAAGATTCTCTATCACTGTACAAAACATCTCTGAAAGCAGTGATGATTTGAAACACAAATATGGTAAGATCTGTATGGATTAAATCTATTTTATTTTTTATTAAGCTGATATTCTAAAATCAAATTTTTGAACTGAATATAATCAAAGAAGTACCAACATAACTAATATTTTTGGCTTTTCTTATGTGAAAGAATAATATAATAGAAACTATTGAAACACTTTGGAAAACTTATACTGAGGTGGAAAAGGAACGTGACAATTAGAAACAATTATATTTCATAACTTTTCCTTGAAATGCTGGGAAAATTATAATATAAATTTAAATTATAATGAAGTCTGTAAGAAGAATAAAATTTTTAAAGAGGACAAGGAAGAAGAGGAGGAAGAAAAGGAAGAAAAAAATAGAGGCTTCAATATATGAAAGCTGTTTTAAATTGATGTATATTTTACTCATTTCTGTATGCTGTAACAGTTGTTTTGTAAAAGCTCATATTGCCAAGGGAATAAACTTGCTTTATTGTTTTTTTTAATGTTAAATTGGTGTCTGTTTTTTTCTTTCTTTGCTGGGATTTTCAGATGGTGGAAAATACTAAAACTCTTTTCTCATTTGGAGCACTACAGGCCTATCCATTTTTCTATGTCCTTTCTTCTTGCATTTCTAAGTGGATCGCACCAAACCAGAAAATGTACCACAACACATGCAAGAAATAAAATGAATAGTGATAATGCAGGTTAGTCCTTGCCATTAGTTACTTCCTTTGCCTTAGTTTTCAGTCGGCAACTAGATCAATTTGAGGTGTCTGCTTTATTTCTCACAAGCATATGTAAGCATTTACTTACAGGCTCCCTCTTAATACATTCCACATTAGAAAAGGCCAAGAGTATAACAATTCTTTAAAAATTCAAATTTCTTGAGAAACATGGAGGAGGTGAGGAAGAGGGAGTGTTAACTTGGCAGATTGTGTTTAAAATATTTTGCAAAAGGAGACCCCTAAGGAGCTGTCCATTAAACTCCCACCATTTTTCTGTGAGAAGAAAATATTTTTTCTGGCTTGGAATTTATGTGATTCTTAAATGTTCTCACAGATTGAAAGAGACTTACTTACTGTTTGAATATATGCTTGGCTATCCATAACTGAGTTGTCTCTATTAATTACAAGAAAAATTTGCTTTTGCTTGAACTTCATACTTCCCTTTTTCTTCTTACAAAATGCAAAATATGTGGATAAGTTTTATCACTATTCTTCTAAGAATATCAAAGAAGGAACCTTAGATTTATGCAACAATTTTTTTTCCCTCATGTCTGTGTTCGTCTGATTTTGGAGTGCAATTCACAATTGCAGGAAAGCAGTTATGTCTTTGAAAAGCACTAAATAAATTTCATTCACTGAATGGGTAATTGTTCAAGGTCATCCATTCGTTGTCTTTGTCTTGGTTGTTTGAATTAGTAGCTAATAACGGTGCTGAAATGTGAATGAATTATTAGCAATGGGGCATATTTGGGGGAGTGTCAGGAAATATTACAGGGCAATTATGGTTATCCAATAGCAGAGCTGTGTTCCCAGCAGATGTCTTATAATTACTGTGTTTAAAGAGTGTAAGGCTTAAACTAAGATTATAGCTTTTATATTGTCTGCCTTAAGAAGTCATATTTGGAATTTATTCAGTTTATTCTCCTGCCCTTTCCCTTTTGTTCTGATTCTGTCGCTTACATTTTGATTTAAACATAGTCTTTTTATGAATTAAAATAAGCATCAGCAGATGGTATGTAGTATTGGTGTTTATAAAATAAGAAAATGGCTGCAGAGATATTTAAAAATGACTATTGACAAATAACTTGTATTGATATTATTTATTTGTTCCTCATTTTTAAATTTATGTAGTTCAAATATTTTTAAATCTCAAAGAGTTCACAATCTGGTATTCATGAAAGTGTTGCTCCAATATATTCATTTTCAGCAGCCTGATAAAAATCATTCAGGAAATGTTGAGTTACCAGTAGTTTCAGAACTCCTCAGTTTTAACAGCTAAACTTAGTTCAGGACTAATTTTCTCCTTTCAGCATTGACCTCTCATTTTAAAATGAGAGGGGTAAAAATCCTCCCTTGTCCTCAGAATTTGCAGCTGGGGCTTCAGGAAACCAGTACACTGCATGCAGTGATCGCATCTGTTGTGAGCTTACATGACACAGCAGTGGAGGAGAGAAGTATTTCACAAACCCATTGCAAAATATGCTTGGTTTCCTTGTGTTGACATATTTGACATTGCAACCAGTGGGACTATTTTTTAGAAGTGCTCATATTCAAATCTAAAAGTCAATTTATTTGACCAACAAGTAAGTGTATGGGGAGGATAAAGAATGAGTGTGAGGGGTGGGGGTGGGGACACACAGTTTCCTTACTTGTAGAAATGTATCCTTCCTGAGCTGTACAGAGGGTTTAATAAAGTTGAAATGAAAAAGAAATAACAAAAGAAATTTTTAAACTAACTTTAAAACTTTCAAGCATTAAATCTAAAGATCTCTGTCTTACATTACGAAGATTTGCTCACTTTTGGGTACCCTACAGAATCTAATAGATCACTTTCTTATAAAAATGTTGACAGTACTACCAATCAGACAGTGGATTTTCGTATTACACTTGATTTTTCATTCTAACATATTTGGGCAATTCTAATTGGGCTTTCTTATTATTTTTAAATAAATAATTTCAAATATAAATTTTACAGAACTTTTGGAATAATTTACCAGTAATTTGAAACCTTCATCAAGTGGTTTCTTGATCTTGCCTTTCTCCTTACAATAGTAGTTAGAACATGTGGCCACATCCTTTGATAGACTCATCCTGAATAGTAATTGTGAAAAGGCATATGTATTTTTTCAATATATTTAAAAAGTTTTAAAAGTCAACAAGCAATTCTTGCATACTTATTCTGCGTATACACTGTGATAATCGTTTACAGAAGTACCCCTCTGAATAAGAAGTGAATTCTCTACCAAAGGAAAACTAGGGATGCTCTCTTGTACATCAGGTATGCAAAATGTCCACATGGTGATCCATAACAGAATAACTGTTCTCATAGAAACGCAATGCACAATATGAACATAGAAGGAATAAAAAGGGGAAAAAAAAGATACATCAAGTGACTGGAGCCATTTTTTTCTGGGCCTATCAGGTCTTTATGTATGGAAAATAGGAAATCAGGTAGACTGGATAAGAAAGAGTACAAGAATGAGACTGACCCAGAAGCAAGCATGGAAATGGATGGCAATGTGAATAGATGGTCTGATTAGAAATGAGAAAAATAATTCTTTATACATAGTATATAGATTTCTGACAATGATTAAGAAGAAATAAGCCTGAGAAGTTTTGTTGGAGTTTGGCTAGGTAAGAACTTAACTCACACAGAGGAATAGTTGTTTGGGGCTTTGGAACAAGGAAAATGACCAGATCTGTGATTAGGAGATAATCCTGGAAATGATGTGAAAGATTGGATTAAAGGGAAAGATTGGTGACAGAGAAGTCAACAGGGGCAGTATTGTAATAGCTGAATTGAGTGATGAAGGAGCCTTAAAAACCAATAATTGTGTATGGTAGCATTTCTTTGTATGTGCTCATGTTGTCTTTTCAGATAGAAAAACCCTTCTTCTCACCTCATTGCTTACACACACACACACACACACACAAACACACACTTAATAAATTCTTTAAAAAATTAAACTTTCATATGTTAGTTTAAAAAATATATTAACTCAGGATTTTAACAAAAATAGTGGTACTTGGAGGCAAAACGGGGAAGGATGCTGAGGTAAAATTTAAATAAAAATTACAAATAAATTTTCTTGAGAGGAGGGTGAGAAGAAAGCACTTAATATGGTGCAAAAGTACTGATTTTAGTGTTATATAATAGAAAGTTATTGACAGCAGTAATATATGCATTTAGTAATAAGGCTGAAGGAATAATAGAAACTATTTTTTTTTACTTTACTGTGATATGTATTTTACTTATGTTGACTTTTGTCATCACCTTATTATTAAATAATAATAATAATAAATTAAATAAATAGTAATACCTTATCTTACTGCTATCAATGACTTCTTGTTATGTGACATTAAAATGAGCACCTTTGTACCTAATATCAAATGTTGTTCAACACATCTCCTTTCAACAAAATCATATCATAATTTTTATTTAAATTACATTTCAGAGTTTTCCACTTTCTTTTTAAAAGTATATTATATTGCTTACTTCTGTACCAAATAGTTTACTAAGCCCTGTACCCTTATTTAAATAGCTTTTTGTTTTTCCTGGACTTTTCTTTCTCTTTTCTGTTTCCTGAATTGCTATACCATAATCATTATAACATTTGTGAACAATGTTTTGCTGATTTTTTTATTGTCAGTCTCACCAGGTAATACTTTATCATTAATTTAGTCGTTCTTTTTTATTTTCCTAGAGACATTCATGCCTTAGTGTTCATAGCCTTGCACATAGCTATTCTCTTAAGAATTCCCTTTACCATTATTCCAGGAATCATTTACATCCCTTCCAGTGTTGAAACCATTTTTTCTTGAACCTATGTCTTCTTTGTCTACTTAATTCAATTTTTTTTTTTGGTGAAGTATAACTTCCCATGGAAGAGCAAATTACAAATATGTATTATAAGATATAATGTATCCAAATTGCTTTAATGTTTCTCCTCTGATTGATTTTTTTTTAAATGGAGCATCTAATTTTAGATTGGAATTAACTTAATTTAGAAGTCTAAATGTTATAGTCTAGTTCCCATATGTTATCCCATTTATGCATCTGGAAGGTTTTTAGTATCACATTTTCGTATCTGATATCCTAAAATTTCACTATGAAGTACTTTATAATGTCTTTTTTTTTGTCATTATTTTGTTGGGTCTTCAGAGTGAATTTTCATGTATTTATTCAACAATCTTATTGATTGTTGCTAACATGCTAGGCACTCTCCTAGATTTTGGTAAACTAGTGATTTTTTATTAGATTCTAACTGATACACTGGATAAATAAAAATCAAATTATAATCAAGTATAAAACTACACACTCTAAATCATATTAATGTTAATTATCTCTGAATATGGTGTCATAATTTCACCTATCAGTATATTCTAAGCCTTTACAGAGAAAATATATACTTTTGATAAGAAAAAGGTCAATATACTTTTAATCCTAAAATAATTTTTGAAAAAAATTCACTTGTAGACAGTGAAGAATAATGTTCAGTTATCTCTGATTACTTGGTATGATTTAAGTTAGGCTCTTTGTACTTTGTTCAAATACTTTATAAAAAAAAAAACTTAAAGATGAATAATCTCCAGAAAACACAGACTTAATACTGTTTCAAATACAAATTCATGATTCAACATTAATTTTTTGATGCATTAATGTATATGGGACATTATAACAAATTATTTCAGATATAAGGCAGATAATAGAAAGAGACAATAGAAATGCTAGCTTTCTCATTCAAGGAATACCACTAATCTTTTGGCCTAAAACTTTATTGGTTTCAACATTTAGTGTTTACTTAGGGAGGGTCTAGGAGTTTTTAACCTTTCAGACATATAAATTTGAATTTTTTGTCATGTTATAAAAATGTGAAGTTGTACTCATTAGAAGTAATCTAATTTGGAAAAGGTTCATCATTTCAAATTTTAGCTTCTACTAATATATTAGTTCTTGTGTAACAGAGCACAGGAACTCTAAAATAAAAAAAAGTTCTGAATTCAATAGAGTATCTTAGGAAAGTGGATCTGTTGTATTGAATGACTGTGTAAGGGTTAGGGAATACACAAAGAAACTAGAGTTCTTAAAGGTTGGTAAAAATGGTTTTAAAAAATGGCAATTGATCCTAAATTAACTGATCATGGTAGCTTCCAAATTAGTAAAATCCTATACTGCTATAATTTTTAAAGCCCCATCACTTCTGTTGCAAAAACTTAATGGATACCACATTCTGCATTGTCCTTTGTAATAAAATTGAAAATTACATTATATGCATTTATGTGTCTCGTTATTTCTTAAAAATGTAATTGGATTATAGTAATTTTAAAGGGCAACCTCAGAACGTTAAAAATCAACCTTATCTTTCCTGAAATTTCTGCCCTGGAAAAAATAAGTCTTTTTTTTTCCCCCAGCATACTCAATACTCACCATTATGAATGCAGCAAAGGAATGTTCTAGGAATAAAACAAAACCTAAAAAACCATGCTTAAGAATGGAAAATTTCAGGCAATATTAAAATAATCTAAAATCAGAAATTCACTAAATCAATTTTAAAAACATCATTGTACTACATATAAAATGTGCAGACTTGATATGGGGAACCAGGAGGACGATTCAGTTTTATATTATGAACTGTATCAAACATCAACTGTTCTTGCTAATTTTAAAATTCAGGCTGAAAGCAGGGACATAGACACCATACACTTGAGAGGAATAGTTTTCTTTTACTCCCATAATTTTGATCAGTAATTTTTATATTTTCTACTTCACAAACTATTAGAAAAAATCATTCAAAATTTTGATGAGAAAAAAAATTCTGTATTCCAGAATATCAACACATTTGTTTTATATTTCAGTCTTAATTCACTCATCTTTAGGTGCTGGTTTGATTTTCCTACATTTGAGAAAACATCATTTTGTCCCTTCTGCTATCAAAATAGAAAAGATCATTTTATATACAATTTTGGTTAGCTTCTCGTTTTCTCTGTCAAATTTAGAACCACTTGAACACTGTGGTTTCTAAATTTAGTCAAACCCTTTGAGCTTTAAGTTCCGTTTGGCTCTAGCTGAACATGAACCGCTGCTTTGAAAAAAAAAAAAAATCCCCTTGGCACTATCAGAATCTAGATGTGTGCACAGCACAGACCTCCTCTTATTTAAAAGAAATACATTCATTTTTATTTGAAAGTTGGGAGCTCCAAGAGAATAAATAATAAAATATGAAACTTTAAAGAAATGGGTCATATTTTTAAGACAGTTTTCAAGCAGAATTGGGACTTTGGGTTTAGGGCATGATATTCTTAAAAATAAATAAATAAAAGGTCTATTTTATTATTTAAAAATGTATTTTCTTTGACATAGCAAATTAAAGCAAAATCTATTCATTATGTTACCAATGGTAGGTTTAATGCTATCGAGAAAGACCTTGTTGAACTTATTTTTTTCTTTAATGGTAAATTATTCTCCGCACTGTAGGAAAGAATCAGAGTATGCATTCCTGTAAGTCAGATTGTCAATCTTTCGCTTTTCATGCTTAGGCTACAAATTTAACCTGTAATGATAATAAAAGTAACATTTAAATAGGAGACATGTCAGGATATGTTCTAAGCTCCTTACATACATTAATTAATTCCACACCACCACCCTTGAAGACAAGTACAGGTCTTATCTCTGGTTAACAGATGAGGGAACTGAGACTCCATGTGATGAACCCAATTCCCAAGCATCACATCGCTTACTTATGGTGGGGCTGGGGTCAGAACCAGAAGTGTCCCTCCCTAGAGTTTTCCCTTGTGACTCCTGTGCAGTATCCCAGAGTCTGGACTAAATTTAAAAACCACAATGTTCAGGGATCCAAGTTTCTCCCTCAGTCTGCCCACATCAAGCAAGTTAGCCTGTGTTTGCGTAGCCAACTGTTTTTCCAATGTGCGCACTCATTCTTTAGGCACCCATGCTGAAAACTTACTTAAAGCCCACACACCTAATGTTCTGATTGTGATTTAACACAAGGTTGTAAAGTACAGGAAGTTTTCCAAGTGTAGATGTTATTTGTCTCTGAAACTGCATATTGTGCTTGCTTGCTTGGAGCTCACTCCCTGGGAAAACACACACACACACACACATATTCTTCCTATTGTTCCTCGCACTTCCAGTCTCAGCAGCCTTCCTCTTCCTGACTGCTTGAGTGTGGGTTGTGCATTCTTCATTCATGTATTCATTCTTCTAACATCCATTTCCGTATTTCCCTGTATACCTCCTTGGCTTCTCCTATAGGCTTCATGCATAGTTTGTTTTGAAAAATGCTGGTTTTAAATAAGTTAACAAGTGGATAAAGGAATTCCTGTAACCTAGAGAGCTGTTCTTTTTGAAATGTTACACTTTAAACCAAAACAGGGGTGAGAAAATATTTTATGTGCACATTTTTAAAGTCTTCCCTTTGCCTGAGATGAACCAAAAAAGTTAAGGAGGGGAGGCAGAGAAAGTCTTTTTTCTGTGCCTACTGCCCCATGCGTGAAAGATTCATAGTAGTCTCCAGAGAAATGGGAGGATCAAGCTGCAATGTCAATGAGATCACTTCTGAAAACACTTTGGGATAAAATCTCCAGCTTTTATGAGCCTCTCCACTGGCAGTATATAAAACAAAACATTTAGATATGTTTATTGTTTCACTGTGGACCTTATGGGTACAATTTCTTAAACCATATTTTCCTTTGTCATTTTAGTCTTAGTTTATTACTCATATGTCTCCTTCCTAAGGAGGAGAAGGAGCTCAGATATCTGTAAGCCCTATGGAAAAAGAATTGTTCAACACCAACAAGCCCTACTCTGCAAAGAGGTAGTTTCTTTTCACTTTTTTGTATTTAATACCAGATCTTATTTACCAGACCTTCTTGTATATAGTCATAATTTTTGGTACTCAATAAATGTGTGTGTATTGAATTTGAATGAGTATTTAAGCACAAACCTTTGATGATCTTGGAACATCTTTCTTATAGCAACAAACTGAGGAAGAATTGCACAATTTTTCTCCATTTTATGTTGGACTATATATGACACTTTTAGGAAGTGAAAAATGTAGAAAATTGCTGGGGCAATAATTTGCTGAGTGTTGGGGATAGAAACATCAGCAAGATGATGTACTCCTAGCTCATCCACTATTTAACTCTGGATAGCCAACTTCTATTCTGTTTCTTTATATTATTGTCCCTGCCCTATCATAAATCATAGTGACAAGCACTGTAGCTATTTCTAACATTTTTCTGAAGCAGTATATGCAAAATCACCAATGTCACAGTCTCTACAGTTTCATGTAGATGGGAAGTTTGAAAAATAATGGAACTTTGAATGAGAAAAAAAAAAAGGAGAAAAGACTTTAACAACCAACATTAACAAACTTGCAAAACTCTATCATTCCACATGCATTTTATTTTCATGCACTCTAATGTATAAATCCTTTTCCTTTCCACAAAAGGAACTGACAGAGAGGTCAAATGCTTATATACCTTTAAGAAGTCACAATTCTAATATGTGAGAAGAATAAAGTGAAAAGTTAGTATGGAACTGTAGCCACGAAGAAATCTGCTTACCCATCCTCCAAATCAGCTGAAATTTCCTCTTCCCATCTTTCCCTTTTCCCTTTATGAATTATAATTCTAACCTGAAGCATACTGGTTATGCGAAAGTATTTACTATTAGTTCTTCCCTACAGGTTTTGTTTGTTCCTGAAAAATTAGGTTTTCATGGCAATTTGCTTTGGTGAGTAAACAGTACTTAGAACATCATTTACTCAAAGTAGGCACTCAAAATCTATTGACTGGATAAATTAATGAATGTGTTTTATGTCATGTAAATGCACCTATTCAATTATACAGCGTTGAATAAGAGTATTTCAAGGAGAGATTGTAAAGAGGAAGATTGTGTTTGAAATCTGTTCTAGCTCCAAGCTCCTTCCCTTCCATCCCTTTTAGATTGTCTTGCCTAAAATTGCAAAATTCGTCTCTGAATATAGCATGATGTAACTGCAATCTCTACTTAGCAAAAAGGAAAAATTGGGGATTAGAATTTTAGCCCAGTTGAGGAGCATTTGCTTACATGTGCATGGTCCTGGGTTCTATCCCTAGCATTGCAAAACAGGAAAAACCTAACTCTCAAAATGAAATAATCTATGCAAAGATATGAAATTGGAAAATTAATACATGGAATATACACAAAATTATGTAATATTTAACCAGAGGAAGGGTATTCTGGGGGATCTGAGGGAAATTTAATTTCTTCCACTAGATTGTAAATTTTATAGAACAATGTCTATTTTGTTGGCTATTATGGTCCTACCTGCTAGTATAGAGCTTTACATGAGATACATGCTCAAGAAATTCTTGCTAATTAGAAGACATTGCATTTGTCTTTCTTTTATACAGGTTTTTATACAGAGAAAATAGTTTCTAGTCTGAAAAATAAACAATAAGGACCTTCATAAATATTTGTTGAGTGACTGAACCCAAGCAAAGAACATAAAACCAGTCATGCAAATTGTGAAATGTGAGTCACTGTTCTTCAGGTGGATGAGAAGGACACGTTTTTCACCAACATGAAAACCTAACGTGGGCATGCACAGGTCACCGGTGATCCTGCCCTTCCCCGAATTCTATGTGATTATGCTGCTGCTGCTGCTTCTGCTGCTGAAACCAGAACTTGGCAGTGACAGCTGGTTCCATCTAACCTCTGTTCTAATTTAAATGTACCTTTATCTCTGTGAATTTTTTTTTCTTACTCTGCAGAGGTAGAGGAACAAGTACCATTTTCATTTCAAAAGCTAATGTCCATATCTGTGTCCACTGTTGCTTTCCCTCCTTCCTGCTCCAGGATCCAATTCCATCAAGTGCTTCTTTCTTTCTGGAACACAACTCCTGACAATGACCTTTGCCTTTTAGCCCACAGCTGTGCACAATTCATGTCTTCTGCAAATAAATCCCAAGTGCCTAACACCTGAATACCCAATCAAGCCACTGTTCCTTTAGTAACTTCCCTTCACCTTTCAAAGGTAAGCTATTTGCTGAAAATCTGAGGGATATTTGAAGCCTGTGGGGAGACGGGCACCACGGCAACTAAAAGTAACCTAAAAAAATAGCAAGATGCCCAAATAGGTCTGGCCAAACTTCTGCTCCCTTGGCAACCACTGCTGGTTCCTTATTTGAGTTTCCAATTCACAACTCTGATTGTTGCCCTTGCCTCAAGTAGCTGTGGCCTCTAATTGGGACATGGTATTTAGCTCTGCCATGCCCTGTTGTCACTAACCAGATACAGCCTTCCTGTGGCCCTCCTCATGACTACCTGAGATGGTTTGCTCAAGTCTTACAATACTGATAAAATCAGATAGGTTTTTTTGTTTCCTGACCCCACTTTCTCCTTATTTCCTAATTTTGGTTTCTGGCTCCACCACTTAAACAATTCTCTAAAAGATTATCATTAGCCCAGGTGCGAAGTCACATGCCTGTCACCTGAACAACTCTGGAGGTTGAGGCAGGAGGATGACAAATTCAAAGCCAGTCTCAGCAATTTAGCAAGATCCTGCCTCAAAATAAAAAGGGCTGGGGACATATCTCAGTGGTTAAACACCTCTGGGTTCAATCCCTAGTACAAAAAAAAAAAAGGATTATCAATAACCTCTTATTTGCAAAATCAATGGCTTTCTTCCATTTTATCCTACTTCATTTGTTATTATAGAGATAACAAACTAAAATGCTATGGACCAAATTGAGGTAAAAAGTGAATTTTCTATTTGAGCATTCTTTTAAAAAACGTATTTCTTTTAAATTAGTTACTTTAAAGGTGGTGGGGGGGGAGCACATGAATTTCATTTGCTTTTGTCCCATCCCTTCTTATTACTTTCAACTTGTCTTGCTTCATTGACATTTTCCTGACCACTCAAGAGACTTGGGTTCACACTATTTACAGTGTCCTTTCCTTGGTTGTACTATTTTACTTTGGTTCATACTCTTATCTTTTTTAAATAAACTCATCATCACTTTCTCTATATATACTTTTTATCTGAAGTTCTTCCAATGCTGTTTGCTTCTTGTGTATTTGAAATACAAATGATTTATAAAGATGTGTTTACAGTTGTCAGTTCTTTTACCATCTTCACCATGTCGACAACTACACTTGTATTCTTCAACTGCTCCCTTTACTTGGAGGCTCCTCAAGCCTATGTGTCTGCAATTGACTGTCCCTTGTAGGGACAGCTGTCCAGCACTGCATTTCTCAGTGTGCACTGACATCATCAAGTAACAATTCTCAAAAATATTTAAATTTAAATCCAATATTTAGAAACTAAAATTTTTCTTCTTATCTCTAAATCCTATTCTTTTCCCAACACTCTATTTGTTTCAGTTATTATTAATCGCCTAATCATGTAGACTCAAAATATCAATTTTTTTTCTTTCTCTGATATCTCTATATTGTCAAGCTCTGCATACTTTTATTTATTTCCTTCTGTCATTTTTTATTCCTATTTCTACTTTTCTTGTATAATGCTCATGAAAACACAGACTTTTCCTGAATTTGATGGTGCTACTTATCAAGAGTTAGAAACAGGAGTCTAAAATCTTTGTAAAATGATGCAAAATTCACTCCTTTTTTAGACAAACGGCCATTAATCTTTTTTGATTCGTATAGCCTCTCGAAGATGCTAGATTATGTTTACAAAATCCACCTTCTTCTTCTGTTGAGCATCATGAGGTCTCAGATCCCACACCTGTGTCTCATAGCTTTACTTCTCCTTACAAAGGCTCCTCCAAGTGATGTTACCTTGCATTCATGGACAAAGGGAAACCAATAATTTGGATGTATTAAGGAACTGATGAGTGAGTGAGCCCTTGCTTTTCCTAATGCACTTTAAGAAACAAAAGCTTTATTTTAAATTTTGAATTTGTGGTCATATGTTCTATAATACCATTATTTAATTCATTTTTTTCAACAAATTAATGAATTATTCACTTTTATCCTAAACCAATTATTTGTTCTCCTTATCCATTTTGCAAGTCCTTTCCATATTAAACTGTCCAAAGCTTAATGCCATTGATTTTCCTACTTTTATAATTATAAACTATGATTTTCTCTTGTGCGTGAAATATTGTTCAATTTCAGATTATGGCATTCCATTTTCTCCATGATCTGAATCTAATACTTCTTTCCCAACATGATTACATTGACTGACAATTGCCAGCCCCTCAGCTAAACCAAAACTTTGACCTTCCTCCTTGGTGCAAAGACTGGAGGGTGGTTCTCCATAATCTCCATCTCTGGGTATTCATGGTTTTGTACAGCACTGCCCCCTGGAGCATAGGCATGGCTTCGTGGAAACAATGAGGAAAGCAATAAGACAATCAGAAGAATGGGAAGAAATATCAGCAAACTATTCATCTGATGGGGGATAAATATCCAGAATATATGAGGAGAAGAGTTCACAGCAAAAAGTAAATAATATGATTAAAATGGATAATTGAGCAGGGTAAATGTCTTTCAAAAGAAGTCATACAAATGACCAAATGATTAATAATTAATATCAATTATTATAATACATAGTCATTATTACTAATTAATATTATTAATGTTATTAATCATCAGGGAAATGTGAATCAAAACCACACTGACATATCATCTTGACTCAGAATGGCTATCACCAAAAGGCCAAAAATAACACATGATGGTAAGGATGTGGAAAAAGGGAAATTCTCACACACGGTTGATGAGAATGTAAATTAGTCTAGCCATTGTGGAAAATACTGTGGAGGTTCCTGAAAAACACTAAATACAAAACTATCTTATGATCCAACAATACCACTACTGAGAGTGTATCCAAAGAAATGAAATCACTGTATCAGAGGTACCCGCTCTTTCATGTTTAGTAAAGCACTATTAACAATAGCTAAAATATGGAATCAACCAAGGTTTAAATCAACAAATAAATAGATAAAGAAAATTTGTGTATAAATATGCAGAGTGGAGTACAATTAAGTCATAAAGAAGAATGAAATCTTGTCATTTGTAGCATCATGGATAGTACTGGAAGATTATCATTCTTAGTGAAATAACCCACACATAGACAAATTCCAAATGTTCTCACTCGTTTGTGGAAGCTAAAAATGTTTAACTAATAGAAGAAGAGAGAAGTAGTTATTAGAGTCTAAGGAGGGTAGACGCAGTGGAGGATAGATAGAAGCTTGATAACAGGTCAAGAAACAGAAGGAATTAGTTCTAGTGTTCTATGGCATAACAGTAACCACCGACTATAAAAATTTATGGTATATTCCAAAATAATTAAAAGAGTCTAAGGGTTTACCATGCAGAAATGGTAAATGTTTGAGAAAATGAAAATTTTAATTACCTTGACTTGATAATTACACATCATGTATGTGTATTGAATTATTGTACGGTGCCCCACACATATGTACAAATATTATGTGTCAACCTAAGATTGAATAGACAAGAAAGGGGAAGAAGGGCACCTATGCCTTGGGAAGCAATCTCCCCCACCTCTCAGCTCCAACAGCACCACAATGAATCTGCTGCCAAGAGCATATTTCCGTCACTCTTATGAAAGCTTATCTTCTTTTTCAGGCCATAAATCTCTTAAAAGGCAGAATGTATGTTTGATTCATCTTAGATACAAAGTGACCTGGTACATTGCCTTAAATGTCTTCATAGCTTAAGAAGTAGTTTTAATTAACCAATAAAACTTTATAAATAATTTGATCTTAAAAATTTAGTTCCTGGATAATAAAAATGCACGAATAGATGCTCAACTTTCTGTTTCATGAAATGACCACGCCAAATGGGAAACTGGTTGAAAAGATCCAGCCTTTTATGAGGAAATAGACTCAGACTTCCAACTATCTATTTTTCATATACACTTTAGCTGATATACACTTTGGATTATAAGTTTTCTGTAAGGATTGCTAGGAATAAGTGGTATTAGTATTATGAAATTATTTAGAAATTAATTTTTACACAAATGGTAATAGTTGTCCCAAAAGTTTTACAAAGGCCTCATTACAAGATAAAAGTAGCTAAACATCTCTCCATGATCCAAGACCCTTGAATCTTCCATTCATAATGAACTTTCTAACTGTTGTGTGTACTGGAAGAACGATTTTTATCAATATACACAGGAGCATAGATAAATAATTTAACTTTTTTCTGCCTTCAGAACAAAATATACAAAAATGGTAGGTGACATGAAGAGAATTTCCAATTAACATGAAGATGGTCTAGGACTGTATGTGTGCTTTGTGGAACATCCATGTCATATATCAAAGGTAGCTATGATTTCGTAAGAACTGCTTAACACTGAAGGGATTGTAATAATGTTTAATACTACATATGTTGATGTATAATATTAATATAATATGAACAGATTCAGAAATACATTATGCTAGGAAAGTATCTTCAAGTGACAGTCCTGGTTGTATTGAGAAGCCACGATTGTTACATTTATATTCCATACTAATTAGCTGATTTCCTGAGTGTAGCAAGTACCAGTATATCCAAAGATATGAAATTGCTCTAAAAACTGTTTAGGTGTAATTGAGATAAACAATACTTTTCTAAATGCTCATTGATTCAAAAATTATTCATTTGCCATATTGTGATTTAACAAAAGACATTTTCAGATCTACACTGCATGAACCCAAAGGAACTAGTATTATAGTAAATTTTCTTTATACACAAATTTAAAGTGCTAACAAAAAGATGAAAATGATCTTTTGTGTTTTGAGATTTAAAAGGGGTATTATGTATCTCAAAAATATCAAAAAAATAAACAAAAGAAAAGCTTGACAACAAATTGATGCTATATTCCCTAATATGCTCCCTTCATGCCTGAAACATACCATTAGTATTCAGAAACTGCTATCAAATCAGTCTACATCAAAAGCATGTTCCCTTGCTAGAATTTGTGTTGTCATATTAAAATATGACTTTAAAGCATGAATATAAATGCTATTGTCAAAAAAGTCATAATATATGTTATTTAAAAGAACACATTAAATTCTACATTGCTGTAGATGTGCTTTTCATAATGCTGTTAGTTTTAAAAAAAATTTAAAAATATTTACAAGTTTATTTTCTAAAAGCTTTTCATAGAATGAGAGATTTTTAAAGCACATATTCTAATTGTGCACTTCTGTACCCAGTGATTTCAGGATTATCATTATAATGAATACATTTTAAAGTATAGTTGTCTTCAATTCAATAGACCTATAATTGTCTGTTAGTCTATACATGTATATTCACATATTATTTCTATAGATTTTTATCTTTATTTCCATTTTTTTAAGTACCAGGGATTGAACCCAGAGGTGCTTAACCACTGAGATACATCCCCAGCCCTTTTTATTTTTTATTTTGAGACAGGGTCTCACTAAGTTGCTTACGGCCTCACTAAGTTACTGAGGCTGGTTTTGAACTCATGATTCTCCAGCCTCAGCCTCCCAAGCCCCTGGGATTATAGGCATGTGCCACTACACCAAACTTCATTTCCTTCTTACATTTTCATTTTGTCTCCATAAAGACAAGAGTAATCAGTTTAAAACAAAACCATGATTATGCTATTCTCCTACTTGAAATATCCAAATATCCTCCCAATAATACTTAGGATGAATCCAAATGACTTGTTACTGAACAACACCCTGTTTGACTGTTCCTTGTCTCTATCCTCTAATATAATTCCTTATCATTGTTTCCTAGGTCAGGAAACTTTAGCCACAACAGTCAACCCTCTGGTTCCACAATACTCTTGCATATCCCAAGATTTACCTTCGTATTATAGTCCCAATGCCCCCCCCCCCCCACTTTTTGTGCATAGTTTCTTCTTGATATAAAATCTTGGCTCAAATGATATCCCCTCAGAAGTCTTTGTGGACTATCAACCTGAAAGTAGCTGCCATCTCCCAGCCATTGCCATAATGTCACCTTGTTTAATTTTCATCTTAGCTATCTTATCACTGAGAATGTAGCTGTTTATATGTTTAGTGTCAGCCATACTTAGCCAGAAGTCAGCAGTATAGACACAGTGCCTGGCATATAGCATATATTCTGAAAGAATGAATGGAATATTAGGATAAAAAGGGCTGTACTATAACTTAATACCTGATATTTAAATTTTGGCTTTTTTTTCATTAGTTATATAAACATAGGCAATCATTGAAACTCCCTGAGCCTGTTCCTTCATCAGTGGAAAAAAACATCTATTTAATACAGACTGTTTTGAGAAAAAATGATATAATACATGAACTATTTAACCTGTCAGTTGACACATATGTCAAAAGTTGGTAGTTATTTAATTGTTATGTACACACACACACACACAGATAGTCTCATTCCCTAGGCAATCTGGTATTTTTTTCTGATGCTAATATTTCATGTCAGTTATGAATATTTTATACATAAAATAAACAAAAGATAAAGATTTGAATAATAAAAGGAACATTAGAGACTATATTTGGAATTTAACATAGTTGTGTCAATTTTTCCTCTCTAAAATTTGACTGCATTTTATTACAAATGTAAGAAAATCAAATAATGCAGAAGTATATGAAGTAAAGTTTCAAAAACACCCCATGATCACTACAATTGTATGATTATTGGTGACTCAGATTTTTTTTATTTCTCAACAGAGTATGAAAAATCAGCATATTTTAAAAAATTAAGTCACTGGTGGGCAGACATTAAATATTATTTCATGAAAGAAAAATGTATTTCAAGAGTTTTAATAATAATATGTTGAATTTATATTTTATAAGCTAAATTGTATTATCTTTCCAAAAAATTTAATTATTTCACATTTGCAATATGCTGAACTTCTGTAAGAACTTTATGTTTTGATTGAAAATATATTCTTTCTAAATCTTCATTAAAAGGTTGGCTTTTGCATTGCAAAGTCTTAAAAAAAACTCAGCTTTAGAAACTTTTGATATAGATAAGGGAAGAAAAATTATAAAAATGAATGAATTTATAATATTTTGATCAAAGCAATCACTTCCCTTCACTGGGATATAAACTTTCCTACTCTGTCTGGGTTAGTGTATAAATGTTGATTTAGGAAAGATACAGCAAGCAAGCAAAAATTTTACAGAACAAAATTCTACATGGCAGTCTGAACTTTTAGGAGGATATGGGTGGGATTTATGAACACTAAAAGACAGCAAAATCATCACAGTTTTAATATAGCATAAATGACTTTCTTTAGTAAAAATGTATCTACTCCTAACCCAACATTTAAACATACAGACAACTATAAAAAGAAAAGCTCACTACCAATTAACTGAGTTTTTTTAAACCAATCATGCAAACTTCTTAGGTACATTTGTTATTTTAGAAAAGTATATGCTAGACTTTGAGAAAACCCACATGGGGTTTGGCTTTTTTTTTTTTTTTCCTTTTCAAATGAAACATGAACAGTCTTGTTCAAAAGAAGATCAAATTGATGAACAAATTGCATTTGTTAAATTTTTTGTTAATCACATAATAATTCCCTTTTTTTCTCACAAGCTTAATGAACACCATTAATTCAGTTCATAGCATTTGGAATATAGGGAAAGATTTCAAAATATCAAGTTTTAGAACACAACAGAGTTCTAAAGAGTAAAGTTCACAGATTCAAACTTGCATTTCAGCCATGCAATTAAAATATTAATTTATACAATAAATAAATACATAGAGTACTTACTGCATCATATGCCAGGCATTTTTGCTAGGTGCTGGGACAGAGAGCTGAGGAAAAGCAAGCCCTGCCAGGGACAGTTTCTGTATATTGTGTAAAATGCTCCATGCACATCTCTTTGCTTGGTCTTGGAACTTTTTGGAACTTTTCACAGGAAACATAGTTTACTAATTAGCCTCTATATAATTTAATTGAATTACATGTAGGGTTAAGTTTTTCTCCCTTTGTTCCTATGTGTGTCGTAGGGTAAAGAGGAAGTGTCCTGTGTTGACTAGGCAGGCCGGCTCTGAAGCCAGATGGTGCTGCTGACTGTCTCCTACACGTGGAACACTGGGCTCTTTCTGGCCCTCGGTTTACTCATCTATCCATTGGAGATTATAACAATATCTACCATATAAGTTGTTAGGATAAAAAATTAAATAGTACTTCTATAGTTCTTGGCATAGCTCTTGCCTAACACGCACTAAATAAACGTTCATTGTCATTGCTTAGGTCAAGAAAGCAAGTAGCTTGCCCCAGATTCTCATAAGTTGCTGCATAGGAGCAGACCTGAGGAAAAAAAAATTCATGTTTATATTTTCTTTCAAAGAATTAAGTAAATGAACAATGAACAAAAGACTTTATACATGTAGTTCTAACCTCCCTGAGTAATTTTAATGAAAGAGGAAGATCATAGGTCTCACAAAGTTTGTTCAATCATTTTTTATCAAATTGAAATAGAAACACTTTATCAGACTTCAGCTTTCTATAGAGGCTCACTTTATAAAGATATAACTTTACTTATCTGCCTGTTTTATGACCCTACTCTTACGGTAATATTGGAGAACAATCTTTCCTTTGGGGATCTCTTTCTCATTATACACCACTCCCTTTACTATTTTTTAGAGAAGGAATAAAATAATGACTTTTGGTGAACTTTGGAAATGAATTTCAGTAGCATGTATGAGAAATATTTTGCAGAGTTTTTCTTGTAAATGAGAGGTATTGTCCTGTTATGAATATGGCCAAAGCTAAAGTTCCTTATGGCCTGAGTACTAGCATCACCACCAATAATTAAAGGCTGCCATGATGTCTCTATTTAGCTATGATACCGTGACCATAATTATTTTAGGACTAAAAGAAGTATAGTTTGTCTCTGCTCCAACCCTATCATTTAACAGTTAAAGAAACTAAGACTAAGATGAATTTGTCTACCCATGGCCACTTGGCAAGTTGGCAATAGGAAGGAGAATAGAATGCGCATCTTGGAATCCATATCTCCTGATTCTCACAATTGTGCCCTGGCCCTGGGCCACTTGAGCCCTCGTGATAATGAAAATGCCATACATCTTAAATAGTTTATTGTCATTTACTCTCCTTTTATTTTCTCTAGAAATGATAACTATGAAGAATTGCAATGAAATTGAAGGTAATATAATCTGGACTAGTTTTTTTTAAAGTTTTTAAATTTCAACTTCATATACATTCTGATTCCTGTAAGAATTCATACCCACCCAAATCCACTGTATTTCTTATATACATAGATACAACTGAATATCTGAGAAACATATGTGATGGCATGATATATGCACTGTTTCTGTGTTGGGCTTTTTATATAATTTCAAATTTTTAAATAAAGTTTTTATTAAAATAATTTGAGTAATTTAGGAAGTAAGTCATTTGCCCAGACTTCTCTAAGGAACCAGGTAACTGGGGATGTACTTAATGTATCCTTTTTTAGTCAACATAAAAGTAACTGATTTACTGTACTTAAACATACTAAATCATAAGTTAGACATAATAGAAATTTATCTATCTACCCATCCCCCAATTCAACTGTGTTCTATATAAATCATTTTGGTTTTCTTTCCCATTTTTAATCTTCATGGTTTTCCTCCTTAATAACAAACATCAATAAGCATTTCACCTGTCATACATCAAGGATTGACTAAATGAATGAAGATGGTTTGATCTTATCGAGGTTAATTCTAAATTATCTAAACTGTCTTATCTATTAATGTCACCTCTTCAGTTTGAACAAGTGAGCTTTCTGGGTAGATAAAAAGGTAACTGCAGCCATATTATGTGATAATTTGGAAGAATTAAGTTAATGGGATAAAGTACAGCTCAGACCATGAGTTTCCATTCCCTCTAAGTGGAATGAAGACAAGCTTATTTTCAGCATTCAGAAAGCTCTGGGCTGGCCCTGTGAGTGGATGGTTTATTGGGCATCTGGATGAGAGTTAGGACCACTGAACTAGAAGAGGCTAAAGTGAAAGAAAAAAGTACGTATCTATTTGCCAGTTCTACTATTTTGCCTGAGTCTGGCCCTTAACACGAGTGAATGAATGGTCTTCCTTCTTAGGTTTTTATGACACATTTTCTTTGGGTATGCTTCAGCCAGACATGCATAAATAAGATTTTTCTAACATGTTTTCATTCCTTGGTTGTATGCAGCCACTGAACACACTAGTTAAAATAGCTTACTTATCTGCCTTGAACAGTTCATCAAGTCAGCTGGGGCTTCCCCACCATCAAGAAGTTGTTTTCTCTGTCCTTGCCCAAGACCTGCTCTGTAGAGCTTCTTCACAAGTTCAGGGATGACTTTGTCCACATTGGTACAGAATTTTGTGCTCATTATTTGATTGCTGTTACACCTTTTTGTTATGTGAAATGTATTCCTCTTTTTCTTTTCTCTTATTTATTTTTAATTTGGCCAAATTGCTCTTTATTTCATTTTTCTTTTTCTAAGTTTTGTTTCCATTCTGTTAATGGCTATTCCTTTACTTGGTCTTACAATTACGTACTTACAACTAAGTATCTAATTAAGACCAACTACTCTTCCAATAAACAGGAACTGTCTAACCCAGGACAACATTCAATAGTTGTCCTGTTGTTATTGCTATTATCTTCATAGCAATAACAATAAAAATGAAGAAAACTTTAGAATAGTTATATTAGGTCTTTCCACTCCTTACATTATGCACCTTCAATTTCAAGAGTTTTTAACTTACTATTAAATAATCAAGTACTAGACTCTATTGATGAAGACAGGAAAAGTTTATAGGTAAAGGAGATGAGTAGATTAATAGATGATGGCTGTATAGAGGGTAGATGAATAAGTACATAGATCACCACCACCTTCTTTCTTCCTCTCCAGTGTCTTAGGGATTCTGTTTTACTCTATTAGTCTCTTTTCAGGTATTTTCTTCAGACAGGGTATTTGGGTGGTAAGTTTTCCAGATTACTTATTGCATTTTCAAATAAATAAAATCTCAGCTTATTGCAGAAATCTTGAGTCACAGCTTCCTCTTGGCTTCAACCAACACTAATAACAAATATGATGTAAAATATGCCTTCCACCTCCCTTTGTAGGTGAATTTGTTTCCATTTGGAGGCTTGTATATTTTTAAATTTCTCTGTGTTTCAATCCTTTCACTTTTAGGAGTTTTATCATGATACATTCAATGTGTTTCTTTGTTCATCAATTTATTTTTAGTACCCAAAGTCCTTTTACTCTATGGACTTGATTCTTCATGTCTGGGGAATTTTCTTAAATAATTAGTTCAACTATTGCCTCTCTTCTTTGTGTTTTTTCTCCTTTGGAAATTCTGTCCTTTATATTATATCTCAGGGAGCTAGCCTTCAATCTTTTTACCTTTTCCCTCAGGATTGCCATCTCTCTCTGCTTTTTTGCTTTGTTATTTGAAATGTTGCACTTGATCATCTCGACCACTAATTGTGATTTCTACACCGTCCTTCCCCTTTGTCAAATTGCCTGCTATATTGTTTAATCCGAAATAATGATGCTTGTTTTCTTTTACTTTTTTTTAAATTGTTTTAACAAACAGGCTTTTAAATTTCAAGAGGTTTTTGTTGTTGTTGTTTGTTTGTTTGTCTGGGGTTTTTTTTTGGAACTGGGGATTGAACTCAGGGGCACTCCACCACTGAGCCACATCCCCAGCCCTATTTTGTATTTTATTTAGACACAGAGTCTCACTGAGTTGCTTCGCATCTTGCTTTTGCAGAGGCTGGCTTTGAATTTGTAATCCTCCTGCCTCAGCCTCCCTCCCGAGCCACTGGAATTACACGTGTGCACCACCACTCCCAGTTCAGATGTTCTTAATATTATTTTATTTTAGATTTTTGTTCGGACCCATGAGAAGTTCTACTTCACTGCAAATGAGCCCTGATTATTCTGCCTGATCATCATCTTCCTTCTGGTTACCAGGAATTTAGACAGGTTGTTAGTTTTCCCTATTGTCACACAGGACTCAGGTTGAAAGTTTAGAGTTTCCAAAATGGTTAGGGTCTCATTGGTAAGGAAAGTGAGGAGTTTGGGCACTGACCATTTGGAGGCACAGGGGCTGCTCCTTGTCACAACACCTGGAGGAATCCTCTGTACTTACAGATTTCCCTGAACACTTCCAGCTGCTGGGAGAGGAAGGACCCATTCACTGATATCTCCACCCTTTAGAGGCTAGGGACACCTTATGTGCTAACTCAAAGTGATTTCAGCCTTCTTATTATGAGTTCCAAAAATATAACAGGATAGCAATCATAAGGAAAATAATAAAAGAATTGCATAAGAGGCCCAGAAGGTATAAAGCTGTCAAATTTTAACCTTCTTCCTAGGTGCTTACAAATCTCCAAAAGCCAGGGTCATCCTATAATCTCCTTAATGCTCCTTTCCCCCAGGTAATAATCTTTTTCTCCCAATAGCTTACTCTGCCACAGTTCTTCCTGCTGTGAACCTAATGGATGACAGATCTCAATTATATCAGTTTTCCATGGATGCTAAAATCTCTTTCATCAATAGAGTCGAATAATTTGTAATCGGAGTTGATTAAAAAAATAAAATAAAGCAGAATAAAATAGCTATTCATCTTAGTGCCAGAATGTTGGCTCATGGCATCTATTTTCTATAACATTCATATAGTGAGATAATCAAATACTACCTTCAATTGCTCAAGAAACATTTGACCACCTCCTATGACACCAAAGAATTATGCCATTCACTTTGTTTTCTTGTCCATCTTGTATGTTTGAAGAAGGTAGATGCCAGTATCCATCTCTTTCTCATTATAGAAAGTACTTTTGTAAATGCTAAGTGATAGAATAATAAGAAGTTGAGTCCCTCCCAAGAAGATTCCAAGTGCATTTTTCTTGCATGTGAAGATTTATAGTGAAGTCAGTGAACTGGCAATCCTAGATATCCATACTAATGAATGGTAAAGTATTTATAATGAAATCCAGAAAAATAAGAAAATGACTCATAGGCAAAGGGGAACAAAAACAAATGTAAAATTTTTTTTCATATAATTTTCATATATTTGACTCTTTCATCCATAAAAACAAATACTACCCATTTGTTGAGAAAGTAGTAACACATTTTTTTTCTACAGTTTATATTGGGATTTGAATTTTTCCAACTCTAATGTTGTGATATGTAATACATTTATTTTTTTTTCTATCCCACATCCACAATTATGGATTAAGCAGCTCTGAATTTTGCCATTCTAAGTTGTTTTGATTTTTTAGTCATCTGCTATGTCATTAATAGATACAGAACTGCTATAGCCAAACTTAACAATTTCTGTTCTTCTGAAATGAGAACAATTACATACATCAAGTTCTCAAGTTATTATAGAGTCAAACGAATCTTTGGTACCACATTGCAAGATCTCAAATGCAGTGTCACAAAACTGTGTCCTCACTTCTGTTCAGTTCAATATTTTCAGCAATGGATTGTTGTGTGATTTGTAAGGCAAGTTTGGGGTGTGGCTTTGAAGCCAGTTGTGGCATGAGAAGTGCTGGTGGAAATCAAAGGCATAGAAAACTCAAAATAGATCAGCAATGTCACTAGCCATGAGACAAACAGGCCAACAAAGTACTGTAATTTTTTTGTTGAATTGCAAGGGGAATGTCAAAATATCTAGGTTGTGAGATGATAGCACATTTAAAGTGGCACACCCACAGATTTTCAACTAGAATGACAGGAACACTCATATCCAAAACATGAGAAATGCTTGAAAATACTGATGTGCACAGTCTGTTCAGTCAATGCTTTCCTGGGTCTGTCAAATGGGGACTGATCAGACTTATTCAGTAGTCTCAGAAGGCAGAACCAGCACAATCAGGTTTGAAGTAGAAGGGAATAGAGTTCAGTTTTCTCAAAGAAGCTTTATTTTTTAATGACAAACTATCCAAAAATAAATGAGAGAGTCTCAGAAGGTTGAGGTTTTCCTGTCACTCAGAATATTCTGTCAGTGATAGAATAATGAGATTTATAATCCCAAAGTGGTCTATGATTCCAATTAGAGAAGGAATTCAAATAGCAGAAAGTGTAAGTGTTTAAAAATCCTTCCAATTTAAAATTTTATAATACTGTTAGAATGTGTTTTTTATTTGATTTAATTGCATGAAATTATTGATATTTGACTCTTTTCATCCATAAAAACAATAATAGCCTATGGATTCCTCCTAATATTATTGCAGTATTAACAGAAGCAGAGAATATGTGATTAATTTTGAGCTGCTACCATATGTCTGATATGTAATGTCTGTCCCAAGGAAAGGAGAGTGTCATCTTCTCCCCTGCCATTTCTTCCTCATGCCCACACCTCCCTCATGCTTACCCTTGTGACATTAATATGTGTCATGCCTAGAAGTACGAATTTCACATGGAGATTATTCTAGATAATATTTAATTTTAAAAAATAAGACCTACAATGTAGGCTACTTATGGCACAATCCAATGTTATTCCTAGCATCTATTTATTCAGCCTGACAAATTCCTTGAAGACATTCTGAAGAAAAAAAAAAAAAGAAAGAATTCATTTTGGAAATCACCACTTGAAGCAGAATGTAGCATCCCACAGTGAATTGTGTTCCAAGAAATTATAAGCTTGAAATCCATAATCCAAGAAAAGTGTTGTCCAGAAGGTTGTTAATAGAAGGACCAAAGTAGCATTACTGTCAAGTCAATTGACATTAATAACTCAGGGCCAGAGTTCTGGACCCTCTCAATGGAGATCTAGTGTTGAAAGTACATGTCTGTTATATAGAGAGCAAAAGATCCTAGAATTAAAATCCAGTACTGTTACAGGGTAAAAAAAATCTTGTGAATAATTATTTTGCATAGTTTGGGGTAATATTTCTCGTTTTGGCTCATAAATCTGGAATAGATTTCACCCAAAAAAGGTTATTGCATAATGTATCATCTGCCTAAAATAAACACAGTGTGCAAATACCATTAATAATGGATTAGTTGTGTTATATTTTAAACACTAATGTAGAGAAATTTTCTAAGATGGTTTAAAGGAATCTTGAAAAGAAAAAGTTGACAATTCTATCCATATTCAATTCAACAAATTGCCACTAATTATAGACAAGGAATGGCGTTGAAAGAGAAACTCATGAGTAAACTGTATCTTTGTCCTTAAGAGACTTGAAATCTGCAGATGACATTGGAAGAAATATTGAACAAAATAACTACAGAAACCAGAGACACCCCGTATTTGCCTGGTGTCCTAGCTGGCCTACTGCTTCAGCTTTCCATCTGGCTTGCTGTATGGCATAGGATCAGTGGATTTCAAGTTCTGCACCCATTGACAGACCCCCTTTTGATAATGGAATAATTATGTGGGCTCTCATGTTGGTGGATCAGACAGTCTATAAATCCTTATATAGTACTGTTGGCTGAGTTCTTGTAGGTAAGAAAGGCAACTCGTGCCCAGAGCATGTATCAATTCCAGTCAAGATAAAATACTGTCCTTCCATGTTGGAAGAAGTCCAAAGCAGTTAACTTACTACCAAGTAACTAAAGACTGGTTTCCTTCAGGTGTGACATTTAATCAGGACTCAGCATTGGTTTGGCTGCAGCCAAATTGAACATGGGTATCAGCAGTTGCTAAATCATCCTTGATGAGTGAGAATCCCTACTGCTGCTGGGCCAAAGGATAGTCTCCTCACTGTCAGTACAGTTACACCAAGAACCCCTGTGCCAACATCAAGGTGGCTAATGATGAGAGCTGAATAAGATCAGGTAACTGAGTCTTCTATTTTATTTTCAGCATCTCCAAACCCAAATGTATCCCTTCTATCTTATGATGCTTCATTGTGGAGCTTGAGAAAATGTATGAGTTTTCAGGTCTGTGAGAACCCAGCTCATGGTGAGAATCACCAATTGATGTTCCACCCTCAGGTAGGTGCCTGGAGCTGTTTCTGATGATCCTGTGTCTTATAAATTCTTCCATGTATTTCCTTCTCCATATGCATCTGGTCAAATAAACATGACACTGTTGATAGTATGGACACTGTGAATATCTGAAGATGATCAAGATGGTAGAGATCCTTTAGATTGTTATGACAAATAGGCATAAAAACAGCACAGCCCTTGGTCAAGATATATAAGAATTTTTATCACAGAAAAATAAAAACTGTAGGGGTGGAAAATAACGAATTTGTTATGTCAGTCACTACATGTCTGTGTGTATGGAGCTTGCTGATCTGCTGTAGCAAAGATAGTGTGTATGGCAGAGTCTATAATTGAGACATAAATTTCTTCATGTTATTGTAGCCCACTGTCTTGCCCAAAGATCCATAGGGCTTTTGTAAGTTGGTGAGTAAATAAAGATATCATAGAGACTATGTATCATTGCATCTTTAGGTTCTTAATAGTTGCATTAGTTGAGACTGCTTCCCAGAATTAAGTACTGGGATTTCCTGGGAAATCTTAACTTCCCAGAATTAAGTACTGGGATTAAGTACTGGATATCCTGTCTTGACTAGAAGGTATAGGGGCCATTCACAGGCTTCCATTTAGCATTACATTTTACAATAACTCCTATTTCACAGACTAATGAGCACTGTGGTATTTTTTCAGTTATGAAGTGTGACTACTCCAATTATGTATTCAAGATCAGGCAGGTGACCATTCATGGGCCTGGGGGACACACTGTGAACAGGACCTGTGCCAGAATCTACACCTCTTACCCAGTCCTCACTTGCCCCTACTCTAACACAGGGGCCATGATATTACCTTTAGTCCCTGTTTATCTATGTTAATCTTAAGTCCAACAGTTTATCTGAAGTCCAACAGTCCTTGAAATATTTATCAATTATCAGTTACCTGGAAAAGATGGCTATAGGCCCTTTTGAAAGGGACTGGAGAATTGCTACCTGTACAGTTGCCATGTAATGCAGAGTCCGTCTCGTGAAGGCTTGCTCTCTTCTCTAACCAAAGGGTTCTAAGCCTGAAAACTACTTACGTTGATAATAAGCATGAAATTGTGACTCTTCCTTCCTTAGGCAACTGCCCTATGTCCCACATTATCCCTCCCTGGTTTTGTGGTTTATACAGATAGAGCCAGACTGCTTACCAGTCTATAGATGAAGACTGAATAACTGAATATCTCAAGTATGATTAACGCATTTGGAAATATGTGATCTCATTGGTGTCTTCATCTATTGAATGGTCTTAGGCATAAAAAATGCATTTTGCTCCAAAACAACCTTAAAGTGCTTGCACCATTCTAGCCACTGTGGTTATTCTTGCCTCCTAGGGAGGCTTCATCTGGCATTACCCTATGGAGATCTGTACATATAGAGCATGCAGACTACCTGTCTAGGTGATGTGTTTCTAATTTACTTGATTCAGAGCAATCTCAGATTCCAATGTGTAGACTCTATATCATTTGCTCTCAGTTTGTCCCTTCACTACCTCTCTCACTGACAGTGGTTCTGCCTCATTCTATATAAGGAGTAGGCATAAGCAGGTGTGTGTGTGTGTGTGTGTGTGTAAGTGTGTGTGTGTGTGTGTGTGTGTGTGTGTGTGTGTTTAAAGCAAAGTAGGAAAGGGCTGTGGGAAAAATATATCTATATTTTTTCCTCTTACATACTACCTTCTGACTTTACCGATTTACTACAGTCAAGCACCAATACAAATTGTAACTCAGGTTCAAGCATAACTTTCAGAGGTCTGAAAATGCACACTAAACTCTGTTCTCAGAATATATGTTGATTTTAAAAGGCATTTAATCAGTTTTTTTTCATATTTTTTTACAGATAAAATAAGTGAATATTGGATGAATGACAATAAAATTATCATTGGTGGTTTTGAATAACCACACTTAGATTTATCAGGCTCTGAATCACTGTCAATCTAGAATTTGGTTTCCTATGACATGCATTGGATGCCTTTTATTCACCATTCTAATCAATGACATAAATAAAAGTAAAGGTACACGTACTAAAGCAGAAGCAGCTCAAAATATTCAGATTTAAAAATAAATAAAATTCATGATGTAAAATTAACAACATGGAATTTAGAGAATACCATGTCAGAATTATATGACAACTTAAAGACGGTGCAGTTCATACTACTGATTTTATGGTGCAAGAAACTTATTCCCAGAGAAGTAAAGTCACTCAGCTTGCTTATATCAGAACTTGTATCAGAACTTGGACTCTTGATTTGTTTCTCCAGAGCAATGTCACAATTTCTTGGTTTTTTTTTTACTTAATAATATCCTTATATAACCTTGATATTATATCCAAAATTGATTTTTAATTTATTGGAGTTTGAACAGATATCAACAGCTATGCTTATCAACATAGAATGCTATATTTAGTCCAAAACAAACAAACAAACATTGCTCTCATTAAGTACAGGATGGCCAAGGCAGATATGTGAAAAAGACATGCTTTTTTTTGTTTTATTTTTCAACACTGTTTCTAAAATGTGATTTGACTTCCTGAAATGCTAATTCATTCTTATCTTGCATCAGAAGAGGTGAGGCTTGCTTTTCCTTGCATTCTCTTCTGCAATAATTACATGATAGATGGAGATGGATAGATGATAGATAAATAAGATAGATACATAGATAGATAGATAGATAGATAGATAGATAGATAGATAGATAGATAGATAATACTCAATGCAGTGCTGCTAATCAGCTTAACAAACTTGAGAACATTCATCACAGGACCATCTGAGGAACAGTCTTGAAATCATGACAAAAATTTGAGCATTTGTCAAAACTCACACTGAGGTATTTCACCTAGGGGAAATGTGACTTTTATTTATATGCGTGCTTGTGTATTCATTTGTTGGATTACCAAATAGCTACAAAGCATAAGCATGACTTCTTTTTAATCACGTTCAGTTCTGTCTGAACTGATCCGAAATTTCTGTATTTAAGAAATTCTGGTAAAGCTGAACTTTCTGATTAAAAGCACCATCAATCCTCTTTACTTTTATTAATCGAAAATGATCCAGTACTTTTTTTCTCCCAGAAACCACAAAGAGTTCCATTTCTCTGTTTAGAACCTGAAAATGTTACCCACTGAGCCAAAAGATATAAACCCCAGAAGAACTTTTATTCTTTTGGCTGTTAGGCTACATGGGCAATCTCTGGCCAAAATTTTATTTGAATGTTCTGAGTTAACCTTGCCTGAAAGTCTGTCGATTTATGAGTTACCCCCGTATGGTCATAGTCTTATTTTAAATCTGTGAAAAGGTTTTATTTTAAAAAAAATAAGTCATCTTTTATTTCTCCAAGCTGTTAGTAAGTTGTTCAAAAGGACACTGAAAATAAAGTGGGCATTGCATTTTTATTCTCTTAAAGTATCATTTTCTTCACAAGGAGAATCATTTTAGATCTTTTAGAAAAATATGAATTGAAAATATTTTATTAGTTAAAATACTCAAAGATTATACCTGTTGATATTCTTAAAAGGCATATATCCATATGAATAGAATATTGAAAATATTGATGTGAACCATTTGGGTAGCCCATACTTCTCATGTTATATATTGAAATTAAAAAATGCAATAACTCATACTGATTTTTGTTAGGAAGAGAGAATGTAGTCCAAAGAGTTCATTTGAAAAGCAAAACAAAGCATTAACATCAATGAAGGCATTTTGGCTATCATCTAAGCTTTAATTTTAATAATCTTTTCTTCGTTTGCAGCAGAGGAAATTACTTCATATTTTTCCAGTCCTTTCTCCTCTAAGCCTGGGCCACTGATTAGTTCACAAAAGCCAACAATTTGCTGCCAACATTATGATATTTTAATGGCTCTGTCATAATGTCTCTCTTGGGTGTCAAGCATGTCATGTCAAGCCCTGTATCGGTAAAGGAGTTGGAGTAGGGGCCATTGCTGGATTGAAAGGAAATGTGTGTGTCCAGGAGAGAGTAGGTGTGTAGCAAAGCCAGGCTAATGCTTCACAGTATTGTTTTGCTATACAGGCTCCCTAATGCAAATGGGCATATTAGAGAAAACTAGATACCTATGTGGGGATGAAACTAGGGGTCTCTCTCTCTCACTAGAATGTAGCTTCCTAAGAGAAGGGACTTGTTTTGTTTACTTGTGTAACTCTGCAGTAGAGCCTGGCACATAGTAGGTGCTCAATTAATAAATACTGGTTTAATTATTGAAGGAGTATCCGGATTGGAAGTGTTCTTAGGTTCAGCATTGTGCTTCAGGGTAGACCTGAAAATAAATTAAATGAATGAAATGTCTATCTCAAAACAAGACTAAAGTTTTGGAACTTCAAAATGAAGAATAAATCCATTTTTGCACTTTGAAATGTTATATATCTCAAGTGGATCCTTTTATGGTTGAGCTCTGTAAGAAACTTTCTAAAATGTGACCAGTGGGTTGAAGATAGGAGATTAATGTACTGTAGACATTTCCTACTGGTTCACTGTGAATGGGTCTGTGAGTGCCCCATATTGATCCCCTTAACACTGTGGGTGGCAGGAGTCCCTCTGTGACCACTTTCATCTGAGAGAAGCCTCCTCCTTCTTCTCCCATGAAAATACAAACGGATTGTTTCATATATATATATATATATATATATATATATATATATATATATATATAAAGCTGACCTATATCCAAGTTTTCTGACTTATTTGAGCCTTCGTTTTCTCTAAATTTTAAATTGCCAAGTCTGTAAGGTAATGTGTAAAGTACATGAACTGACTGCCAAACAGTAATATTAGTAATTTTACAGCCTTACTGTAGAAAAGCTGATTTTGAACAATGCTGTACCCCTTACTGACACATTAGGCATGGAGTCCCTATCAACTTAAGCAGCCAAGATTTTATCGCCATTTAAAAATATTAATTTTACAACAAATATATCACTTCCTTAAGGCAAACTTTCTGGAATCTGAAAATTCACCTGTGCTGTTGTGTATGGATGGTTATTTGACTTCATAATCTTTTAGCCCATTTCCTTTACATCAAATAAATTAGAAGTGACAAAGGTAAGTCCCAGAATAATATATTGTTTTATGCTATTCATAGTTGGAGTTTGTTGATTCTGAACTGTTCTTGTGTATCTAATTTTGGTAGTATGTTGGGGTGTGTGCCTTGTGAAAATGTTAATGACCTGGCATCTCAATTTAAAAACGTTTTGTACCAAAGGCAGATATAAGCGAAGGAATAATGCATTCCTGAGAAACTGGTAGACTTTCAAGGGATGTGTTTTAAAAGTTGGAAGATAGTATGTGAAGGAAAGCACAAAAAAAAGTATAATTTGGGATTTCACTTTGGAAGATGAAATAAACAATATTGAGTTCATTCTGAGAGAAATCAATTTAAAGATTTAATTAAGTAAATTGTTTGACATGAAAAGAGAAGGTTATTCATTGATAATATCTAAATCATTTTGACAACTAAAGGACTTTTCTCAGTGTTGCATTTATATTAAGCAAATGATTAGTCATTTTAGAGTAAGGTAATATAATTGGATCAAAAAACAAACAAATTTTATAATGTAGGAGATTTTTCACAACACCCAAGTAGAATAAAATTTTAGCCATCAACAGATTTATACTCTCATAATTGTTCTTGTGAAAGCCTAATAGTATTTTAAAAATTTGGATCTGTAGTTGTTCTTAAAGGCTGAAAGGAATGCTGTTCTTTGAGACCCTTTATTATCTCCCCCCACTCACACTCAGATTATTTGCACTTTCTAAATTTTAAAATTAGTATTTATTCACTATTTAAAATCAAAATTCCATCTGCGATTTTAATTCACTTATTTTATCAATATTATTTTTCTTCCTATCTTTATAAAGCACAGATATTGAATGACATTTAATTGTCTAAAAATGGGATAGTCAAACCAGCTTGCCACGTTTCTAAAATCTGTCAGGACTATAATAGAGGAAATGTTTCCCCATGGAGTTCTTGGATAGAATGATATAAAAAGGAATTTGACCTCAAAGTATGATTTTTATGTAGTTTAGAAGACTAACTAATTAGCCATATCATTCTTTGGTTTTACCTTCTAATAGTTTATAATGTTCAAATCATTTAGGGCAATAACAGTGACAATGTAAATTTTTTTTAAAGAAAAGCATTTACAATTGTTATAAAATATCTGCCTCAAGAACAGGCAGGAAAAGGACTAATTTTAAACAATGATGCTAGCTAGCTCTTTCCTAGAGAAACAAATTACCTTTAGATTTCCCACAGGCTACCACTGAGCATTATCCAGTTTTGACAATGACTTTAACCAGGTATTTTTCTCTTTGATTCAAACTGTTCTTCCTAGTGAAAGAGCCCAAAGGGAAGTGATCTCCTCAATCCCAATCTGTATGCCAGGACCATTGACAATCCTGGCATCCAAAACCACTAACATCATTAAGTCAGATAATGGCTATTTGTATAAAGTTCACAGGGTTGCTAAATTGGTTCCAGATGTCTAAATAATTTGCATGCCATCAGCAGGAGGCATATCAAATCTATATGTATGTTGTATAGACATTAAACTACCACCTGTCAATTGTATCAGGATGGGACAGAAGACCAGGAATGATGGAGTTTTATTAGATGTGACTGGTAGCTCTGGAGCCAAGGGTCTCACTTGAGTCCAAATGCATATAGCTAACTCACCTTCACTTTCATAAACATGGCTTTGAACTAAAGATGGGGAGAAAAAACTTCGACAGGGTTTTAATTCCATTAAAATTAC
This sequence comes from Marmota flaviventris, assembly GCF_047511675.1. Lineage (NCBI taxonomy): Eukaryota > Metazoa > Chordata > Mammalia > Rodentia > Sciuridae > Marmota > Marmota flaviventris. Next base: position 81,843,515 of record NC_092509.1, on the reverse strand, counting down.
ATCTTTTGTGAACCTAAGGTAAAGTCAGAGAAAAGTTCAAAGGTAAGGTCTTTGCTTTACCTTACTCATCGCAGGAGAGGATTTTAGTCGGGAAACTGGTATAATCTTCCCTAAGTTTCTTCAAAAATAAATTGTGGGATATTCCTAGGAATGTCTGTCTTTACTCCTCTTTTTAATAGAATATTGTCTGTTTCAGAGATTTAATCTGCAACATGAAGTATGATATGTTAGAAATATTGATTCGTATTTGTGGGATCCCTTCTCCCACTTCTAATGAACAAATGATCCTAGAGGAGAGCTGTCCTCTGGTTCTGGGATGGCTGACAGTGTGGTTGGATGCCTCAAGTGAGCACTGTCATATGGCGAATTTTAAGTCATGATAGGCGTCAAGGTCATAAATAGACATTTTCGATAATATAGATTCCAGTGCTCTCCTAGGAATTGTCTTTAGGGTTCAGGTACCTATCTGAGGTTGATAGTTTAGGATCTTGAAGGATCATTATAACCCTAGGAAAAGGAGGAATGGAATGTGAATTCCTTCCTTCAGAGTTTTTTTGTTTTTTCTATTTTCTGCACACAGAACAAATATGAAGATATATAAAATATTTTAAAATACAAACTCTAAAATTTGGTACATTCAATGAAGCATTAGGATACAATAATAAAATCTATTCTGGTGGTGGTGATATGTTAATATGTTAAGGTTTTTCCATTAAAGGAATGACTCTTAATTTTTTAGAGTTGTGATTACTGAGACTTTTATCACCAGATGAATGTCCCGCACCCATTTCAAATGTAGTTGACCCTTGCCTAAAGCCAACCTATGAAATTTTTAATAGGAAAGTGCCCTTCCACTAGTATTATCTCCCTCACCCTAAATTTTTTTTTTATAATTTAGCCAGAAGCTATGTCAACCAGACACAAATGTAGTATATTCTTAAAAGAGTGTGTAAGAAATTTTTGTACAGTTTTAAATGAAAAGATTATTGTATCCTGCTGAAAGGATCTGAGTGTTTTTTTCTGGAAATGTCAATTTAATTAGAACCAAGGAATATGCTGGATTTCAGAAGGAACAGGCAGGGTTAGCATATTCCCAACAGAGGAAATAATGTGATCAAATATTTATTAAAAAAAAAAAAAAGAAATCTCTAACATGGTTGGTGATCAGCTCCATTTCTCAAACAGATGGGTCATGAAATGAATCTGAAAAAATGTTGGGATTGCATTATAGATGCCCTTGCATATTAGTTAACATTGTAAAAATTCTTGCTGTTAGTCAAAGAAACCATGCCAAATATTCAGAGAAATTTGTGACTTTAATATTACTGCTTTGGAAAGATTAATATCATGAAATTTACAGGATGGAACAAGGAAGAGAAACTAGATGAAGAGAAACAGATTTTTATGTCATCAAATATTTCAAACTAGGAAAGTTTCACTTCTGGCATTATTTCATTGAAACACCATTTGAAAATATATTGAAAATGAACACCATAGAGCAAAGATCCTAAAACAAGAAAATAAATACCAGGTGTAAGAGATTCTGTGTAACTTTATGTTGAACTTTTATAATCACTTGATTCACGACAAATAATTCAAATAATAGAGAGAAACCAAAGTCTCCATGCAGGTGGTAACTTTGAGAAAGTAAAGAAGGTGACATATTGTAAAAGAAAAACATGATTGGTGGTTACTTACATGTGTACATATTAAGCATAAGCAGACCTTAAATTAATGATTGCTAATACTTGCTTTACATATTAATAAATCCAAAGGGTTTTACATAATTTAAAGATATGCTTCAAGGAGCTTACATGACATCTTACTCTAGGATGTTCACAGTATTAACAAATCAAAGTATGTGCGAAGTATGGTGGTAAAGAAATCTACTTAACTGTGTTTTAGCAAAAATTTCTCAAATTTACTAAATAGTAGAAACTTACATGTTTGTATAGAGCAGTAACTAGTATTGAAAAACAAGCATTCCGTTATACACACTTTCTGATGCTTATAGCAGTAATGAACATGAACTCTGCCTTGGGTTGTGACAGGGACATACTTGCTTAACATTTTTATTCTACATATATCATTGCTATTCAATGTGCATATTAGGGAAACATTTCAACCTTAATGGGTTTTTGAATCACCAAATATTATAAACTTGAAAATTTTCCATTCAGGTGAAAATCCACATGAAAATATCTTGGAAATGAATACCAGAAATGCAAAGACAATAAAATGGGAAACTAAATACCAGTGGTAAGAGATGATATGAAAAAAATTCTGTTGAACTTTTATAATCAATTGATTCATGAAAATACAAATATATTTGATGTTTTAAAAAATGAGCAGGTAAAATAATGATGATTTCTAAAGACTGAATTAAAATACTCTATCAGTAAAGTAGACATAATACTCATAGTTTGTTTTGGCAGCACATAATTAATATCAGACATTTCTATTTTTAGATGAAAATTTTTAACACACAAATAATATCTTGACATTTTTTATTTTACAAGAATAAAGGTACCAGAATTCTTTCATTTCTTATAAAAAGCTTATATTTATGTTTATCAATCTAATTTGATTTTCTATTTTTAAGTCTATAGTTGCAACTAAAAATAATACATTTATCGATAAAGGGAATGATTTAGACCCTGATGTTAAAATTTTGCAAAAGTTGGCCAAAGAGATAAGTGATAAAATACTTTTGCTTTGATTATTATAAAAATGTAAAGAGTTCTATCTTCCCAAACAGCAAAACAATGAACTATCTTACTGTAACTTTGACTTTGAGGCAGAAGTTTGTTTTCATTTTTTGTATAATCTGCCAATGTTTGACAGTTGCATTTTTTGGGTCCAGATGAGAATTGTACATCAAAGCTCAGGTCCCAAGAGATGTTATCAATCTGAACAGCCCAGTGAACAAATATTTGTGAACCTCCTTCCAAATGTGATGTTGTATAGAAAGGTGGAAGTGGTAAGAAACCGTTGAAACCGTGGTTAAGAAGGTAGGTCTTTGTGGGTACTGATGGGAAATAGTCGTTAGGGGAAAGCTGCTTTACCACACAGGAAACAGAAAAACTCTTGAAAGCATCTTGTCCAGCTGTGGCAGAAGAATTTACATAGATAACACTTCAAAGTCAGATAGTTTGTACTCAATTGGTGACCAAGAACAGGAGAGAAGTCAAGGGCAGCAACGGAGGAGTGGAAAGAAGATGTTTTAAAGTTACAAGACCTATGAGCTGTGCTCTTTGCAAATCACATATTTACATACCTTCCCAGAAAAGATGCTTAAAATAGAGACCTGCATTTCATCATAGTGAAAACAGGGTGAATCTCATTGAAGGTGAAAAAAAAAGAAATGTTTCCCAAATAAAAAAAAGAAACTCAAAGGAGCTTTATATATTTTAATGTAACAATTAAAAATTGAAATATTTACATTTGCTGATAATACATTTGCTGATAATAAATACTAAAGATGACAACAGAAATTTTGTGTCCTTAACAAGGAACTGATGTACTTTCATAATTATGCTTAGCCGTTCTTAAATTCTGTGAGCTTAGAACCACCACGCAAATAGTATAGATGAGCAAAGTGAGACAAAGGAAGGTTGAAGTTCTTGACCAAGATCACAGAATTCAGGTTTTGAACCCAAGTGTGCTGTGTTGTGCCTGTTAAAGATTGCTATGCTACTTCCACCATGGTATTTGGAATCATAATTTAAAAATTACATTGTTTTGTTTCATTTTCTCTTTTATCTTAAGTTTTTTTTCTTCCAGGAATTCACATATATCCCTAAAATTTGGATATAGGTGATATGTATCCAAATATATGTGGATATTTTATCCTTAGAATTTGGAAATGCTTTCTTAGAAACGCCTTCTTGTGGCTTCTGGCTTTACTCATTATTTTGTTTTTAACTATTATTAGTACTATTCTTTCTCAATATTTTGGCATTCTATCAGACATTTCATTTTAAATACTTCAAAACTAAACAAGCTTCAGCAATAGTATTGTGGCTGTAACTCAAATTCTTGTCGATGTATAAATAGTTGTGTATTTTTTTTTGCTATGAAATTCACATCAAAAAAAGAAGCATGATGGAGAAAATGACTAAAATGTTGAAGTAAATTCATTCACAGGGTTCTTTCAAAATACTCTATTCATCCAATACATTTACAAGATGGTAAGTTTGATAATTTACTTAAGCAATCCCAGTACTATTATTGGGGGAAATCTCAAAGTCAAACACTATAGTATTTTCCTCCCTAATTTAAGAGCATGCATACATACAAATAGTTGGCATGCATTTTTTTCCATCTTCTTCCCTCTTTTTTTTGGGGGGTCCCTTTTTCTAGTTGATCTCTTTTATTAAGAAAGTCCAGGTGGCGTTTCTTCTTGCCTCTAAAGTCTAAGCAAAAATTCTGCACCCTATTTCCTTTCTTTTCTTTGTGTTGCCTGGTCTGAGTACATCAGGAAGGTGACAATTGACCTGTAAACCTGCTTTATCCATAATTTCTTCTTTCACATCCACAAAGTCTGGTTCATCTCACATCTGATTTCTCTTCTAATTCTTGTCACTCTCCCAACTGAAGAGTGACTGTAAGAAAAGTCAATCTCTCCCTTTGTATTTTAAGTACTTAGAAAATTGCTAGTCTCAGGGGAAGAAGTAAATTTATGTGAGAAAAAAAAATTCTGGTTGTTTATAATCTACTGATTTTATGATATTCTATTAGAGCAGCCTGAACTGAGTAAAACAGTTCCCATTCTTCCTAGTTTTATGAACATTTTGAATCAGTTGTAGTTTCTATTCTATTAGTCCAAAAAGATGAAATTTATCTGTTAATAAGTAACAAATAAAATAAGATACAACAAAGTACAAAGGAATCATAGTGTTTGAACTAATGTTTTATTTCGCCAAAGCCAAAGTAGAAAAACTTAAAGACAAAAGCAAAGGCAAACAAACAAACCGAAAAAATATTATCTACTTTACATTCATGTCATTTGAAATAATTTTATGTTGAAAACATTGAGACAATATCACCTCCATGGTTCTGAGATTCTTTTGGTACATGTTGGTAGCCTGTGACAATCAGAAATGTGCTTCTGGGCCTGTAACTTTACCACCTATTATGATGTTTTGATGAACCAACAGTCTAAGAATGAATTTGCTACATATGCAATCATTTACTAGTAAAAAAATACAAAAACAATGGTAAAGTTTGTTCTAAGTAGTGGCCAAAGTCGATGCCTTCTGTTGCTTCAAGGTAGGTGAAAGAAGGACTTGGAAATCACCCTCAGACAAACTTCTAAGTTGGAGAAGGGCTATAATGGCAAACTCTCTACAAGGTTCATATTCACACTGTTCTCAATTCATTACAATTTTTAATTTTGAAATGTTTTACATTCCCAGAATTAAAACATTTAAACTGGGAGGGACCTTTTACAGGAATTGAATCCAAACTTCTAGTTTTACAGCAGAGGGGAATGAGACAGTCTTACTTGTGCTTTGAAGGTTGGGATAAAGACCCAGTTGTTTTCTGAATTCAAAGTCATGTACTTAATTTACTATAATTGTTGTAATCAATAAGAGGATTAGAGTGTGCAGAAAAAATTAAAAATAAATGGCCAAAAGAACTTGGATGCTGTTAACATATCTAAATATTCCTATTTTTCAGAAAACTATGATAACATGAGTGGATTTAATTAGGACATAGATAAAGTATTTGGCTATCCTCATGACCACTGATTCACACACCTTTAGATTTTGAAGGTACAGGTCTTTAATAGTATTTGGAGGTGATCATCCTCTTTTGGTGCAATTGAATACTTAAGATAGTTTGTTTGGGAGTAAACCACATAAAACCACGAAATTAGAATAAACAGAAGTTACAGGGAAGACCAAGCATACACAGCCCTGAACAAGTCAAGATAGTTTTTATGATTAATGACTTTGAGGACCTGGGACTTGACTTCTGTAAAAAATTGCTTTCATCAGAAACGCTTCTCATACTATAATTTAAATGCAGTTCTTTGTCTGGTTTAGAATGGGCTGGAGAAGAACTGGCAAAGAGCCTATATTTCAAATTCTTTAAGAATCTTTAAACTTTCCCATGTATTCCAGTTTTTTGTTTTTTTTTTCTCTCTCTCTTTGTTAAATCCATGATAAAATCAAAACTTTCAGGATGGTCTGGGCTGTGAGTGAAGGAAGTTCATCACTGCCATTTATACTTTCATGTTTTCTCTGCATTTCTATGTCATACACAGAGGTTTTGGTTTGTGCGAGATATTTTATTTATCTCTGTCTTTATAAACTCTGAACAAGTAACTTGCTTTCTCAGCCCATATTAATTGATTCTCTGTGAAATTTTTATAACACATTCACACATAAAACCCCCAAATTGTGATTATCAATTGCTTTCAATACTCTTTATATTTACCTATACAAATAATATATTTTTGCATTGTAGATTTTTTTTTGTTATGGAGCTAGGGTTCAAACTCAGGGCCTCATACATGCTAAGCAGGTGCTCTCTCTCACTGGTCAATGCTCCCAGCACTGATTATACATCTTAAGATATATTCTTAGAGCCTATGTGCACTCTGGAAAGTCTACTGAAAATTCTGTTACTAACTGATTTTTTTATAGACTCCATGGTTGAGACTAGGGACATTGGAGTAGACAGAATGAGGCAGAATAACAGAGGACAAAGAAAAATTTTTAAAATAAGATTTTAGAATGGATGAGAGAAATCGAATATGTTGGAAAATAGAAGAGGAGCAAACTGAGGAAAGACTAAAAAAGAATATGAGGAAAATGTGAATTTAAAAAAGTAAGTCTATTATGCAAAACAAGAATATTGGGGGAAAAGTAAATTAAGCAGATTGACTATTTTGGCAGCACACAATAAAATATGTATCTTTATGCAGATAACCATGTCTATGAGGAATAGAAAAAAAGAAAAGCCAAACAATAAGACTGAAAAAAATTATCATTGCTGTTCCTGTTTTTCTTTATCTTTTGTCACATTAAAGTCATATGACTAAAACAATTTCCTATGAACTGAGTCTTATGTTCTTACATTAATCAAAGTAATTAATAATGAACTAGCGGAACACATCTTTTCTTTGCTCTTGCTTTTTCAAAATAATCACTTTGTTTTACTTTTTGGTCAACTTGTTGTCCAGTGTTGGTCAAATTACTTCATCTTGTCACCATTTGAGACATCTTTTAAAGTGCAGAAATTTCAATTACTATGTAATGACTGTTAGGATTCAACAAACATCATGTTCAAATCTATCCAGAATACTTATTAAAAGAGACACATCAAATTGCTTTTAAATATTCCACATTTTGATCCCTTCAAACACCTTACTCTTGATGAATAAGAAAGTGCTTTAAGTACTTAATACATGAAGTGTGTTTAATAGCTTAAATTAATTTTTATGTTCCTTCTCTTTGCCAAATGGGGTCCCTTTTCATGATCTGATAATGTGATAATGACAAGAAGGGAATTTTTGAAAACAACAACTCTACTTCCAAAATCTAGACCTGATTTAGCCTTGAAACTCATCCCAATGATATAAAACCTATGATATTTATTATAAATAGATTTTAATTTCTAATTTTATTTATTATGTCCCAATTTCAAAAAATAACTTACAGGATAATTACAGATGTCCTACCTGTCAATAGCTCAACAACACTTTCTCACATTCAAAGAAAATTTTGATCTTGATCTTGTTCCTGCCTACCCCATGCTTATTTTATAAGTATTTAATACAAAAATTAAGTTGCAAAAACAAAAATAAAAAACACTATGTAGCATTTTGATTGGTTGATTTTAAGTTACATAGTAAACCAAGGTTTGTAGAAAGAATACAGCTTTCACCCACTTGAAGACTACTTTGTGTCCAAATGCAGCCAGTTATTAGAATTTAGAGTAGTTTATGAACATCACTGAACATGTATTTTTTTAGTTTTGAAATGGAAATTATAATACAAACTTTTAAATATTTTGGCCAATTAAACAACATTATACATACAAATAATCTGGAAAATCTGAAACATCAATAATTACTGATATATATGTACATACATTCACAAGTAAAAACATACATATTTTAAGCTCACTTGTCTCAATGTTACTGAAATTTACTAAAAACTTTTAATTTTAAAATCCTATGCCCTTGAAGTACTAAGTCTGTCTTCCTTTTACATTTGGCTAGGTTTTTATACTTTGGTACCAAGGATCAGGTTATACTTTGGTACCAAGTGCTTGTATGATTTTGGAGTACTAATTTCACAAAATCCTAATATTTGTAAAAAGGTACTTTTAATAAACACATCATTGTAAAGAATAAATTTTCTACTTTAAAACATAGACTACATCTGTTTGTTTCCATTTATTATATTCATAATAAGTAAACTTTAAGTTTTCACTGAAATATAAGTGAATATTTTTACTTCTTGGTTGATGTAAGAAATATGAATGTTTTTAAGAGGAAATACTCTACTAAGATTACAGTAACTGATTTTGAGTCTATTCCATCCCAGAATATGCAATTGAATACATGTATGTAGATTTCTATTAAGACACCAATAGAAATGATCTGACTTGATTAAAAGTGCTTGAGGTCCATTAAAAAAAAAAAATCACTGAATCTACTCAAGCATTTTTGTGTTGACTGTGGTTCTGCTTTTATTGGTTTTGGTGGTGATGATGATGATACTACCTTAAATGTTCCCGGTTGTTAAACCAGAAGGGCAAGAAGAAATATGTGCTGAGTTTCTTAAAAGATATGGCCATTCTGAAATCAAGTTCCATTTCTTAGATAAAGCATTTCAAATTTAAATTTTTGGCAACCCAGGATGGTGGTACTGAACTAGAAGGAATCCCGCACTTAGAGACATTTACTTTAGGCAGAGTACCATTGCATGCACCTCATTAGAAAATAAAGCTAATGGATCATCTTCATTTTCTAAGTGAACACTAATGGAAAGTCCTGGGACTAGAGAGAATCAGAGAAACACTATAGCTGAGCCAAATTATGCCAGCATTCTTTGTCTGAATTGTCTGAAGGATGGTTTTCTGGTGAGAGAAAAAGAAAACAATTCAAAATAGCACTTTGTTTGTTGACAAAGTATTTAAAGATGGATCACACAGAAATTGAAAACTAATTCACAGAATAACAAAATTATGACATATGGGGCTTTTCCTGAATGGTCAATTCAACATTCGATACACAATAGAAAAGTTTACATCATTCCTTGGGTCAGATGAAGACTCACTAGAGAAACACATGAATGACTATGACCTAGTTCATCATATGGCCAAATTCTCATTCTCCAATTTTCTCAGCAGCCAGTTCACATGGTGTCAGATTGGTACACCTTCAGTTAGCATAACATGAACATCTAGAAGAGGCGAGAAAAGAAACTGAGTCGTGTACCATGGCACTTATTATGAAAATCATTTGATCTTTAAAGATAATAGGCATTGAAATAATTTGGGGAACACTCATATATTTAGGCATTCGTTATTTTTAATGACATTTTAATCAATGTGCAATGAGAAAAGTAGTTTAAAAGGAGATTGAACTCACCACATGTAAATTATTCAGCTCTGTGTCTGGTGAATACTTCATCTTTTTCAGGCAGTTTTCCTACACAGCTGCCCCAGAAAGCCTACTCATGGCTAAAAGCCTCTTGAAGGTTGCTTTTAATTTCCACTGTTGATGAAACTGCTTTTGGCAATCAAAGACTTCCTACAGATAGACCTGAAGGCACTCTTGAAGCTACAAAAATGCCTCATGGCAGTAACTACAAACATTGCTGAGCATCTGTGTGTTTTGTAGAGTGATGAGATGATGGGAAAAGGTTGCAGTGATGTTTACACCTGTATGTCTAAGTTAATATTTACTGTGATTATTCCCACCCATAATTAAAAAATTATTGTACAGTACTTAAATTTAGTGTGAAGTAGGCAATGTTTCAAATTATTTTAGAGACACAAAAGAAACATAAAAATAAATTAAATTATAAACTCTGTTTCTCTACATTTAATACTTTAAGTGATATCTATATCAATATGTACATGTACATATACTTTTTTGAAGGAAAAATATCCAAACACCTAGTTGTCTTTGCTAGTTTCCGCTAAAGACTTTATAAATACTCTGAATTACATTGGATGAAGTGTTTTTGCAAAGAATTGATGCCTTTTTTTAAAGGATGGAAATTAGGATTTAAAATTATCCTATTAAACTGGAATACAGTAGCACCTTCTTATTGGTGAGCTTTGCTTAGAATACATTCTGATACCCTCAAGAGTTTGATAATTGTTGTCTTCTTGTCATCTAAAGGCAGTAAAATATTATTTAGATAGTCTCTTCATCTAAAAATGAAAACTTTGCCAGACATTTTCAGCCTTACATATTTTGTAATGAATTTTTTTGTAATAATAAAACTGAAGTTTAGAACTTAATAAGTTCATAAATTTTAGAACTTTTCTATCAATATTTCTTTCAAAGCCAGAATAAGTATGATATATAAGTTCACTGTGTTAATATCAGAATGTGAAATACCTCAGGGAACTTAAATAAATTACTTTATAGTTAATCATATATGTTAGTGTATGGGTGTGTGTATATATGTTGGGTGTGTGTATATATGTATATAAATATCCGATGGTTAATCAGAGAGGGAAAAACAAGACAAGACATATATTGCTGATTGCTTATCTCTGGTGTCACTCAATAACAGAAAATGTCTCACATCATAGGAGAGCACTCATAGCAGAGTGGATCAGAGCTGACTAAATATGTCCAGAATACTGGCTATAGGAAACTTTTCTTGTATTTCTCATTCCAGGGTGTTCTTTTTATGTCAAGGGCAATGGGAAGCACCACCTGGGTTTACATGTCATACCAATTTAATTTTCTGTAATTTAAATTGTCTGTTTCATATCACTAAATTATTTGAGTGCCTACTGTTTGTAGAATACTGTGCTAGGTGCTGGAGTCTAGAATTCATGGTATCTGCTACAACTTACTATAGTGCCTAGCATATATCAGGATTCAAAAGATATTTACTGAAAATAATTATAAATAATAAGTGATAACACGGGAAGTTAGAATTCTTATCTAATTATGTGTCCTATTTCTAGGTTTGGAAAATAATATTTGCTGTATTGCTGGTAATAAATGACTTTGGACTTCAAGAGAACTTTTTGAAGAACTGCATAGATCTCTCACAGTCCATATCTAGATAACATAGGGAGAAAGGTCATATTTTGTTTGCAAATCTCAGACTTTTATATATCTGAATTTGTTTTTTCTAAGGTGGAGAAGAGACTTCAACTCTAGAAACTGGTTCTGTCTGAATTTCTGTACTAGTTAGAAATCTTGGTTTAACACAGTAAATATTTATTTCTTGCTCCTCTCAATGTTCAGAGCATTGGAGTAAAAAGCATACTGCTATACAGGGACCCAGGCCTCTTTCATATTATTTCTCCTAAAGTCTTGAATTTCTCAGTGGAATCTTCTGTACCTGGTTGGATAACATATAAAGAAAAAGAACATGGAGCATAGAATGAGAGTGTTTAGAGGTCAGATACGGAGATAGGTACATCAATTCTACAATACTCCATTGGCCAACAGGTTCCACTTACCTGCAAAGACTCTGAGAGTTGAGTCTTGTATACTGTCCAGGATGAAGAGACACATGCTGTCAGTGAGCTTGGGCATTGTCAGTTACAATTGGCGAGACTCCCAGGTAGAAATGTGCATTTAGGATAACTACTAACCTTCACAGTGTTTATTTCATTAATATTAATTTTATTAATATTGATGTTTCACTACCCAGCTTTGAAAGAAAAAAGAGAGGAAAGAGGAGAGATAATGTAAAAACTGTCTATTTGTAAACAATAGCTGATTTTTAACTTTCCCAGTGCAATAAAAATTGGTCCTAAATCTTTAGGAAAGAGATGGAAATTAGACTTACATGAGCTTTTGGAAGGAAGTTCTCCATAGGTTTATAGCTGTAGTAGGATGACCCAAGTAACGTTTAAATATGTAAGTATTTATAATTAGTCACATATATAAGTGTCTGTGACTATATGCATCTTCTCTGGAGATGCATGCTTGTTTTTCTTAAGGAATAAAGGTACAACATTATTTTCCAGATCAGAAATCAGTGGTTGAAATGAGAGCCTGAACTCCCACTCAAAACAGTTCTTTATTTCCTTCCACTTTGGCACGACCCCTCCCCCAAAATCTAACATTGCTCTTTGATTTTTTTTCCTATGGAAGGAAAACTGTGTCCCCTGGAGGCATTCTCACAGAGTGGGAGTAACAGCCAGAATTTCTCACCATTGCCTTCTGTGGGCCCTGGAGATCTCAAAGGCAAACAAAGTCAATAGTGAGGTTTTGTCACTTATGGTTCAGGGATCTCATCCTTGCTTTGGGCAGACCATGTGATGACAGTGAGGGTTTAGAAAGTGCAGGATACACTGAAATTTTCCTGGGCGTCTGAACGGCCAGGAAAGAATCAGATAGAGTGTTATCTGCAAATAAATTCACTCAATATTTCCCGAATAAACATCTCCTTCATAAAGCCTTCCTTATAAATTGCATGATTTTATTCTAAAAATGGTATATAATTCATTTTCAGAAATTTTATCTTGTATTTTACTTTTAATATTCATTTTTTTTCATAATAGATGTCTAGAGATTCTACTTATTTTACCTATAAAAATGATGAGATATTTTAGTATGAAAAATGATTTAAGTGACCCTTTTTAATCAGTTTGCAATGTATTTGCTCTCTTTTTTTTCTTTCAGCCATAGCAAATTTCAATTTTTATTTCTAACATAATGCAATGTGGAAGAAAAAAGATTATACTAAGAAGTGTGTATTTCTGAAAGTGCTTTCCTATAGTTGAAGTCAAGGAAGTCTATTAGCACTAGAAATTCCAGTAAAAATCCAAACATCTATCTTAGATTAAGACTATTACATTGTTTATTATTCTGTTGATCTGAAATTACATTACTATAAATATTAATGTAATATATACACATTAACCATAGTGTAAATACTTAAAAAGTAACAACATAAATATATTCAATGAAATGAAAATAGCCTCTATTATATACTCTAATGAAAAATAAATTTATAGTTCATTTAATATAGAGCAATTATAGGTTAGATATTAAATTCCCTGTAAAAGACTATTTTATCACCTTGTATTTTAATTGTTTACATATTTATATACTATTAAACATAACATGTAGTAAAAGCTATTATGAGCATATCACATTCATTTATTCATCAAATATTTATTAATAGGTCATTATTGTCCTAGTATTAAACAATTATAATTTAGAAAATGACATGTTGATTATAACAATGTAGCATACTTGTATTTTCTAGTGCTTAGAGAATTTTCATGCAGTGCCTTATTTGACTCAGAACAATCAAGTGACTTTCTACATTGAATATCCCCAAAGTTTCTAGAACATTTTATATAAGTAATCTCTCAATTAAATAATATTATTTAGACCTTACTCTCATTTGTCTACACATTATATCACTTGAGAAATAATATTACCTTTAGGAGCTGAGTTTCAGTTAATTTCAAAGTCTGTTTTCTAATGCATCCTACATGGTATTATAAAAGTTTTACCAAGAGAATAAAAGATGGGAAAAATGATTTCGGAATGTGTTTATGGCTTCCACATCCATAGCATGAGGTAGTAGCCAAAATACCAGCCTTGAAATCAAATGGCCCAGATCTGTGTCCTCTTACACTGGCCAGCTGCGATATTGGGTTAGTCATTTAGGCATTGTTTCTACCTCTGTGGAGAAGGTTGTTACTGTTGATAATGATGGTGATGATGATTAATATTTATTGAGAGCTTCTTCTCCAAAGTCATGCATCTTGTTGTTTAAAATATGTACCATTTTGTAAAAAGTTTTCAATAGTGATTTTGTGAGTAAAAGATGCATATGTAAAATACATACACACACACACACACACAGTGTTATGAGATCCAAAAGCATAATAAAAAATAAAGAGTCTTGCTTTCTGAAGTTTACATGGAAAGGAAAAAGACCCAGATTAGAGAACTGACACTACTTACTTCAAGACTCACTACAAACTCATTGTAATCATAACACTGTTGTATTGGTAAAGAATAGGAAGATCAGTAGGACAGAAGAGAGAGCCCAGGAATAGACAGACCCACATAAATATACTCCACTGGTGTTCAACAAAGGAACAAAAGCAACACAATGAAGAAAAGATAGCCCTTTCAACCATGACACTGGAACAACTGGACATTCACATGCAAAAAAAAATTGATATAATAAAGACCTTCAAAAAATTAAATCAAAATGGATCATAGATGTAAATGTAAAATTCAAAACTATAGAAATGTTAGAGGACAACATAGGAGAAAAATCTGCATGACTCTGAGTAGAGTGATGACTTTCTGGATACAACATCAAAGCCACAATCCATGAAAGAAAGAAGTGATCAGCTGGATATCCATAAAATTAAATATTTTTGCTCTGTAGAAGATATTGTCAAGAGAATGAAAAGATGAGTCAGAATATTGACTTTTTTCTCTAATAAAAAGCTATGATTCTATATATATAAAGATTTCTCAAAACTCTAGGAAAATGAACAACCAGATTTTAAAAACTGGCAAAATATCTGAACAGAAACCTCACCCAACTAGATACACAGATTGAAAATAAGCAGATGAAAACATGTTCAACATCATATGTCATCAGGGAATTGCAAACTAAAACAACAATGAGATAGCATACATTTCTATTAGAAATAGAATGGTAAAAATCCAAAACACTGAAAACAACAACTATTGGTGAGGTTGTGAAGCAACAGAAATTATCCATTCATTGCTGGTGGGAATGCAAAATGACACAGCAACTTTGGAAACCAGTTTGGTAGTTTCTTACTAAATCTGTCCTTTCCATATGAAACACCAATAATACTCCTTGGAATTTACCAGTACTCCACATAAAATCCTTCACAGAGATGTTTACAGCAGCTGTATTTATAATTGCTAAAATTTGAAGCAATTGAGATGTTCTTCAGTAGGTAAATATCTGTGGTACATCCAGACAATGGAATACTATTCGGTGCTAATAAAAGGAAATGAGCTAACAAACCATGAAAATAAATGGAGGATCTTTAATTACAGATTACAAAATGAAAAATGCTGATCTGAAAAGGTTGCATACTGTATGATTCCACCTACCAGGCATTCTGAAAAAGTAAAACAATGAAAATGATTTTTTTAAAAAATCAGTGTTTTTCAGAGGTTAGGGGAGATGAAGGTACGAACAGGTGGGTAGACAGAGGACTTTTAGGTCAAGAAAACATGGTTACACATCAGGCAAAACCCATAGAACTTACAACATCAAGAGTGAACCCTAATGTGAACTCTAGACTCTGGGTGATAATAGTGTGTCAACGTAGTCTCATTGATTGCAACTTATGTACCACTCTGGTGCAAGATGCTGATAATGGCAAAGGCTATATATGTGTAGAGGCAGAGGGTGTATAGGAACTCTCTGCACTACTTGCACAAGTGGCTGGAAATCTAAAACTTCTGTAAAAAATAAAGTCTATTTTAAAAATTTAAATAAAATTTAAAATGTTTAAATGTTTTCAGTATGTGATGGAAGTGGCTTAAGGTGTTTTGGATTTGTTGGTGGATTCTAAATCTTCCCCCCACTGAGTCTGCTCAATGTATAAATTCACAAAAGTGCATGTCTGCTTTGCCTTTCTAGTTTGCTTCCTTCTTCTTTTCCATTTCTTACACACTTTATGATGCTTGAGATACATTTAGAGTTGTATGATAAGGTTCAAGTAATGGAAGGTACCAGATTTCACTGGAAAATAGTTATTTTTATTCTTATTTCCTCACTTCAAGGTCTCATTTGAAAATCTACATATTTGACTGAAATTATCAATCATTCTTTGGTGTAACTACAACTTTTGCTAAGAAAAAGGGAAGTGATGTGTTAACATAAGAGAATATAAGCATGTAGCACTTGAAGTGGATCTGAGTAAACATTAATATAGAACACACACACACACACACAAAATAGTCTTCAATCATCTTCTTAACTAGGAACAATGAGAAATAATTTAATCTTCTAACGTTTTAATTGTATACATTTAAAAGACAATGTAATTTGGCAATTTAGAATACTTCTCAATATGTAACTAATATAAATAGTTTTAGAAGTTTTTATTAATTCAACAGACTTTCATTGAGCCTCTACCATGTGCTGAAAGCTGGGATATAGTAAAGAGCAAGACAGATAAGTTTCCTGCTTTTGTGGAGCATGCATTCTAGTAGGAAAAAAAATATGATAAGCATGAAAACCTCAAATTACACAAAATAATCATAGTGTAAACACTTTTAAAATGGATTAAAAATAATGAAGGATATGACTATAGAAGACCTGACAGAGGGGGTGACATTTAACCTGAGAACTGCAAAATAAAAATGAACATACCAAGCATAAAGCTATGGCAAAGGACATTCTTGGAAAAGCAAGTAATGATATTCTTGGACAGGAAGGGTTTTCACAAAAATAAACAAACATGAACCCACAATGAAATGTAGGAAGGGAAGAATTCATAAGATGGAGTGCATAAATAGGATGAAGTCAGATCACCAAACAGCTTGCAAACCAGGGAAAACTTCAGGTTTAACCTAGACTCTTGAAAATTCGTTGTAGGGTTTTAATAGAGGAGTGCTGTGATCTGATTCATGTCTTACAAAGTTCAGCCTGGTAGTTGTCTATAAAATGATGACAAGAATATGGTGGGATAGAGGAGTTGCTTTCTTGGCTCTCCCAAAGCAGACTGGGGACACAGGAGATTGGATATGATAAAATAAGGAAGACATTCCCAACAGCACAGCTGTTGCCAATGGCTCTATCCTATACTCTCAAATCCTACTGCTTGCAGGACCAGCTGGGAGAGATATGTCTGGCAGGGAATTCAGAAGGGCAGAGGTGGGAGTGATTAAGTTGAAGATTGAAACAAAGACCAGAAAACATGTGGGCCACAGGTGATGTAGTGTTGAAGAATTGGCTCCTCCATAACATGAGTGAAACCCAGGAGATCCCTGAGGTATAGTTTTTCAGCATGGACCAGCAATTACTGGACCCTAAAAGTGCACTAATTTAAAAATCTCCAGACCAATTGGCATTCAGCAAAGAGCTTGGAGCCCACCTAAGCCTAAAGCCTGCCTCCTGGAATTCTGCCTATGGGATTACCTCTTTCACTCTAAAGGGTGGAACAATATGACTTCACCTAAAACTGCTGAGAAGAGAAGCTGAGAATCTTTTGAACTCTAATGGAAAGAATTCTTTAACTTTTCATTGAGATTTTTTTTCTCTTTCTTTTTCTTTTTCTTTTTCCTCTGTTTAATTGTGACTTTAATAGAAAGGACATTTATACATATGCATAAATTTGCTTTTTTTCCCCTCATTTCTAGCATTTTTGAAGCCAGTTATTTTTCATGGGTCAGTTTTTTTGAGGACTAGGATGTTTGTAATACAAATATAGTATAATATACTAATTATATATTTTAAATAGTATGTATAAAATATATACTACTAATTATATTTTAGTTTTGTTTTATATACTTTTGTTTTCATTTTTCATTTTTAAATTTTTACTTTATGTATTTTTTCTCTTACCTGTTTCCCTAGATTATCTTTCACTCTTTTCTTCTGCTAATAGCCAATCTCTACTCTTCTCTTTTTCACTCTTCCTTTAATTTCTACTTCTCTCTTCTCTCCTCCTTCACAATTATCACATCCTATATCATTTCTGTTCTTTCCCTGTTCACCATTTGAAATTGTAAACTCTGTTGCAAACTTGATGTTTTTATTGTAGGCAATAACTGATCATATCATTTGTGTTTATTGTGATAATTAACATTGCATACATCATAGTAGGAATTATTTGGTTTAATGCTGTATATTGTTTTCATTGGTTGTTATTATTGTATGTCTCCCCCTAAACAGTGAGGTACTGGAAACCTTCAGGAACACTATAACTCCACAGGATAGAAACTACTGCCTCAGATCCATACTGTTAGATAGATAGACACACAAAACAAAATGAAAAAGCAAGAGTACAAATTGCCCCAAACAAACCAAGATATAGAATCCATCAATACCATTGTGGAAGAAATGTCAGAGAAGGAGTTTAGAATGTACATAGTTAAACTGATCTGCAGAGTTAAAGACAGTATAAGGAGTGAAAATATAGGAAGTGAAAATCACTTCATAAAGAGAGACATTCTAAAAATAAATTCATAAAACAGCAGAAATCCTAAAAATAAAGGAATCAATGAACCAAATTAAAAGTTTAATTGAAATCATCACCAATAAACTAGATCACTTGTATCATAGTGTTTCAGGCAATGAAGGCAAAATGTATAATCTTGAAAACAAAGTGACCATGGATAAAAGATGTTAAGAGACCATAAACAGAACACCCAAGAAATATGGGATAAACTCAAAAGATCAAATTTAAGATTTATTGGGATAGGTGAAGGCTTGAAGGTATAAATCAAAGGAATGCACAACTTTTTCAATGAAGTAATATCAGAATGTTTCCCAAACCTAAAGAATGAAATGAAAAATCAAATACAGGAGGCTTCCAGAACCCTAAATATACAAAATTACAACAGACCCACACCAAGGCACATTATTATGAAAATACCTCATATAAAGAATAAGGATATAATTTTAAAGGGTTGGTAGAGAAAAATGACAGGTAATATTTACAGGGAAATGATTTCAGCTGATCTCTCAACCCAGATCCTCAAAGCTAGGAGGTCTTGGAATAATATACACCAAGCTCTGAAAGAAATGGATGTCAGCCAAGAATACTATAACCAGCAAAATTAAGTACAGAATTGATGATAAAAGTTAAACAAACTTTGACATAAACAAAAGTTAAAAGAATTCACAACTAGAAAGCTGACATTACAAAACATACTCAGTAAGATATTTCTTAAAGAAGAAATGAAAAAGAAAAGTGAAAACCAACAAAGAGAGAACTAAACTAATAGAACAGTAAATGAATGGAGAAATTCAAATTAAAAATCAGAAATGGATCAAAATAATAGGGAATAAAAATCATATTTCAATAATAACAGTGAATGTAAATGACCTTAACTCATCAATCAAATGACATAGACTGGTAGATTGATTAAAAAATAAGACCCATCAACATACTGTCTCCAAAAGACTCATCTCCAAAAGACATGCACAGACTGAAGGCAAAAATATGAGAAAAAAAAAAAAAACATATGATTCACATGGATCTTGTAAACAAGCAAGGATTTTATTTTCATATCAGATAAAGTGATATTCAAGCCAAAGTTAATCATAAGAGACAAAGAAGGACACTTCATATTGCTTAATGTAATTATACATCAACAAGACATAACAATTGTAAATATATCATACTACTTGTGGGAATTATATATGAGCAAGATGTAACAATTGTAGATATTTATGCCCCAAACAATGGAGCACCATCTTACACCAAACAAACCATTCTCAATTACGAGAATCAAATAGATCACCCAATAATACTGAGTGACTTTAACACAAGTCTCTCACCACTGGATACATCCCTCAAACACAACTAAATAAAGAAGCTCTAGAACTAAAAAATATAATTAATAATTTAGACTTAAGAGACTTATATAGAATATTTCATCCATAAATGATTGAATACATTTTCTTTTCAGCAGCACATTATTCCTTCTCTAAAACAGACCATATCATGGGTCACAAAATAACTCTTAGCAAATAAAAAAATAGAGATAATACCTTATATCTTATCAGCTCATAATGGAATGAAATTAAAAATAAATGATAAAGTAAAAAATAGAAGCTATTATATCACCTGAAGACTACATAATATGCTGTTCAATGATGAATGGGTAGCAGAAGAAATAGGGATGAAATAAAAAAATATTTAGAGGTGATGATAATAGCAATAAAACATATCCAAATATCTGGGACACTATGAAGGCAGTGCAAAGAGGAAAGTTTATTGCATTGAGCTTATTCAATAAAATAATAGGAAGTCAACAAATAAATAACTTAATATTACATCTCAAAGCCCAGGAAAAAGAAGAACAAATCAACACCAAAAGCAGTAGAAGACAGGAAATAATTAAAATCATAGCTGATATCGATGAAATTGAAACAAAAGAATCCAAAAAAAAAGTAAAATAAAACAAAAAGTTGGTTCAACAAAACAAAAAGTTGGTTCTTTGAAAAAAAATCAATAAAATTGATAAACTCTTAGTCAAGCTATCAAAGAAAGAGAGAAAAAAATCAATTTTCTAAAATTCATGATGAAACAGGAAATATCACAACAGATACCACAGAAATACAAATAATAATCAGAACTTATTTTGAAAATTTATACTCTAGTAAAATATAAAATCTTGGAGACATCAACAAATTTCTAGAGACATATGACCTACCCCAATTGAATCAGGAGTATGTAGAAAATTTAAACAGATCAATTTCAAGCAATGAAATTGAAGAGATCATCAAAAGCCTACTAAGAAAGAGAAGTCCAGGACCACATGGATTCTCAGCAGAGTTCTACCAGACCTTCAAAGAAGAACTAATACAAATCCTCCTCAAATTATTCCATCATATAGAAAAGGAGGGAACCCTTCCAAACTCAATCTATGAAGCTAATATCACCCTGCTACCAAAATCAGACAGAAACACATCAAGGGAAGAAAACTTCAGACAAATACCCCTGATGAACATAGATGCAAAAATTCTTAACAAAATATTGGCAAATTACATACAAAACATATTAAAAAATATTGCAACATAATCAAGTGGAGTTCATCCCAGGGATGCAAGATTTGTTTAACATACAAAAATCAATAAACCTAATTCATCAGTTCAACTTAAAGATAAGAATTGCATGATCATTTCAATAAATGCAGAAAAAATATTTGACAAAATACAGCACCACTTTATGTTTAAAACACTAGAAAAACTATGTCAACATTGTTAAAGGTGTATATGATAAACACAAGGCCAATATCATTCTAAATGGGGAAAAATTGGAAGCATTCCTTCTAAAATCTGTAATAATATATGGATGCCCTCTTTCACCACATCTATTCAACATAGTGCCAGAAATTCTAGCAAGAAAATTTAGACAGAAGAAAGAAATTAAATGGATAGAAATAGGAAAAGAAGAAATGAAACTGTCCCTATTTGTTGATGATATGATTCTATATTTAGAAGACTCAAAAAAAAAACTTCACCAGAAAACTTCTAGAACTCATAAACGAATTCAGCAAAGTAGCACGATACAAAATTCACACCCACAAATCAATTGCATTTGTATACATCAGGGAAGAATCAGTGAAAGAGAAATTAGGAAAACTATCCCATTCACAATAGCCTTAAAGAAAATTAAATATTTTGGAATTGATCCAACAAAAGAGATGGAACACCTCTACAATGAAAATTACAGAACACTAAAGAAAGAAATTGAAGAAGACCTTAGAAGATGGAAAGATCCTCCATGTTCTTGGATAGGCAGAATTAATATTGTCAAAATAGCCATAGTACCAAAAACGCTATACAGATTTAATATAATTTCTATTAAGGTTCCAATGGCATTCTTCATAAAAATAGAAAAGGCAGCCATGAAATTCATTTGGAAAAATGAGAGACCCAGAATAGCCCAAGCAATTCTTAATGAGAAAAAGGAAGCAGGAGACATCATAATACCAGACCTTAAGTTATACTACAGAGCATGGTATTAGCACTAAAACAGACATAAAGACCAATGAAAAGGAATAGAAGACACAGAGATAAACCCACATAAATACTGTTATCTCACACTATACAAAGGCACCATAAACATACATTGGAGAAAAGATAGCCTTTTCAACAAATGGTTCTTGGGAAAACTGAAAATCCATATGTAATAAAATTAAATTAGACCCCTATCTCTCACCCTGCATAAACTAAGCTCTAAGTGGATTAAGGACCGAGGCATTAGACCAGAGACCCTGTGCCTATAAGAAGAGAGAAGAAAAAGTAGGCCCAAATGTCCATCATGTCACTTTAGGAACTGAATTTCTCAATAAGACTCTGAAAGAGCAAGAAGTAATATCAAAAATAAATAATGGGTATGTATGAAACTAGAAAGCTTCTTTACAGCAAAGGAAACAATCAAGAATGTGAAGAGAGAGCCCACAGGATGGGAGAAAATCTTTGCCACCTGTGCCTCAGAGCATTAATCTCCAGGATATATAAAGAACTCAAAAACTTAACACCAATTAACCAAATCATTAAATAGGCCAAGGACAGACACTTCACAGAAGAAGAAATACAATTGATCAACAAATATATGAAAAAAATGTTTAACGTCATTAGCAATTAGAGAAATACAAATTAAAACTACACTGAGATTTCATATCCCTCCTATCAGAATGGCAATTCTCAAGAATATAAGTATCAATAAATGTTGTCAAGGAAGTGAAGGAAAAGGAACATTCATACATTGCTGGTGGGACTGCAAATTGGTGCAATCACTCTGGAAAGCAGCATGGAGATTCCTCAGAAAACTTGGAATGAAACCACCATTTGACCCAGTTATCCCACTCCTCTGCATACACTCAAAGGATTTAAAATCAGCATACTACAATGATGTGGCCACATCAATGTTCATAGAAGCTCAATTCACAGTATCTAAGCTGTGAAATCAACCTAGGCGCCCTTAAAAAAATGAATGGATAAAGAAAACATGGTACATAAACAAAATGTAATATTACACAGCCTTAAAGAAGAATGAAATTATAGCATTTGCTGGTAAAAGGATAGAACTGGAGTCTATCCTGCTAAGTGAAATAAGCCAATTGCACAAAAACCAAAGGCTAAATGTTCTCTCTGATATAAAGATGGTGACTCACAATAGGCAGGGTGGAGTGAGGAGTGGAGTTTCTCCAGATTTGACAGGGGAAAATGGGAGGAAGGGAGGAAGAGGTGGAAAGGGAAAGACAGTAGAATGATCCAGACATTCCAGACATAGTTTTCCTATGTTCATATATGAATAGAGGACCAGTGTAACCACATCATGTACAGCCACAAGAACGGGAAGTTATACTCCATGTGTGTTTATATGTCAAAATACAAATTAAAAAGGTCAAATTAATTAAAAAGGACAAATAAAAAGTTTTTAAAAAATAGAAAAAAAGGTAAAAATAATGACAATATAAAATGCTAAGGAAAAATTATTGAGCAACTGCACTTGTGAAGACACAACTAAACATGGCTTTAACTAGAGAAGTGATGGTGGAAAAAGAAACAATTGAAAATATTTACCACATCTGCTAGAAATCAACTGAATGTCAAATTACACGTAGTGGGTGGGAAAAGCGAGATATCGAAGATAGCACCCAGGTATTTGTCAAGTAGGCAATTGAATATGCATCTGGTTTGGGTACAGGTTGTCAACATGCAGATCTATTCAGATTCATTTTTTTTTTCAGTAGAGATTCCCACAGTGGGAAAATAGAAAATTACAACTTATAGTTTTACCTCTGTGGAAAGATTATTTTAGGATAAGTAAAAACACATTTCAGGATTAAGTCTCTCTGTTTAGAATTCATAGTATTTTGATACATCACAAAGGAGACCTCCTCCCTAAATTGAACATGTCTAAATTCAGAAGTCACAAAGCTCTTCTCGCTAGAATTTGGAAATGTGTAATATGAGATATCAGAATTTCTTAATTTCAATGTTTCCATAGATATGTAATCATCAGTAGCTGGTATCTACCAAACTGTGAGAAGTTTTCAAAAATGAAATATCCTGTACTTTTCTGCAAAGTACAGCATGAATTCACAATCTTTTCCTTTGTCAATTATTCCCAGGACAAATATAGAAGTTTGCTCATGTATTGATAGTGATAAAGCTGAATTCTTTTTAAGACATTGATCAATTAAAAGACAAAGCATGCATATGTTTCGTTATACTATGAGTCATATAATTTGGAAGACAGATCAATTAACTCACCAGAAATGAAACTAAGTCTCATGATTTCTTGAATTCAATTCCTCTCAAATCTTTGTGTCAACAATTTAATTCTGAAAATGCCATATCATTCCAGGAAAAGATTATCCACCAATGAACCCATCTGTTATTTCTTTTTTTTTTTTTTTATTGTTAGCTGAATGACATACTACAGCAAGAATGGAGAGGCATACAATTAATACTTAAGGTATTAAGCCAAAAAGTTCAGAGTTCTCATAGCATGGTCAGAGCTTTGCCATGCCCACATCATCATAGTTGAAATAACAAAACCCAGCAAGGTTTAAAGGCTTGAGTACCAGGAGGACTGCTTTGGCAGCTTTTTGCAATGAGTCTCAATGAAAAAGGAGGGTAGATAACAAGTTATCCAAGTCCCCAGTGTCTATGGAAAGTGAGGGGCTAAGGCCAGGAGGTAGTCATCA